>NC_141548.1:94083333-94397500 GCF_021556685.1 Rattus norvegicus
TTTTCAGAGGACACTCCATAATGATTTCCAGAGTGGTTGAACCAGTTTCCAATTCCAACAGAAATGGAAGAGTGTTCCTCTTTCTTCACATTCTCTCCAACATGTACCTTTCCCTGGGTTCTTAATCATTGCCATTCTGATTGATGTAAAGTAGAATCTCGGGATTGTTTTGATTTGCATTTCTCTGATCACTAAGGACTTTGAACATTTCTTTAGGTGCTTCTCATCTATTTGAGATTCATCTGTTGTAAATTCTCTGCTTAGTTCTATACACCATTTTTTGATTGGGTGCTTCGTTTTTTGGTGGTTACCTTCTTGAGTTCTTTATATATTTTGGGTATTAGCCCTCTATCGAATGTGGGGCTAGTGAGGACTTTTTCTCAATCTGTAGGATGCTGATTTGTCTTATTGACTATGTCCTTTGCCTTACAGAAGCTTTCCAGTTTCATGAAGTCCTATTTATCATTTCCTGATCTTAGATCTGAGAGAGAGGGAGAACAGAAATAGGTATGCTAATAAGAAAGCTACATGACCAATTAGTTTTAGTTTTGAAACATATTTCTTTGATATTGTTTATAATTTTGACTCCAAATTGCTAAATGTGAGCTTTCTGGCATGAATAATTATTTCACTTCTATCAGGATGTCTCCTATGCAGTATTCATTATATTCAGTTTTATTTGTTATATATTGTTTATTGTATTCCCAAGTGTTTATTTCTCAGGCTCAGTTGACAAAAGAGAAGACTAACCAGAGAAATAATAATCCAGTCTTAAACACACTAAGATCTGATGGCCCCATTATCTTACTTAGCTAAGAAGAGAACACTTGGCAAAAATCTTCCACAAAAATAAGTAAATAAATAAATAAATAAAAATCTAACCTAGTCACCATGGGCAATATATTAAAATACACAAAGTATGGAATATTATCCCCTGGTCTCAGCTAATATTTAACTTCAAAACCTATTGTGAATCATTACAGAGCAAATGAGGTTAAGCAATGGCGCATTTCCATCTCATCGTGGAGCTATTGCCTCTGTATGCACTGGAAATCGCTGAAGGATCTGCAAGGACTGTTAAACACAGAAAATCTATGTCTCAAGATTACTATCTTATTGATTCATTCCTTGCTGATAACTATAAGAATTTGCATTTAAATTAATTCCCAAACAGATTTGTATTTTAAGTACAAGGGCCATTTCAATAGCTTAAGCAACAGAGTCAAGAGAAAAATAACTCCTTCCAAAAAGGTGAGTTATGGAGAAGAGCAGAATCAAGTGAGGGAGGAAAAAAAGAAGAGAAAGAAGGGATTGATGAGGAAGAGTTTTGTTTTGTTTTATTTGTTTGTGTTTCTCTCTCCACACCTTCTCTTTTTCTGTGTGGGTGTGTTTGTGTGTGTGTGTCTGTGTGTGTGTATGTGTGTGTGTATGTGTGTGTGTATCTGTGTGTGTTTGTGTGTGTGTGTGTTTGTGTATCTGTGTGTGTGTGTTTGTGTGTGTGTGTTTGTGTGTGTATGTGTGTGTTTGTGTGTGTGTGCATTTAGATGGAAACAATGCATTTAAATGCAGAAACGTGGCACAGAAGTACTGAAATGTGCTTCTTTTGGAGTAGTTAAAATATCCCATAGCGAAACTCATAAACAATGGTGAACATTCATGAACAATGTGTCGAAACGGTCTAGGAAATGGAAACTTTGGTTAGATGAGCAATGACTACGTTTCATATCTTTGGTTTTGCATTCTTTTGTATTAGAAAATTCTTCCTTCATTTGCAGTGAAGAAAGAAAAGTTTTACGATGGAGATCAGTTAAAATTCAGAGTATCAAGTCAATAGGGAATCTCAGGATTATTTTTAATGTTTGTGTATTTTCATTTATAAAGAAAGTAAATATATACTGCAGACGTGGTTCTTTTTATACTGTCTAATAACTAATATTATATAATTTCTTTAAGGAAATTCTTGTAGTCTTTGTCTGTTAGTTTTTATTCTCTTCTTTTCCCCCTGCACTTTGTTTGATTGTCTTACAGGTTATTGTCCCACTGCCTGTATTAGAGCAGAGCAACGACCACCACACTCTTTCTGTTGGTAATTAAACATTAAATCTGAGATCGAGCTGTGTCTCTAAAGCTGAGTCATCCTGCAAAAGAAGATACTCTGGAGCTTATTTCCATGGCTCAGACATTCAGATAAAACAACACAGAAATGTACAATGGGGAGAGGAGACAGTATTTTTTTTTCCTGGTCTTCCATTGTCATTGCCAACTTTGGAGCACTGAAAATCTAAGACTTTTAAAATGTGCCTCAATTTATATCCTTCTTGTATTCCCCTTTCTCCCTGTGCCTGTTCTTATTACTTTCATTTTCTTTTTTTTTTTTTTTTTTGTATCCTTTGCCTGTTTGGCGTCTGTGGTAAAACAAGATATATTTTTACTTTTTTAATATTTTATTTGTTATTTATTTTAATTTTAATTTTCTTTCTTTTGAGAATATATTTCCTAATCTCTTTCTGTCTCTCATTCAAAAATAAAAGGATTTTGAAAGCTGAAAGTGAAATATAATAAGGTAAACCAAGAACTCTCATATCAAAATTGGACAAAGCAAACCAACAGAAAGAAAAGAACCCCCCAAAAGGCCCAGGAATCAGAGATCCACTCATTTGCACACTCAGGAATCTCATAAAAACAGTAATAGAGCCCTACAGGCCCTGTGCATGCTTTCTCTCTCTCTCTCTCTCTGTGAGTTCACATGGGTTTTCCTCTTTTTAATTTAGATAGACTAGCGTGTGTGTGTGTGTGTGTGTGTGTGTGTGTGTGTGTGTATGTGTGCCTTCTCTATCTCCTTTGTCTTTTAAACTACATCTGTTTCCTCTTCCACAGTGTTCCCTAACCTGAGGTGAAAGCATTCATTTTAAGGCTGAGTGTCCAAAGCTCTCACTCCGCAAAATATCTGGCCATAGTTTCTGTACTTTTTCCCATCTGCTATACGGAAGAATGTTTTTAAATTGCTAAACTCATCATACTAAATTCAGTAGCAACATGAATCGATTATGAACACTTCTTTACTAAACTTTATCTCTGTGGATCTTATTTCCAAGCAAAATTAAACATTTTAATAAAAATCATTATAGGGAAATTTCTGATAAAGATAATGGAAATAAAAGCTGAAGTTGTTGCCTTGTAAACAGGCAGGTTTACCAGTGGAGTCAAATCAGAGACTAATCAATAAAATTGAATTGAAGACCTGGACAAAAATCTCCTCACCTACGGACATTTGATTTTTAATGAAGAAGACAAAACCATACAAAAAAAGAAATAGAATTCATCTTCCACAAATGGTGCTGGTCCAACTGAATGTCTTCATGTAGATGAATGAAAACACAGGAGTTGGCACAGAAGACAATTTCCTAAGCAGAACACCAGTATCTCAGGCACTAAGATCAACAATGAATAAATCAGACCTCATGAAACCAGAAAGTTTCTGTAAGGCAAAAGATACCATCAAATGGACAAAACAGTAGACTACAGAATTGCAACAGATTGTTACCAAGATCATATCTGATAGAGAGCTAATATCTAAAAGCATATAAAGAACTCAAAATGCTCAACATCAACAACCAAATATTCTAATTTTAAAAGTGGGGTACAGATCTAGGTAGGAAATTATCAATAGAGGAATCTCAAATGCCTGAGAGAAATTAAAGAAATGTTCAACATCAGTACCTGTAGGGAAATGCAAATCAAGCTACTCTGAGATTAGATCTTACAATGGTCAGAAATTCTAAGATCAATAACAGGTATGACAGCTCATGTTGACCAGGACATGAAACCCGGGGAACACTCTTCTACTGCTTGTGGGAGTTCAAACTTGCACAGTGACTAAGAAAATCAATATAGCCATTCCTCAGAAAATTGGGAATAGATTTACTTCAAGACACAGCTATACCAATCCAGGGCATACACTTAAAATGTAGTCCATCAATCTTAATAAAAGAACACTTGCTTGACTATGTTCATACTATATTATAATAAGCTGGATTCATAGTATCTTGAAACTAGAAACAACCTAGATGTACCTCAATCAAAGGATGGATAAAGAAAATGTGATACATTTACACAATGGGGTCTTATTCAGGTGTCAAAAAACGATATCTTAAGATTTGTAGGCAATTGTTTCGAACTTGAAATAATTCATTCTGAATGAAGTAACACATTAAAATGATATGATCTTTTATAAGTTGATATTAGTTGTTAAGTAATGAATGATCCCACATAATCTAACTATCCAAAGAGGTTTATTTACAAGGAGTACTGTAGGGGGAATGCGTGTATCAACATGGGACATGGAAATAGAGTAGATTTTGGCAGTGGATTTGGAATGGTGGTGATGGGTGCATGTGGAGTCAGATGAAGGAGTCAAGGAAGCAGGGAGAGACAGCCAGAATTTGGGGAATATGAGAAATGGGGCCATAATGTGGAAACCTAGTCCATTTGAATCATTCTGGAAAATATGAAGGTGATCCTAGCAAGGACTCCTAGAAATAGAGAATATCAAGTCTGCCAGTGGTGCAAGCCAATCTGGCCACAGAATCTTTTATCTACAATTGGTTCTCCCTGAAGTGGTTACAAGGATAAAAGTAGATTAGAGCTTGTGGAAGTGGCCAATGAATGACTGTTCTAGCTTGAAACACACACCAGGAGATGGAATCACATGCCCAACCCTCAGAGACCTAGGGTAGAACTAAACACTAATGGCAGAAAAGCCAATGAAATTATTTCTAATGATATTTTGCTGTACACATACATAGGTGCCTAGCACAACTACCATCAGAGAGGCTTCCTCATGTGCCTGATGGGAACAGATGAAGAGACCCACAGTCAAACACTAGGCAGAACTCAGGGCATCCCGCAAGGAAGATTTATAAGAGTGAGTGGGGTGGTGGATAACAACACAACACAGCTGGAGGAATCAATTAGGCAGGACTCATAGTGGCTTAGAGACACTTAAGTAGCAATTATGGACCTGCATGGGTCTGTGCTAGGTTTTCTGTATAACTGTTATGGTTGTTTGGCTGAGGTCTTTACGGGACCCCTAACAGTAGAAGTTATCATAAGTTAGGACATTTTCCCTCCTGGTGTGTTGCCTTTTCCAGCCTGGATATGAGGCTTTGTGCCTAAACTTATTACACCTTGTTATGCAGTTTTCAGTTGATATCTCATGGGAATTCTGTTCTTTTCTGTACAGAGAAAACGAAGCAGTGGACCTGAGGTGAGGTAAAGTGGAAGGAATCATGGGAAGAGAGGCTCCTGTGTCAGAATATATTGTGTGTGAGAAGAATAAATAGATTTGATAGATTTTCCAGAGACAATTGAAACTAACAGAAGTTCTGAATGAAATGGAGTTAAAAGATATCTACAGAAGATTTCACCCTCAAACAAGAGGATATACTCTCTTCTCAGCACCCCATGGAAATTTCTCCAAAATTGGCTATATAATCGGATACAAAACAAGCCTCAACACACAAGAAGATTGAAATATTCCATGTATTCCATCAGATCACCACGGACTAAGGCTGGTCTTCAATTACAACAGAAACAGGAAAACACACGTACCCATGAAAACTGAACAATTTTCTACACAATGATAACATGGAAGAAATAAAGAGAGAAAATAAAGACTTTCTGAAATTCAATGAAAATGATGACACCCAATACCCTAAATTATGGGACACAATGAAAGCAGTGCTAAGAAGAAAATTAATCGCACCTCAGCATATATACCTAAAAAATGCCCCACCATACCCCAAGGACATGTATTCCACTATGTACATAGAAGCCTTGTAATAAACAGAAGCCAGAAATAATCCAGATGCTCCTCAACAGAAGAATGGATATGGAATATGAGTTTCATTTATATAATGGATTATTACTATTACATTATTAAGAAAAAGGACATCATGAATTTTGCAGGCAAGTGGACAGAATTAGAAAATATCATCCTGAGTGAGAAAATGCAGACCCAAAACAACATACATGGTATGTACTCACTGATAAGTAGATACTAGCCAAAAAGTACAGATGCCCTTGATACCACCCACTGACCATAAGAGGTTTAACTAGCAGGCAACCCCAAGTGAGGATATTTCAATTCTACTTAGAATGGGAACAAATTAATGTGGGAGAAAGAGAAAAGGAGGGCACTAGTGGCTGAGGGGAAGGGGAGGGGAAAAGGAGAAGTGGATGACAGATGGGACGAGGGGCATTAGAGAAGCCCAGAAGACCAATAGAATGAATGGAAATATGCAGACTCTGTGGTGGGAGGTAGGGCGACCCTCTAGAAAGTACCAGACACCTGGAAGATGAGAGACTCTCAGGACTCAATGAGGATGACCTTAGACAAAATGCTCAACAGGAGGATAGGGGATCCAAGAGTCCTCCTCCAGTAGATAGACAGGGGCATGAGTGGAGGAACAGGGTTACCAACTCACTGCCAAAAATTATGTCCTAGAATTGTTACTGTCTAACAGAACAGCAAGGAAAAAATGAAGAAGAGACTGAATGAAAGGGATTCCAGTTATGTCCAAACCTGGGATCAATTTCAGGATGGGAGCCACTAAGGCCACACACTATTAAAGATGCTAAGATGTGCTTACAGACAAGAACTTGGCATGGTTGTTCTCTGAGAGGCCCTACCAACATCTGACTGAGACAAATGCAGATATTTAACACCCAACCATTGGACTGAAGTCAGGGACCCCTAGAATTAAATTAGGAGGAGGATTGAAGAAGCTGAAGGAGGGTGACTCCACAGGAAGACTAGCAGTCTCAACTAACCTGGACACAGGCACATATATAGCAGAGGACTGCCTGGTCTGGTCTCAGTGGGAGATGTGTGCCATCTTTAGAGACTTGAGGCCCCAGAAAAGGGGGATGCCTGGTGGGGGGAGGAGTACCCTCTTGGAGGCAAAAGGGAGGAGCAATTGGATGAGGAACTATGGGAAGGGGACCTGGAGGGGGGCAAGGGCTGAAATTTAAATAAAGTAAAAAAAAAAACCTTCACCCAGGATAGAAGAATATTAGGCCACTGAGGCAGGAGTGGGTAGTCAGGGCAAGGGGAGGAAGGAGAGGATAGGGGACTTGTAGAGGGGGTACTAGGAAGGGGGATAACATTTTAAATGTAAATAAATATAATAACCAATAAAAAATTTTAAAAAACCTTTGAAAATTTATATAAGTATATCTATTGAAGTGGACATGATACACAGTCTACAGAGTGCATAAATTAGCATATATTGCACGAAAATGTATGCAAAATTGTTGAGCTTAATACAATGCGTTTTAATTTAAAAAGTCAGCAAAAGTCAGGGGACTGAGTACAGTGGCAATGAGGTCTATCTTAAATTTCACTTTACAGGTCAAATTATCAAAATGCATGTATGAATATCACTGAAACATTTACCTGAGCCATGGACAAAACACATAAAATACCAATTTTTTGTTTCACTAAGTTTAAAAGCTGTACAAAGTTTTTGGAATCTGACCAGTTCTTCTCAGAAGAGAACTGATTCCACTTAACCCTCAGAGAATACAGGAAGAGTGTGAACCTGTTCAGAGAAACAGTTCTTGGTGGAAAAATCCCTGGAGACACCCAGATACTTCTATTGGAATATATAGCTAAATAAAAAGAGCTATATTCAACCAATTTTATATGGGCTGTTTTGGAGTGCTTAGCAAGTTACAGTTCATATGTGCATATCTATGTGTGTGCATATAGAAATAAAATGGTTTTATGTTTTCAAACATGGAGCAGATTAAGTGATTAATAAGAATTCACCCAAAATCCCAAATTATAACTGGGAATACAACTGTAGGATATTCTGATTGGGTCAGTAGTCAGTGCTCCTGCCTACAAAGGGCATAATACAGTAACCTAAGAACTTGACTTTTCATGTCCTTCTTGTTTTAAATGTGTGTGTGTGTGTGTGTGTGTGTGTGTGTGTGTGTGTGTGTGTGTATCAATTCCTATATGATCACAGCTTTTTCTTATAATATATTTGGAATTTCCCACAGGGAGGAGCATGATATTGTCTACACTTCTAGAAAATGTTGTTTACTCTTCTGACTTTGTTTGGGAATGTCTCATTTTCTTGTACAATACTCAGATCAAATCACCCACTTTATTTCCTCTCCACAAATGCTTCTCTGTTGTCTTTCCACTTGTTCCTTCTAAGTTAATGTGCAATATTTTGAAAATTCTCTGAATCCATTTAGTGAAGGCTGTATGTGTATGGGTGTAGTAGCCCCATCCATTGGACCTTTGCAAGCATCACAGAACCTGCATCCCTGAAGGAAACTAATTATTACACCACCTGCAGCCACAAACTGCCCAGGAATCATCCCCTCAAGAGAAGACTTCATTATGCCATTTCCAATTGCCTATGAGATTTTGGATGGCATGTTCGTACACATCTTGCACATACAGTCAAGTCAAGTGCAAATTCATGCAGTCATTGCTGTGTCATTCACATAACATACTCTGTCCCCAAAGATGTCCACTACCTTTGGTCCTTTTTGTTCTTTTTCTTAATTGATTATTTTATTTATTTACATTTCAAAATTTATCCCTTTCCCAGTTTCCTCCTCACAAACCCCCTATCCTCTCTCCTGCCCCATCCCACTTTTATGAGGCAGCCCCCACCCCCCACTCCAGCCTCAGCATTCCCCTACATTGGGAAATCAAGCCAACAGGACCAAGGGACTCCTCTCCCATTGATGTCAGATAAGACCACCCTCTGCTACATATGCAGCTGGAGCCATGGGTCCCTCCATGTGCACTCTTTGGTTGGTGGCTTAGTCCCTGGGAGCTCTGCAGGGACTGGTTGGTTGATTCTTCCTATGGTTTTGCAAACACCTTCAGCTCCTTCAGTTCTTTCCTTAACTGCCCCATAGGGGTCCCCATGCTCAATCTAATGGTTAGCTGCAAGCATGCACTGCTGTATCAATAGGGCTCTGGCAGAGACTCTCAGGAGACAGCTATGTCAAGATCCTGTCAGCAAGCACTTCCTGGCATCAGCACAAGTGTCTGGGTTTGGTCTCTAAAAATGGGGTGGATCCCTAGGTGGGGCAGTCTCTGAATGGCCTTTCCCTCAGTCTCTGCTCCACTCTTTGTTCCCGCCATTTCCTTTTGGCAGGAGCAATTCTGGGTTAACATTTTTGAGATGAGTTCATTGTCCCATCCCTCAACCAGGGACTGGGCCTATCCACTGGTTGTGGTCCCAACAGATTATCTCTTCCCTTTGTTGGGTATTTCAGCTTCATTTTAGACCTTCTTTCAAGATGTAGATCCCTGCATTTTGATGTCAGAGTGTTTGACATATATCTCCCTCTTATTACTCAGCACTACATATCCTTCTAACTCTCCACACAGATTAGTTTGTGGTCTCTGAATGAAATTGTTCTGTATTTCATAAAAATGCTCTAAAGGGTATAAAGAAGGGAACTTAGGTGGAAGTTTATTATTATATATAGTAAGCAGAATAATCCCTTGATGGTCATGCATGGTAGGCTAATTAAACACTTTGGTTCAGTAACTGGACCTGAGTGGATGATTTTTTTTTTCTGAGAATAACCCTATTTCTTCACCTTTCTGGGAACAGTACACACAAATTATTATTTCAGTGGTGTAGTCCAATAATCCAGTAAAGTGCCAATGATTTACACATGTATTGAAACTTGTCTTAAGATCAAAATGAACATGATTTAACTGTAAGTGTGCTTTATTATTATGGTTAGACTTCCAATGTTCTAAAAAGCTCAGAATATAAAATATAGTTCTGTAAAAAATTTTTCCTCCATGGAAAACTTCAAAAATTACGGGGTCTTTGGAATGATTATTTTGTCTTACTGATTCAGAAAATAATAGCATACTGTGAAAAACAAATTTATTAATTTGTCTATAGATAAAAGAATATAGAATATTAATATATTCTGATTTAAAGTTGGCTTTTTTGAGTAAATCAAAGAAAAACATTCCCTTGGTTCATCTGTACTTTAAAATATTACTAACTTATGATTTTAAGACACACACACACACACATTCATTTTTTTTTGCCATTTGTGTTAAGGCCCATGACAGAGTTATTGACTTCTGTGACTAGCAAATACAGTTTTGTCGTGTATGCATGAGCTCAGGAAAGGTAACAGTGCAACTCTGAGCTCCCTCAGCCTTCTCTCTGTGCGCATCCTTGAAGAACAAATGTTTACAAAAATGTAGCACAGGAGAGGTAGCTGTGCATAAACTGAAGTCTGTGTGTGAGAACCTTCACAGGCATCAAGACATAATGACAAAATCAAAAATCTGAAACACATGTCAATTTGTCTCTTACTCTTAGGTTTACTGTCCACAATTTTGTTACAAGCAGTCACTTGAAATACAAATTTATTAAATGTAAAGTTCCTACAAAAACTTAGATTAGAATTAAGCTTGAACTTTTCTCAATATAGTGCTGAAATTTCATGCTTCCTTGTGTTGTCCTTGCCAAATTTTCAGTCTGTCCTTGTCTTCAGCGTCCATACTGGACAAAACTCCCACACATCACTCACACTGTAGTCTTCTCTTTTATGACCCACTGTGCTTAACAAAAAATTGAGTATCACATCTACTTGCCATCCTCTCTTCATGACAAAAGAGACTGAACTATTTATTTGTAAATAATTTTAGACTTAGTGTAAAGAGAAGTTGATATACAATGTAAATACATATATATATTATAAAATTATAGTCACTTTTTGTCCATAAAACAGGTGTGTCTACTAAATCTCCAAACACAGTTCTAATGCTATGGTGATTACAGAACAGGTTAATAATATCTAAACTTATTATGGAATACTTTTCACAAACTATAAAAGCACATAAATGAGCTAAAGAGAGACATACCTAGTTAGGAAATGCAATGAATTCAATTACACCTTCCAATATATATATATATATATATATATATATATATATATGTATATATGTATATATATTGCAGAATTATGAAGCACTGACTGTACAGCAAAAGATGGAAGTCACATGTTCTTTACATGATAAAATGGCATCTCATACACATATAATACACAATCATTTATGGTAAAAATGAATATTTCATTAGAGATTAGCATTGTGTTTACTTGTATAAAATAGCTGACATGGCGGTTAGTTTAATGATTCTGTGAACTTTTATGAATACATGGAAAGTAGGAATAATAACCTTACACTATTCTGTCTTAGCAATGCTTACATTCTCAATGTGAGGTAACACAGTCAACCACAACCTCCAAAATTTTAAAAATTTTACAGATAAAACATTTTCAAGAGCATAATTCATAGCTACATTGTCATCAGTCATTACTGTCTGACAGAAAACTAAATTCACTCTTGTACAGTCTATGACCTACAGACTTGAAAATTTGATTGACATTATACCATGGTGCCATCTTGCAACAGGTCACAATGCTCTTAATGTTTCCCCTTGCCTGGTCCACAGGAGCTCTTCACATGCAGGATGGTTTATTTTTCTCTGACTAGAAAGGAAAACAGGAATCAGAAAGCAACTTCAATTGTTAATAACAATCCTCACTCTGCTCTGTTGATGGTTTGAGAGAGACTGGTAGTCTTTGGGACATCTTTAACTCTCTAGAGTACATAGTTTGTAGCTGTACAGAAAGTAAATTGCTGGTTAATTTTAAAAATGATTTGACTTTTAAATTATTTTTTAAATAATAGTTACAAAAATTAAATTACAATGTGTATTGTGATTAATACGTATAGATTTTTTCAAAATACAATCAATTTTTCTATTGAATTTAAATTTTTGAGAATTTCTCCAAAATATTGACATTATCTCTTTTATCTTGAATACAAATAAATCAGGAAAAATTTTTAAAATAGATGTTCATTGAGCTGTGCCTTTTCATTTTTTATTAGTTTTGACATAAGGTATTAATCTCAATATAGTGATGTTCCTCTCTCAATTTCTTGAGGAATGGGGTTCCAGATGTACAGCATCTTCATTTTCAGGGCATAAACACTTATTTGAAACACATGCTTGCTTTTATGTATCAAACACTTAAAAGCAGACATCAAATCTTGTCCAACATACAAAGAGTAGTAGTTACTTTCATTTGTGATTTGAATGATGTCTGGAAAGACAAGTAATACATCTTTATTTTAACAATTAACCCCACATTAAAGAAACACATTTATAGTTAAGTCATCTGCCTTCTGTGTTTGTGTGTCTTTATGCCTAAAAGTACAATTGTGTTGCATGTTCGTGTGCATGCAGATATGTATGTTAGAAATTAATCATAATTATTTACATAATTTTTCTAAGAGTTAGTTGTGAGAGTAAAAATTCAGCCTTGTTGAGCAGCATTAAATTGTGGAGAAATATCCATGGGTCACATTTTGTTGCTGTCACCAGAACTGCTGACATTGACTTATCTGTGCATTTTTCTGCCAAAGATAGACAAGCCCGCAGGCAGTACCTGCTGAGACGTCTGGATACCCATTGTTCTCTGTTCTTTGATCCATGCATTCTGTTCCATTCATGTCTAAATCCTTAGGATGTGTGATCATCTGATTTTCTGACATGCTGTCACTTCTCTCTAGGTGGCAAAATGAATGAATGTATTATTAATTTTCTAAACCCTTAACTATAAGCTTGCATAGAAGACTTCCTTTGCCAGTGGGGTTTTTGTAATATGTCCAAACAGATGCTCAGGAAATGCATTCAGATGAGATCTCATCTTAAGTCCATGCTGCCTAGAGACAATGTAGCCATCACAAATGAATAAGGAGAAGCTAACCTCTTTATTT
The DNA here is from genome assembly GCF_021556685.1 of Rattus norvegicus. Lineage (NCBI taxonomy): Eukaryota > Metazoa > Chordata > Mammalia > Rodentia > Muridae > Rattus > Rattus norvegicus. The sequence continues at coordinate 94,096,190 of NC_141548.1, forward strand.
TTTTAAATAGTTACTCATTAGCATCTCTTGATACTGTGAACATTTTTTTTTATTAACGAGTATTTCTTATATACATTTCAAGTGTTATTCCCTTTTTAACAGGTAAATGCATTATACCCATGCCGTGGTGCCTTATATCAATATTCACAAACCAGAAATATTGCTAATACCATACAAAATATAAAGTGATAAATGCTTTGCTTAAACTGTAAAAATGTGGAACATCTGTTAAGATGTAGAAACTAGCAAATACCATCACGAAATTCACCAGGTCTTCCTGCTAACTTCTCAGTTTCCTATGCCTAATGATGACAGTAGATATTTAAACATCTATAACTGACAAAGCCTTTAAGCAAACAACAAGAATTTATAATTTCACTGAATCCTAAGATGGGACATCAGACGTGTTGTGTAGAATACAACTGTTTTGTGCAGCTCAGCTCGCCTACTCAAAATATTCAGTGAAATAACTCCCAAAAAGTAGCCAGAATTTTATCTTTGCTAAAATGCACTTTTATACGTGCAGTTGCTAGTATTGTTTTCATTTCCTCTTAGATGAGAAAAATATTATCTGAATTACATGTTAGTAGTGTTTTAATAGAAATGAATCCAACATGTGCATACATAAATATATTACACAATTTTGTTGAAATCCTTACATTATGTTATAGGTTCTGTGAAATTACAGAACCCTATAAAGAAAGTAAATGGATCAAAACCTTTTTTCCGGTCCATACTTAAGCGTTTAAAATCTCAAACGAAGGCATACATCACTAGAAGGGAACTCATAGGAGCCATGAGTCTGGTCACACATAGCTGCAGAACTGTCATGCAATCCTTTCACTGGTTGAAAAGGAAAAGAAAGGTACTTGGCTTGTTGGCGCTACACTGTTTCACTGCTTGATGAAGTTGAGGCTAAGAGAGGCAAGAAATAAGTTTGTAGAGATTTGTTGATCTTCATTCTGACTATCCAAAATAGATTCATAAATGAAAGATATTAAAATGGATATACAGAAAACAAGTGGACATTTTATTCTTTTAGAGGATTTGTCAAAATGTTCCAAGGTTGCACCAGCAGAGGAGGCATTGGGAAGACTTAGCTAAATCAAAATTTTTTTCAAACAACTGCCTCTATGTATTTTCCAAGGAAGTCAGAGGAACAATGAATTTCAGCATGGAGGTTTTGCTCATAACATCTACTTATACTAACCTCGGACAGTGGACTGCAGAACCCAGACAATAGGAAGGGTTATTTAGTGGCACTATTAATCCACATCCTTTTAAATAAAAATCTTATTGGCTTTAAACATAGCTTTTTAATAATATTGTATTAATGAATATTATGGGCTATTCTGTTAATGTTTCTATTAGTAATTTTTAATTGTATATATTTATGAAGGGATCATGTGCATGTGTGAACCTAAATATACCATAATGCTCATGTGTTGTTATGAAATCAACTTAAGAATGTCCGCTCTCTCTTTCCTCATGTTGTCAGGCTTGGCAAGAAGCACCGTAACCTGCTGAGTCCTCTCTTCATGTCCCTCACCTGTTTCAAGGCTCTATGATTAATAACAGAAGGTTCTTTTAAAATAGAAGAATGAAAGTTTTTAATTTATTAAAATTCTCCACCTACAAATTTTGATAATGTGTTACATTAAATTTGTGATCTTGAAGACTTTCGAATGTTTACTTGAAATTTGTAAGTTATTTTCTCATGCGTGCAATCATTATTTCAAGGACAAATCCCCAAATTACCAATTACAGAAAGATAAAAGGAGGTTCGAGGGAAAGGACAAACATTGAGCATCAGAAATTGTAATATCAAAATGTATACATTTGCTCATATTTACCTTCTAGTAATAACTTTGTGAAGTATCATTTTTCACATTTTAATGAATTATGTAAAATTTTACAATGTTATCCAGAAAACACTTCTACACAAAATATAATTTACCTTGGATAAAACTTTAAATATAAGTAAAGGAAAATTTATTTAAAAATTAATATAAAAATTTGCACAATCTACAATGAAAAATGAAGGCATTGTAGTAGTTGTAGAATAAGAGTTACATTGGTAATGAAATAAAAAAATAAATTAAATAATATGTGCTACTTTACTAAGGACTACAATATGTTTAAATTTTTTTTAAAACAAAATCTTAAAGCTACAGTAATATTACAGTGTTATTTTTAACTATTTTATTATGAAGAATTTTTATGTTCTTGATAGGGACTTGCATGATAATTTAAGCCCTTTTTAAAGTCTAAAATAAAATATTAATCACTTGTTATAAAATTACCACTCTAATGTGTGTTATATACAAGCAGGAAGCAATAACTATGACTAAATACACTTTGTTCGGGTATAAAACAAACTTCACAAAAGCCCTGTAGATACCATATCCAGTGGATTGACACGACCCATGTTTGAAGGATGGGCTACCCACCCACCTCAAAAATATAAATCCAAAATTCCTCCTATCAAAGGGAAATTCAGGACAAAGAGTGGAGCAGAAAGTGAAGTAAAAGCCATCTAGAGACTGCCTCACGTAGAGATCCAGTCCATCTGCTAACACCAAGTCCAGGCACTATTGCTGATGCCAAGACGTGCTTACTGACAGAAGCCCACTATAGCTCTCCCGAAAGGCTCTGCCAGAGCTGGACCAATACAGATGTGAATGCACATAGCCAAACATCAGACTGAGCGCTGTGACCCCAATTGAGAAGTTAGGTCAAGGACTGTAGAAGCTGAAGGGGCTTGTAATCCCATAGGAAGATATCAAAATCAAACAACCAGACCCCCGAAAGCTCCTAGGGACCATACCACCAACCAAAGAGTATGCATGGCTCTAGCTGGGTATGTAGCAGATGATTGACTTGTCTTACATCACTGGGAGGGGCCCCTTGGACTCATGGAAACTCAATGACCCAGGCTAGGGAATGCTAGGGCACTGAGGCAGGAGAGGTTGGGCATGTGGGGGAGCACCCTCTTAGAGGCGGGGGAGGGGAAAAGGGATAAGGGGCTTGTGGAGGGGAAACTAGGAAGGGGGATAGCATTTGAAATGTAAATAATTGAAATAACCAGTAAAAATGAAAAAAAAAAACAAATAGAAATTGAAGGGGAAAAATGAAGTATACAATGTCAATATTTAGCTTAAATATATAAGATGCTATGGCTAGATGAATATTTTCAGAAATCCCAAGAGTCAAAGAAGTTTTCCCATGACAGTGATGATGGAAAATGATACAATTTTAAAATATGGCATCAAGAGAAGGTAACAGGAAGGTTTTCTGTTAGGACATGTCTTTGAACATAGTCTGTGAATGATATGAACAGGGAACTCAAAACTACACATAGGGTAGATTGTAAAAATATATGAATGGAGAGTAATATGGAAATGAAACCAATGTTACAGTTTTATCATTTCATAACTAATCGTTTATGGTCCACTTGCTATAGTTATGGCCTTTAAATACTATAAACATTTGTACAATATGTTATATTATTCTATAGGGCTCTGTAAGGCATGCATTAATGGTGGACATTAAGCTAAAATTAAACAATTTTCAAGTATGCAATGACTAATAAAATTAAGATTGTGAGAGATTAGTTTACCAGTGATCATTATTAATGTAATTTATCACTGTAGAATTTTTATCTTTAGTATATGTTCCCTGTAGGAAATAATGGTTTTCTTTATGAGAGTTTTCTGTACGTATGAACTGTACTATGATTATATTCGATCCACAAATCACTTTTGTCATCTCTTTTATAACTCATTTGAAAATTTCTTCTCATATATTAAGAGTAAGGCTTCATGTATAACTTTCTGTATTTTAAATACTAATAAAACTAGAAAAACAAATTAAAATATTCTCTAAATAAACTGGATATAGTTAATAATTATAACTAAGAAATATCACATAGTATCTAAATGAGTATTTCTTTTACCATGTTAGTATAGTTATTGTTAGAGACAGAGTATGCATAAGCATTGGTTAGCATACATGTTACACTTAAATCTTATTTTAATTACAACCTCTCCAAGTGCTGGGTAGAAACAAAAATTTATTGAAATAACTGCTATTCATGATAGAAATTTCTAATGTACAGTAAAATCTCACACACATAGCCAGTCACCAGAAGGTTTTCTGACTAGCAATACATATTCTTCTGTTTCTAAAGTACTGTTTAAGCATTAGTTACTACTTTTTCTCAACATTTGTTTTTTAATTTCAGAAATGTGAAACACTGTGACTGGTTAAAAAATTTCATAACCAAGCTAAGTTGACTCTGATGGACAATGATGTTGTTAGTTCTCAGTTTTTATCATAACAGTAATATTCTTAGGTTTTGTAGAATCAATTTATAAAATCACCGTCCTGCTACATTATAATAAGGAAACATGGAGGGATCGTGTTAAAGCTTTGAGAGTCGTTTCTTGGATTTTGTGATATCTTAGGTTCAACTACTGCAAAAAAATCAGCTGTACCTGAGAACGGACACATAACGTTGAGAAAAATAACTGGTTTGTGGAGAGCTCAGTAAAAATGGGGGAGAATAAGAAGAGGTGATAAAATTAAGGAAACCAGGAATCCCAGTTGTGATCAACATAATACTGTGTGGGGACAAGGGGAAAATCTTGAAAATAGAAAGAAGCTAAAACAGAAAGATCTAGGAATGGCATCTCCCATAAATTTGGCACTTGTTGGTTCTCTAGGAATTCTATCACCTTCTGGAACTTGATTCACTGTAAGTATCCACGTTTGAAAGGATCGGTGGAACAAGTGGAGTTATAATATACATTTAACAAAGTGAATGAAATCCAGTGAACCCTGTCTGGCTAACATTTTCTAGTTTATCATTTATAACAAGTAAAAACAAGGGAATATATGTCATGGTATCTGCTATGTAAATGCATTGTATTCAAATAAAATAGGTTTAAAATACCAAAGAAAGGTGAAATTAAAAATGTAGTAATAAGTTTTAATGAGAATTTTATGGACAAAACATCTACTTTTTAAAGTTATCTTAAACAAATCCAATTTTTACAATTAAATCAAAGGACAGAAGTTAAAAGAGGGACTTCCTTATTGAAATGCATTTAAACTTTCATTTTAATTGATAAAACTTGAGTGGTCATTGTTAAGTAATTAGATATAAGATAATATTTCAGATAATTAAAAATCTGTGGGGTTGGGGATTTAGCTCAGTGGTAGAGCGCTTGCCTAGCAAACGCAAGGCCCTGGGTTCGGTCCCCAGCTCCGAAAAAAAGAAAAAGGAAAAAGAAAAAAAAATCTGTGCACATCATTCCATGACAGATACTGATTAGCGTTGAACCTTTTTGTTGAACTGGTAAACTAATATATGTACAGAAATGTTCCCAACAGAAGATTCTGCATTCAGTATCTTTTATATCATAATTGCTGTTAGAATGGGAAGTATATGTTAAAGAACTATAACACAGTGTTTGTTTCCTTACTTCTTCCTTTAACATTTTTAATACAGGAAAACATTTAAAAATTTATATCAAGAGCAAACTCAAACTCATAATTAATTAACACATTAAATATGATAATCTAACATATGTTTTCGCAAAAGCTTGAAATTAAAAATAAATGTCAATGAAAAGTTACATCTTTACTAATTGAAAATAATCGGTTTAAAGTTTTTCAGTATTTTTTTAAAAGTATTTCAGGATAATATTGTTTACAAGCTTAACATCGTGAAACTCCTGACTAAATGGTTTAAAATAAAGACACTAATGAATATGCAGAAAATATGTCTGTCCTGTAGTTTGCACAGAAAAATAGAGATAAATGACAGGTAAGAAATTAAACCTATTTTTTTTATTTTCAGAAAGAGAGAAAGCATGAATAGATTAATGATGCTCACATAAGTATGTTTCCTTTGAGTGGTTTCTTACGTTCATTAAAAATGAAGTACAATAAAGGGAAAGAAAATAACATTAAGAGTCATTGAGGGGTAGTATTAAATAGCACAGTAGAAACTTCCTAAATGTATATAAATTTATGATGTTATAAATAAAAATGCCAAAGAATGGGGTGGGGGCATAGAGATCCAACCAACTGGCCATTGCTTGTCTCCAAGTGAAGCTTCAAGAGTGTTAACATTACACCAAGAATGAGAAACTTCAATGCGATATCTTCATCAAATCCTTCTCTTCAGACCTCTGAGAATCCAAATGAAATAGGCCAGAAATGGTCTGTGAGTCACAGAAGATAGAGGACACCAAGAAAACAAGGCCTTCAAACTCAGTATGAACACAGCTCCTATGAAGTCACAGCATGCACAAAGCATGCATGGCTCTGTACCTTTGGGTATATATTATGGTTCCCAGTTTAGTGTTTTTAATGGGAATCCTGAGTGTGTGAATGAGTAAGTCTCTGAGTCTCGTACCTTCTTCTGGCCTCATTGAATTGATCATTCTTGTCCAACTTCAATATGATCGTTTTGTTTTATCATATTGTATTTCATTTCTTATAATTTAAAAGTTGAATGAATGACTGAATGAATGAACGAACGAATGAATGAAAATCTAGACACTATGGTAAAGGTTAACAACAGAACTGCAATTTATAGCTACTGCAGAAGGAAAATCATTTTTTTGGAAATGGAGTGCCACTGGGTATGTCACCTACTCCAGAACTCATGTTCAAGAAGAAATGACCACTATGTAATAGGATCCAAAAATTTTTAATGTGGCTGGTTTTATTTGCTGACAATTTAGAAGGTAATTTTGGACAGAGGTTATCTAGTTGTTGTTGTTATTCTTTATTGTTTTCATTGATTCGTTTATTTTCCCCTTCACGGGAAAGAACTAAAAAGGCGTGAGTGAGGAGTGAGGAGAATCTTGAATGACTTGGGGGTGGGAAAGAATATGATCAAAATATATTTGAATTTAAAATTGTGCTAAAAATTAAGAATATAACAGACAGAAGTCTGTCAGTTTCAAAGTTGTGTGGTAGATTGTTATCAGATTTTAGTAAGTGTTCGGGCATTACTTTTTGTACTTGTAAATGGAGTAATAAAAATGAATTGAAAATGAGGGTTCTTACCTATATTGAGTAGGGTTAGGAATGTGTTTACTGCTGGCTGTTATTGTGGTTTATATAGACTGAAATATTATTCAAAGTTTTAAGTATTTGATGTAGGAGCCCTTGGCTTCACAACAAGACTCATTATATTCCATGGAGTATTTCCTCTGTTTAAACATAATAGCTACTTGAATACTAAATTATTATATATTAGTATAATTTTCTATTCCTTCTGATTGTCTATCATTTCAAGTGTTTAAGATTTACTTTAAGAGGAAGTTAATTATACATTTTCAAATTATTGGTTTTGATCCAGTAACAAATATGTATATGTACGACCAGGGTAGAGATGTTCTATTAGTTACTTTCCTATTGTGATAAAACAGCATGGCCAAGTGCAGTTAGTTTAGGTGTTGTCTAGAGGGATCGGTGTCTATTGTCACAGGGAAGCATGGCACCAAGTGACAGACATGATGGCAGGCACAGAAAGCTTATTTCTTACACCTTTAAGTGAGATGGAGTGGAGAGAAAGCAGTACGAAGAAGGGTGAGCTTTAAACTCCGAGGCTCTCGAGAGAGATGTCTGTCCTCTGCTAGGAAGGTTATACTTCCTTTTCCTTACCAAATATCACTGACAACTCAGAAGAAAATGTTCAAATCCCTGAGAATTTCGGACATATTGCTTATTCCAACTTCCACAGATGACTAAGACTTTTTCTCAACTAATTTAGTTTTCATTTTTAAGAGTTTGTATATACAAACTCTAACTATCAAACTCCATCTCACTTGTAAAATTGATAGTTCCTTGGAAGGATAACTCATATAGAACAGGGTTCTCTCTTTAGGTTTCTATTGTGGTGCAAAAACACCATGATCAAATAGAGCTTGGTAAAGAAAAATATTTATTTCGTTTTTATATTTGAAGTTCATAATCTAAAGCAGGAACTCAGGACAGGAATCTGAAGTCGAGAACTGATGTAGAGCCATGAAGGTGAACTGCCTATTGGCTTGTTCACATGGCTCTCTCAGTCTGCTTCCTTATACAGACCTGCAACCCTGTCTACATCTTTATACAACCCGCTAAGTGGTGGCAATCCCCTTAGAGAGCTGGACTCTCAATCACTAATTAGGAAACTAAACCACCGACTTAGAATAGGTCAATCTTATGAGGACATTTTCTCCAGTAAGATTCCCTCTTCCCATATGCATATAAGCAGGTGTTAAGTTTACAAAAACAGGCAGTGCTGATGCCAATGTAGATACACTGTAGCTGCTGAATTTTAAGCGCTGTCCTTGGTACCTAAAGATTGATTTCTATGTAACTGTACATTAAGTGTCCACTTCCTACAATATACTAGCATGTTTCAAGGTTCCAAAATTGCCTGGATTTATCTCAACAGCTGAGACATATTGCCAGTGTGCTGTAGTACATATCAGTTAATTGGAACCACTAATGAGCTGAGTGACTTTTTAATAGCAACTGCCAGCGTGCCACCCAGAGTGACTGCAGATGGCTTCATAATAGGTAACCACTTGAAAACAAACTTTTCTGATTTCTTAAGTGCAAACAATGTAAGGAATGCATGGGGATTCAAATTTTACATATCAGTTCATCACGTTCAAAAATGTTGACATTTATACTTTTGTCTCCCCAATAATATACTGCTGTCCAGATTTACTTACTGGAAGGAGACCATTATAGAAAGCCACGACTAGTTAAACACACAGAAAAATTAAACATACAGTGCTCATCCAAAAGTGGCATATCTAATACACAATTCGTATATCTAACGCTTGGGGAATATCATTAAAAAGAAGGAAGAAATACAGTTCAAGGAAGGCCCAGGGGGCTGGAGCGATGGCTTAGTGGTTAAGAGCACTGACTGCTCTTCTGGAGGTCCTGAGTTCAATTCCCCGCAACCACATGGTGGTTTACAACCATCTCCAATAGGATCTGATGTCCTCTTCTGGTATGTCTGAAGACAGCTACAGTATACTCATATACATAAAATAAATAAATCTTAAAAAAGAGTACTGTCAGATTGTGCCGTCTAGTTCGACAGAGAAGTAGCACCCAAGAAATACGAATAAGAAGACAAACATTTCAAGCACTATCAGGCATCCTAACCTATATGGCAAAATGTCATATAATTTCATTCCTAAATACATAGGTACAAGAAATTTGAGACTACTGACAGATGAGGAATCACTCAACCCAGAAATTAACCCAAGGCTAATAAAAGTGGTGAGGGTTGGAAACATTTGCTGAATGAAAAACTGAATGAACTCAGGGGTTGGATATATATCCAAATATTAAATTTATAAAGCATATGTTACAATTGTTAAAGCAGAGGTGGTTGTGACATTAAGGAGCAAGAGAGACATGTAAGATGGAGACAGGAAGGAGACGGAAGGAGAAATTAAGCACTCATTTTTTAAAAAATTACATTATAAAACAGTAAATTAAAATAAGTCAAAATAAAACAACAGAACAAGCAATAGATTTTAAATAACCCTGTGCAGGCTATTGCAGTCTCTGTTTATGTACGTTGATTAAGGACACCTTGTTCCCTGAGTGTCTCCCTCCCAGCCCCTGGATCTTACACTGTCTCTGCCTGAATTTCCCAAAGTTCCTTTCCCATTAAGGGAAGTTATTTGTTATACTCCATTAGGGTTGAGTGATTCAACATGTCACATTCTCCGCATAATATATGGCTGTGTTATCAGTATTCATTCTGTCTTTGATGATGCCTGGCAAGGTACTGATCTAAGAGGATAGCAAAATGTAATTAAGAGCCTTTTTTTTCTATGTTATTTTAGTAGAATACTAGTATTTGTTTTTTTTACTAGATCTTTGAGGCACCTAACTCCATGTTCTTGGTTACACACGAAGTGTTGGGTATGGGTTCCATCTCACGATTTGCAGTCCAACAAAAAGTGAGTGAGGTTTCCCCTTACTCCGCATCCTTGTCATAATTAGCTGCCATTTGTTTTATGTATCTTATCCATTTTGGTTGGTTTTAAATGAAATGTCAAATTTTTGAATTGCATTTCCTTGATGACTAATGATGTTGAATGTTACTTGATTTCTCAACCTTTTGTATTTTATCTTTCGAGAATTCTTTGACTGAATCTGTACTCCATTTTTAAATTGGGATGTTTTCTTGATGTCACTGTTTTACTTTATTATACATTTGGATATTAACTCTTTATCAGATACATGTTAAAATTATTTCCCATTCTTTAGTTGGATGATCTGTTTGGATGATGGCGTCTTTTGCTATGATAGGCTTTACAGTCTTATGAGGTCCATTTGTTTCTTTATCAATACCTTAAAATGCAGATTTTGAAAATATGTCTTTATGATTCTCTGGATTTCCTTATTGTCTGTGGTTAGGTTCCACTTTTCATTTCTAATCTTTTGATAGTTCCATACATTTGTTCATATTAATTATTCATTTTAATTCAATTCTTTAAGACTGCAATTTATTTCTTAATTTCTCCCTTGACATATTTTTCTTTTGGTAGTGAGGTATTCAGTTTCCATGAGTTTGCAAGCCTTGTTGATATGCAGCATTAATCTATGGTCATCAGATAGATTGCAGCGTGTTTTTTAAACTTCATGTTCAAGTGTATTTTCAACTGCAAAGAAAGTCACTGAGACTAAGCTTTTTTGTGTGTGTGTGTTCATTTAATGAAATTGATCCATAAATTTCTGTCAGGTCCATTTGCTTTATATTATCAGTTAACAATACCATTTGTTTGTTTAGGTTTTTGCCTGAATGAATTCTTTATTTTGAAAATGGAGTGTTGAAGCCTCCCACTATCAGTCAGTGTCAATATGGGATATAAACTGAGGTAATGTTATTTTATGGACTTGGGTATCAGCAGTCATCTAGGAAAGCTATGGCAAGAAGGAGAGTTTTCAGGAGATGGCCTGTTGTTTTGTATGACTGCAATGCCTGAGCTCTGAGATGCAGTCTCCTCAGAGACTTCATCCCAAGAATGCCTCTTTCACTGATAGACCTTTCCTACCACTTTTACATAGCCTAATGACTACTGGGCATCAGTCTCTTGTACAGATCTCCTGCAGATTCAATATAAAGATGTGGTTTCATGTAGTAATGTTGTATAGATGAACTGATATTTTCATAAATCCTGATATTGGTGTTATAGAACTAAATTGATACAGGCAACCTCAAGCACCCTATAGAATAAAAGATGCAAAGAGAGCTCTATAAATGTTTTTGTATCATGGGATAATTACACTAAGAAAAGAAAGAAGGCTTGGTAAAAATTATGATAAAGGAAAACATTTCTTCTAGGTTAGAAATCAGGCCACTATCCGGTAACTATAGGTTATAAACTGGGAATTGGTAATGTATTGTATGTACAAGGACAGAAAATAAATGATAGACTACTTTATCTATACAAGCTTGAAAACAATAATAAATAACGTTAATGATTTTTCTCTCAACAAATTCATGCAAACTTATGACATAAAAATTATGCCTTCAAACTTTTAATTGTATGCTCAGACTTTTTAAAAACTACTTTGTTAGAGTTTTTCAGTGTTTCAACCTTCCGTTTAAGCCACCAATTACAGGTTGAAGAGAAAGAAAATTAGTTTGGGGACCTGTTTAGACATAGTTCTTTGAGACAATTCCATTCTTTATTATCAGGATACCAGCAGTTCAGTCCAACAGCAAACATCAAAAACGAATCAGGAACCGCAGCTCAATCCAGCAAAAACCACAAGGCACCACTGAATCTGCACCAGTCGATTAAAACGGCAAGAATCACCTAGAGTATCATCAGACCCTTTTGGCGTGTTTCCCTTTATGAAATGAAGACCAGCACAGAGCAGGGAAGAACAGTGAGGAAGCGATATCAGCAAAGCATTGCACAACCAACAAATATCACCAAAGTGTTGCGTGGCCAGCATAGACCAGAGAAACCTAATGGGGACCAGCCAACAAAGTGTTGCAAAGGTTTGCAATGTAAGAGACTCCTTCCATTGTTTGTGGGGGTCCATCTATACTCTTGCCAAACATCGGCACCCTCTCAAGCATCCCTGCCCCCTTCCCCGCTCTCTCTATATGCTCCTGGCCAGCCTTTCCTATCCTCACCTCTTCCCTTCTTTGTCTTTCTTTTCCTGCTCTGGCTCATGAAGAATTAACAAATTCTGAGCCTCTCACCTGGCCGGAAAGGGGTCCCTGAATCAAAGAGAAAAGAACACGAGTAATTAAGTTTCTTTTCCCCTGCTGTGATCAGCAGGAATTAGTTGCCAGAAACCAACAACTTTTGGCCTTGCTCCTTGAGGCCATCTTTGCTGCCTTCCTCTGGTACCAGAACGCTGGGCCGGACCTCTAGACTTGGGTCTCCTTGATTTGGTGTGCATAGTTTAAAAATTGTAGTGCCTCACTGTGGGCTTTTCCTTTTATAAGTACTGATTCTACTTCCCTATCTGTTCTGATTAGTTTTGACTTCTAATCTGTTTTTTTTTTCTTTTTCTTGTTTTGGTCAGATATTAAAATGGCTACACTAACTTGCTCCTTAGTTCTATTTGCTTGCAATAACTTCTTCTCATCTTTTTACCCTGAAGTGGTGTCTCTCACAGTGTAACATATATTTTTTGAATGCAGTAGTTAGATGGATCCTGTTTTTATACAAATTATGTTAATCTGTGTCTTATTTGTTGGTGAATTGTATCCAACAACGTTGCAAAATATCAATCATGTGTCTTTTGCTGATTCTTGTTGTTCTTTAGTTTTTCTGCTCTCTCTCTCTCTCTCTCTCTCTCTCTCTCTCTGTGTGTGTGTGTGTGTGTGTGTGTGTGTGTGTGTTTGTACACTTTTTGTGTGTGTGGGATGTGGGATGTGTATATGTTCTCATTTCTAATTTGCTATATGTATATTTGTTTTATTTCTTATGGTTTCTTGGGTGTAGCTAACCTTGTTAGATTGGAAGTTTCCTACTAACACCTTTTATAGTGCTGTATTTGTTAAAATAATTTTTTTTAAATTTGGTCTCATCATGAATGTCATATTTTCTTAATCTATTGAAAATGAAAGCTTTGCTGGGTATTCTGCTAGCCCGTGCTTACATCATTGTTCCCTCTTAGTGAAGACAGTGCACAACAGATAGTTTTCCATAGAAATGGGACCAAGACTTGAAGACTGGATTTGAAGAAGGGAAGGGACAGTGAAGAACTGAAGCTCATCTATGTACACTGCTGACTTACAGTTTTCCTAGCAAGTGTGGGAGTTGGGGTTTTAAGGAATCCCTTTTTTGAGTTGGAAGGCTACGATAAGAGGTTGAAAGTATAGGAAGTTTGAAAGAGATGATTTTATTGATTATTGGAGATTCCGGAATAGAGGAGAGGCAGTTCTCAGCAGGTAGTCTACTACAGAGAAGCTGAGGTAATGTATTTTGGGGAGAGTAGAGAGACAGAGATGATGTTCCACAGTGAGGCTCCCTGATTCCTCCTCTGTTGTGGCTTGCACCTTCTTGGGGGAGGCCTATTGGATTTGGGGGCTGGGATGAAGAAATGAATTTGGTTGGGTAGATTGGAGGCTAAGATCTGTGTGTTCCAATGGAGACAGGAACCATGAGTCACTGGAGAGCACATGTTTTATAAGCAACAGAGTTGCAGATGAGACTGGGGGATCAGATTTGGAGGACAGGAGGGAAAGGTAAAGATCTGCAGTTTGCCTACCTGTTGCCCAGGTCTGAGTGCCATGTATTTTATAACTAATTAGCATCTGAATATTTTCATATCTATTCTTACATAGAATAATTCTCCTTTTGAAAATATTGTTCTTTATGTATTTATTGTACATTATTTATTTGACACATTGTCTATTGTGTCAAATATGTGCTTAGATGTTACATGTTTATAGACAAATATTTATGTAGGTCTCTCATGGCCCATCTCATGTTTGCTGTTGTGTCTCTTTCTAAATCAATTTATTTTTCTTTACAGAGACAAGGTTAACTAAGATTTGAAACACTCATGCTGTCTACCTAGACTTGCCCCAGAAATATTCTGTCTCTGTCTCCAGAGTTCTGAGATTCTACTAGCCACCATTCCTGCCCAGCTTTAGCATGCTCCTAAGACAAATTCTAATATTTCAAAAATAAGGAAAAAAGTGGATGAAGAAGATATAAAACAGTTTCCTCCAGAAGAGAGAGAGAGAGAGAGAGAGAGAGAGAGAGAGAGAGAGAGTAGCAATCATTTGTTTTCTAAGGTTTGCTTAGCAAATGAATATTTTTTACAAATTGCTTTTTACAAATACAACACTACAAAAAGTGTTTGAAGGAAACTTCCAATCTAAAGAAGTTAAGCACAGCCAAGAAAACATAAATAAAAATAATAAATGATTTTGCAATCTGTTGTCTAAGGTTTATCTTAGCAATTTCTTTATATTTTTGTCAAATGTAGGTAGATATACTGCTAGAAAGCTATTTCTCTACATATATTTTATATAACTTAATGAAACCTGGTACATCACTTTGATGTCTTTGGGTACAGGAAACCATGGAATTCTGACCTAAATACCTTGAATGGCATATGCCATAGGTATATTCATTTTAGAACCCTGTCTCCTGGGACACTGTAGGCTTTCCCATTCCTGAGATTCTGAGGCACTCTCTTAGGCAATGGAACATTCAGACCACTTTTGTGTTGTGTTTCTCTCTATGTCCACTGAGAAGTCAAAAAGCAGAGAAGCTTCATAGGACAACCGGTCTCAGACGTTAATCTTGTGTATCCCGTTTAGCTTGAAAACATAATTGTATCTTAGTGACTCCAACAATATTCATCCTGGCAATTGCCACTATATTCTGTTTATGAAAAAGACTTGAAAAGTGTGATTGTTCTTGATAAAATTGTCACAGCCTCAGCCTTTCTGTGGCTTCTCCAACACAATCTGGCTTGGTTTCTTGCTAGCCCTATCAGATCATCTTGACCTGGTAAGTTAGTTTGCGTGCTTACAGTTGAAGTCATCCTGTACACTTTCTAAGAGTAACATTTTAAAACACAAAGACTTGCCTGGTTGCTGCCGCGGCAGAGAGCCCGTGGGCAGCACCCCGTGAGCAAACTTGAGCCTCGGGACCACAGGTAAGACCAACTTGTCTGTTGCAAGAAAGCTGCCTGGTGAACTCAGGACACACAGAGGCAGAACTCCACTAGGACCGGGCACGTCCTGTGTTTACCGGAAGTCCCACACCCGCAGATCCCGGCCCGCAGCAGCTCTCTGCTCCCAGACCCCGTGGGAAAGAGACCTCACCGCCTGGTCAGGTGGGCACTCCTGAGGCTGCATAAGCTCCCGGAAGGGGCGCCACAGGTCTTCCTGGTTGCTGCCGCCACAAAGAGCCCAAGGGCAGCACCCCGCGAGTGAACTTGAGCCTCGGGACCACAGGTAAGACCAACTTTTCTGCTGCAAGAAAG
Organism: Rattus norvegicus; assembly: GCF_021556685.1. Classification (NCBI taxonomy): domain Eukaryota; kingdom Metazoa; phylum Chordata; class Mammalia; order Rodentia; family Muridae; genus Rattus; species Rattus norvegicus. Next base: position 94,111,703 of record NC_141548.1, read on the forward strand.
CTGCCTGGTGAACTCAAGACACAGGCCCACAAGAACAGCTGAAGACCTGTAGAGAGGAAAAACTACACGCCCGAAAGCAGAACACTCTGTCCCCATAACTGACTGAAAGAGAGGAAATCAGGTCTACAGCACTCCTGACACACAGGCTTATAGGACAGTCTAGCCACTGTCAGAAATAGCAGAACAAAGTAACACTAGAGATAATCTGATGGCGAGAGGCAAGTGCAGGAACACAAGCAACAGAAACCAAGACTACATGGAATCATCGGAGCCCAATTCTCCCACCAAAACAAACATGGAATATCCAAACACACCAGAAAAGCAAGATCTAGTTTCAAAATCATATTTGATCATGATGCTGGAGGACTTCAAGAAAGACGTGAAGAACTCCCTTAGGGAAACACAGGAAAATATTAATAAACAAGTAGAAGCCTACAGAGAGGAATCGCAAAAATCCCTGAAAGAATCGCAAAAATCCCTGAAAGAATTCCAGGAAAACACAACCAAACAGTTGAAGAAATTAAAAATGGAAATAGAAGCAATCAAGAAAGAACACATGAAAACAACCCTGGATATAGAAAACCAAAAGAAGAGAAAAGGTGCTGTAGATACAAGCTTCACCAACAGAATAAAAGAGATGGAAGAGAGAATCTCAGGAGCAGAAGATTCCATAGATATCATTGACTCAACTGTCAAAGATAATGTAAAGCAGAAAAAGCTACTGGTCCAAAACATACAGGAAATCCAGGACTCAATGAGAAGATCAAACCTAAGGATAATAGGTATAGAAGAGAGCGAAGACTCCCAGCTCAAAGGACCAGTAAATATCTTCAACAAAATCATAGAAGAAAACTTCCCTAACCTAAAAAAAGAGATACCCATAGACATACAAGAAGCCTACAGAACTCCAAATAGATTGGACCAGAAAAGAAACACCTCCCGTCACATAATTGTCAAAACACCAAACGCACAAAATAAAGAAAGAATATTAAAAGCAGTAAGGGAAAAAGGTCAAGTAACATATAAAGGCAGACCTATCAGAATCACACCAGACTTCTCGCCAGAAACTATGAAGGCCAGAAGATCCTGGACTGATGTCATACAGACCCTAGGAGAACACAAATGCCAGCCCAGGTTACTGTATCCTGCAAAACTCTCAATTAAAATAGATGGAGAAACCAAGATATTCCATGACAAAACCAAATTTACACAATATCTTTCTACAAATCCAGCACTACAAAGGATAATAAATGGTAAAGCCCAACATAAGGAGGCAAGCTATACCCTAGAAGAAGCAAGAAACTAATCGTCTTGGCAACAAACCAAAGAGAGTGAAAGCACACAAACATAACCTCACATCCAAATATGAATATAACAGGAAGCAATAATCACTATTCCTTAATATCTCTCAACATCAATGGCCTCAACTCCCCAATAAAAAGAAATAGATTAACAAACTGGATACGCAACGAGGACCCTGCATTCTGCTGCCTACAGGAAACACACCTCAGAGACAAAGACAGACACAACCTCAGAGTGAAAGGCTGGAAAACAACGTTCCAAGCAAATGGTCAGAAGAAGCAAGCTGGAGTAGCCATTCTGATATCAAATAAAATCAATTTCCAACTAAAAGTCATCAAAAAAGATAAGGAAGGACACTTCATATGCATCAAAGGAAAAATCCACCAAGATGAACTCTCAATCCTAAATATCTATGCCCCAAATACAAGGGCACCTACATACGTAAAAGAAACCTTACTAAAGCTCAAAACACACATTGCACCTCACACAATAATAGTGGGAGATTTCAACACCCCACTCTCATCAATGGACAGATCATGGAAACAGAAATTAAACAGAGACGTAGACAGACTAAGAGAAGTCATGAGCCAAATGGACTTAACAGATATTTATAGAACATTCTATCCTAAAGCAAAAGGATATACCTTCTTCTCAGCTCCTCATGGTACTTTCTCCAAAATTGACCATATAATTGGTCAAAAAACGGGCCTCAACAGTACAGAAAGATAGAAATAATCCCATGCGTGCTATCGGACCACCACGGCCTAAAACTGGTCTTCAATAACAATAAGGGAAGAATGCCCACATATACGTGGAAATTGAACAATGCTCTACTCAATGATAACCTGGTCAAGGAAGAAATAAAGAAAGATATTAAAAACTTTTTAGAATTTAATGAAAATGAAGGTACAACATACCCAAACATATGGGACACAATGAAAGCTGTGCTAAGAGGAAAACTCATAGCGCTGAGTGCCTGCAGAAAGAAACAGGAAAGAGCATATGTCAGCAGCTTGACAGCACACCTAAAAGCTCTAGAACAAAAAGAAGCAAATACACCCAGGAGGAGTAGAAGGCAGGAAATAATCAAACTCAGAGCTGAAATCAACCAAGTAGAAACAAAAAGGACCATAGAAAGAATCAATAGAACCAAAAGTTGGTTCTTTGAGAAAATCAACAAGATAGATAAACCCTTAGCCAGACTAACGAGAGGACACAGAGAGTGCGTCCAAATTAACAAAATCAGAAATGAAAAGGGAGACATAACTACAGATTCAGAGGAAATTCAAAAAATCATCAGATCTTACTATAAAAACCTATATTCAACAAAACTTGAAAATCTTCAGGAAATGGACAATTTCCTAGACAGATACCACGTATCGAAGTTAAATCAGGAACAGATAAACCAGTTAAACAACCCCATAACTCCTAAGGAAATATAAGCAGTCATTAAAGGTCTCCCAACCAAAAAGAGCCCAGGTCCAGACGGGTTTAGTGCAGAATTCTATCAAAACTTCATAGAAGACCTCATAACAATAGTATCCAAACTATTCCACAAAATTGAAACAGATGGATCACTACCGAATACCTTCTACGAAGCCACAATTACTCTTATACCTAAACCACACAAAGACACAACAAAGAAAGAGAACTTCAGACCAATTTCCCTTATGAGTATCAACGCAAGAAGAGACAAATAACCCTATTAAAAATGGGGTTCAGAGCTAAACAAAGAATTCACAGCTGAGGAATGCTGAATGGCTGAGAAACACCTAAAGAAATGTTCAACATCTTTATTCATAAGGGAAATGCAAATCAAAACAAACCTGAGATTTCACCTCACACCAGTGAGAAGGGCTAAGATCAAAAACTCAGGTGACAGCAGATGCTGGCGAGGATGTGGAGAAAGAGGAACACTCCTCCATTGTTGGTGGGATTGCAGACTGGTACAACCATTCTGGAAATCAGTCCGGAGGTTCCTCAGAAAATTGGACATTGAAGTGCCTGAGGATCCAGCTATACCTCTCTTGGGCATATACCCAAAAGATGCCTCAACATATAAAAGAGACACGTACTCCACTATGTTCATTGCAGCCTTATTTATAATAGCCAGAAACTGGAAAGAACCCAGATGCCCTTCAACAGAGGAATGGATACAGAAAATGTGGTACATCTACACAATGGATTATTACTTAGCTATCAAAAACAACGAGTTTATGAAATTCGTAGGCAAATGGTTGGAACTGGAAAATATCATCCTGAGTAAGCTAACCCAATCACAGAAAGACATACATGGTATGCACTCATTGATAAGTGGCTCTTAGCCCAAATGCTTGAATTACCCTAGATCCCTAGAACAAACGAAACTCAAGACGGATGATCAAAATGTGAATGCTTCACTCCTTCTTTAAATGAGGAAAAAGAATACCCTTGGCAGGGAAGGGAGAGGCAAAGATTAAAACAGAGACTGAAGGAACACCCATTCAGAGCCTGCCCCACATGTGGCCCATACATATACAGCCACTCAATTAGACAAGATTGATGAAGCAAAGAAGTGCAGACCAACAGGAGCCGGATGTAGATCTCTCCTGAGAGACACAGCCAGAATACAGCAAATACAGAGGCGAATGCCAGCAGCAAACCACTGAACTGAGAATAGGACCCCCATTGAAGGAATCAGAGAAAGAACTGGAAGAGCTTGAAGGGGCTCGAGACCCCATATGTACAACAATGTCAAGCAACCAGAGCTTCCAGGGACTAAGCCACTACCTAAAGACTATACATGGACTGACCCTGGGCTCCAACCTCATAGGTAGCAATGAATATCCTAGTAAGAGCACCAGTGGAAAGGGAAGCCCTGGGTACTGCTAAGACTGAACCCCCAGTTAACTAGACTATGGGGGGGAGGGCGGCAATGGGGGGAGGGTTGGGAGGGGAACACCCATAAGGAAGGGGAGGGGGGAGGGGGATGTTTGCCCGGAAACCGGGAAAGGGAATAACACTCGAAATGTATATAAGAAATACTCAAGTTAATAAAAAAAATTAAAAAAAATACAAAAAAAACACAAAGACTTTTTTTCACAATATTTAATGTTTTTGCCAGTAAATGTTATTTTTAGTGCTCCATTAAGTAGATAGCTTTTAATACTCTAGCTATGACTTAAATCACATTTTGCAGAAATTCAAGTGTCTCTAAACTATCTCCTTAATTTAACAATATTCATGAATAATCTTCAATTTTTAGTTTAATTTACACACAATAATGAATAAATTAAAACACATTTTAATATGAAATTAGCATCTTTTACCGTTTCCATTTTATTGACATGAAAGAATTAATTCACATTCTTTTCCTATTGTTCCAATGAGATTTGCCAGCAAAATCACTTATGGAGGTTCACAATTCCTGTACATTCCATGATAGCATGGATGTCGAGGGAGCGGGGAATTGCAGCAGGATAAGTTCCATCTTCCCTCAGCCAGGGTACGGCGAAGAGATGCATCCTTCTGCTCATTCTCCTTTCTCTAGACAGTTCAGCACATCACTTGAGAAAAAGTCCTACCCATGGTAGATGTAAGCAAATAATCAATCTCCCATTGGCATTGCTAGAGGTAAATAATTTCTCACTCGTAAGCCTGGAGACTTGGCTTTCAAGTGCATCCAGTTTCTGTAAAGGTAATAATTAATAGGGGACTTCATAAACATGTGAGTTCTATATGAATGCATAGAGCTCTGTTTTCCAAGGTTTAACTTAGTGAGTTCCTTATGCTTTTGTCAAATTTAGATGTCCTGCCCGAAAGCTATTTCTCTACATATATTTTGTATAAATTAATGAAACCTGGCATATCACTATGAGCCACCATTTTAGCATTTAACAGGTAACAATGCTTAAATATTTTGTCCACAGCTGTGGTCATTACTTAATTATCTGATAATCAATTTAATACTTTCAGTCCTGGGAAAAGGTTATTTCCTATTCAAGGCTTATAATTCTTTCAAAGATATTTGAATTGAAAATATTTCAACAAAAAAGCAAAATGCTTGTTTCTTTATGTATTTAACTTCAAATAGCATAATTTACTTCTAAATCAAACTCATTCTGAATTATTGCTGCTCAGCATAGAAATGGAGATTTATTAGCCATTCATTTTTCCCGTGTTCATTTGACTTAGATTTGTTCTATTTATATGCTAAAGCAATTTTCTAAACTGCCATCTAATTATGCTTGCTGAGAGTATATTTTGAACTGCTTAAACTTGATATAAACCAAATGAAAAGTTTACAATCTTAATGCCTTTCAAAATGTACACAGGAACTATTCTGACAAATTAATAACACGCCGAGATGACTAATACATGTCTGCTACAATTACCCAGATATTTGTCTATAATCCCAAGACATGAGAATACTCTATTTTCTATGCAATCAATATGAAACGCTGAGAACATTTTATGAAAACTGTCATTGGCTATTTCATGTCAAGGAGCCAGGCTTGGATAAAAGGAAAGTCTGTTTGTAAGAAATAGAACAAATTATATGCATTAACATATATTTAAACATTAAAGTTCTACTTGCCAAAACATAATGTTCATGTACAGAGCAGAGATAGCTAAAGAATTTGATGAAATGAATAATTTATTACATATGTCAATCCAGTTTTGATCATATTATCATCAGTTAAAATAAAGTGTTTAGTCTGTTCATATTATAGATAATATCAAATTATAATAATTAAAAAACATTTTTCTGAGTAATTATAATGTGTTTGGGATGTTAATTGAGTTGAAATTAATTTTATTTTTTAAATCAATTTTTCTTCTGATTATAATAATTATTATTATATTTATTATTTTATATTTGATTTGAACTAGACATGCTGATTATGGAGTAGACACAAAATATAAATAATAGAAGTAATGATTTGCCAATTCATTCTTCTGAAAAATCTTAGAACATGTTTTAAATGTTTGTAAACATTACAGTAAATTGACAATAAAAGTGATATAAGTCAACTATTCTAGAAGATAGTCAAACAGAAACATACAAAACCATCGTAAGCCAAATTCAAGAATGACAGAACACAATGAATGTACTGTGATAAAGTTGATTGGCTCAAAGACATGGTAAAGGAAGTATGATACTTGTATTTTTGACAAGAGCATTTCATTACATGTTATGATATAAGTAGTCGTATAGTTATAAGAACTCAATCAGAAAGACATACATTGCATAAATTGAGATTATACAGTAAACTGAAATAAAAATACTGATGAATAAATAAAAAATGTTGACTGATATTTAAAAACATGGTGAAATGGTTAATTATCCCATATGTAGATAATTTTAATTATTTAAATTTTGTTCTGGTGTAATTTATATGAAATACTAAACAATCTTTTACATTGCAATGTATTTTCTCTGCCTTTAAAAAATTCCTCAAAACAGCTTCTAGAGTGCGAGAGTGATCTTGTCTGACTTGACTGATCTGAAGTTAACTGAAATACATGCTCATACAAACATAAGAAATGGATAAATAGTAAAATTAAAATTGTGTTGTTTGATTGTTTTTACATAGTAGTGCTTAGTGCATATTTCCAAATCTACCACATGGTTGACCATAATATGTATGTCTCTATGCTATTTCTCAGTAGTCGCCACCAACTTCATTAGAATTTTCTACTATTGTTATCATCGTCGGCTACAACTGCAGTAGTTGTAGTAGTATTTGCTCTTGTAGTAATAATTAACTGTTTTGAGATTAAATTATATCATTTACTCCTTCCTTTAATTAAAACCGTAGTCAATCAAAATGTAGAGTGTATAAATTTGTCCCAATGAATGCAATCATACCTCCCATATGATTTCCATACATGCCTCTCCTAGATCATTTAAAACAAACATCATAAAGGACAGAAAGCATCAGTGTGTTGGCTATGAGAGTGTGCATGTTAGAGATGGCAGGACTTTTAACACAACTAACTTTACACCATTCATTGAGATCACTATCTAAAAGGGAGTGGACAATGGACAGCAGTAGTCATGCTAACACAGATATAGGAAACATTTCTTCTTGTTATTCTTCTTGGGGCTTAGCACATGGAATGGTATTGCTTACAACTTGGTGTTGGTCATCTCATATCCATAAATGAAGTTTAGGAACTCATCAGAGTGATGCTCTTAGGTTTGTCACCTATGTGATTCTATATTATGTAAATGTGAGAGTGAGTGTTAAACATAGAAATGTTATCATTTCTTCTCAGTTTTGGATGTTCTTATTATCTCATATTTGATGTCATTGAAAATAGTATTTATTTCTAATATAAGATCACATTTCTTTGTTTGTGGCTAATATTAACAAAAGATATTAAGTCCACTTTCACATATTCATTATATATTTGTATGTGTATATATATTCATTATATATATATACAATTTTAAGATTTTGAGATTCACTTTAACTAATAAGTTATGTCTTGCCAAAATATCAATATCATACTGTTTTAGTCATGTTTTCCCTAGACTATTTATTTATATGTAAACTTTATAAAATACTATCCTAAATTTCCATTGCACTTTATTGTACAATTTCCAAAGGATATTTGAAGATTTGATTCAAAGAATTAGACTTGGTAATATTAAGATACTAACAAATTTATTTAAAAATAATACTATTTGAATTTTATAATTTTATATTCATGAATCAATGATCATAATTAATGAAGAACTCCACCCGCATTATCCAAAATTTTAAACAGTTAATTTGACAAATAAATGAGGTTTTATATATAATTGTGGGCCAAGAATTCCTGTCCTGAACTCTTTGTCATAATTGGTTCAAATTAAATCCGTGCCAAACACGTTTTCTATTCCAGATAGAATAAGGCAGGTTTAGTTTCAAATCAAACACTTTACTAATCAGGAGTTCCCATGTGATTAACATGCAAGTCAAAGGAAAGTTAAATGTTGAAATCAGAGAAATTAATAATGTGGTACTGTGGGATGAATTTAGTAAGACTATGAAGGAGAAACAAATATTCAAATACACATGTAAAGTAAGTAAATTGGGGTAGATTTTGTCAGTATTAATAATATGTTAAATCATAAGACTGCATTGTTATATAGGTATATGTGAAAACTTGAATATTAGGATAAAAACATATTCTGTCTTATTTTCTCTATATATAATTTTCTCTTGTTTGTAAAAAAGGCAGTCGAAGCAGGGCTATGGAGCTGCATGCCTTTAATCCCAAAACTTGAGAGACAGAGACAGGCAGTCCTCTGAGTTTGAGGTCATTGTAGCTACAGATGAAGTTTCAGGGTGGCCGGGTCTACAAACAAAAACCCAGTCTAAAAACAAAACAAAACAAAACAAAACAAAACAAAACAAAACAACAACAGCGAATGGGAAAATCGTCTATAAAAGCACACTATTTAGAAAGATTAAGTTCTCAGAAAATTATTTGTAAACACCAATTCTCAACTCTAATTTTTTCTCGTGTGTAGTAATCAATGATGCAGTTTAATTGTTTTGTTATTTGAATATTAAATAAGAGATTATGACCAGGTACTTAACCATTCTTCAGTTTACATAGTAAAGTGGTATATTATTATGATTCAACATTATCATTGTATGATTTAAATAAATGAATCAATATCATGTTACATTGCATGATACACTGAAGTATTTCAACATATGGAGTAGTAAAATCATTTGTCCATATAATGAAAATAATATGTTGGGGGTTGTCAGCAATCATAAGAGTAAGCAAAGGAAGAGTTCTTTTTCGAAAGATGAATACAGAAGTAGTTCTTTATAATTTAATTTTGGGTGTTATAAATCCTCTCTTAGGAGACATAACTACTAATTCAGTAGAAAGGAGCTTGAGAAAGAGCTATAATAGGAAAATAAAAATTCGAGTGAAATTCATGCCATGTAAATTTGTCTTGTACATCAAAATCTTTAATAAGGCATCATCCACACAAGAAATTTTCCTTCATTTATTCTCAGCTTAAAACTGCATCCTTTCTACTTTCTTCTTAATTTATCAATTTTTGACAGCTCATTATTCAGATTATATGTCAGACAGTGGAAATTCATACTTGGGCATTGATAAGTCTGGCAATTCTCTGATGTATGTACTTAGTGTCAAACATTGAGTCTGCTGACAGAAAAAAAAACAGTCTTTAGTGATCACAGTATCACAGAGCTCTGCTTGATGGAATATTAGCACTTTTAGACATACCTGAGAATTAATGACTTGTTCACATTGCCTACAAATGTGTCTACATTTGGCTCCCTCGCAGCCAGGAAATTATGAAAACTATTTGAAGTAAGAGAAGGGAAGTGAATTCAATGAAGAGTACAAATCAAATGAGAATATTTTGTGCCTCTCATAGCTATTACTTTGGTCATCTCCAAGATCATCCAGCTATTGTGCCCATTTATCTACCAAAAGAAGAGTGTATTGAAATAAAATATTCTGAGTAGAAAACATAAAATGATTCATGGATAAATGCTGGGGATATGTCAATAAATAGAAGTAGTCATTAAAATGGAATAAATTATATTTAGGTCATATGTTTAGAGGACATATATGTATGAGTTTTCAGGGCTGACCATTTAGCATTGTGTAACCAATTGGTGGCTTCTTCCAAGGGAAAGTCTATTTTCTCTGCTCTCAGCATTTCTAAGATTTCTATAGTTCTTTGTCTAAGAACGAGGCCATCTTATTTTTCCCCAACACTATTAGAATGTCTACTGGTGTCCTTTTTATAACCCAGATTTAGGAAGTTATGATGGTAAGACTTTATAAGGGTAGATTCTGGCATCACTAGAAAACAGTCTCACAAAACTGCCTGTTCCTCTGGTTTTTACATTTTTTTCTGCCCTATTTTCTGCAACAATCCCTTAGCACTATATGCAGAAGTTATGTGGCAGATGTGTCTGCTTGGAATGGTCTATACAACCATATATTCCAATCAGTTGAAGTTTTCATTAATAGATTTCAATATAAAAGTTCTATCTCTTCTTGACAGCGTAGGTTATCTTCTTCAAAGTTGTTATTTGTAAATACATACAAATATGAATAATACTAAATGTACTCAGATATGTTTGTGTGCCCGTGTGTTTGTATAAGGAACGGTCACAGATTTAAGGAGGGTGAGGTTTGAAAGAGTAGTTTAAAGGACAGAGGAAGAGTGGAAAGAATACAGTACTCAATTATGAAACTATTTTAAAAATGAATTTATACATCCACAAAATGCAATAAATGTGTCAGAAAAATGTGAAAATTGCAACATTACCAAAAAGTGCCTAGGAAATTTACTTGCAAAAAATACCAACCTTTAGGTGTGGCCCTGAAAATTAAACTGTTAATTCTCCATGTGAAAGAGATTAAATTAAGAGATACAAAGACAGTGATCTTGAGCCCATTTTGATAAGGGCAACACTTAACTGAACAGCCTAGTACCCAAGTAGACGTTATTCTCTACTGACTATTGCCTATAGTTCTGGAAATTACTCTGTACATGTTGAGAGGTGAAATGTTATCCAGGTATAAAGCCTGTGCTGTGACAAATAGCAATGGCCTGCCAGCACGATGTATTGGTATACATGTTTGGGGACCACTATTGGAGTATACGTAAGCCTACTCTGTGAGGTACAACATACGCTGTTAAAGTGGGCAACAAAAGACTTTGGTTAGGAAATGGGCTTCAGTAGAAAATCTCCTACTATCATTATGCCAAATGAATAGAGCAATCTAATCACTCCTAATAACATATCATCATACCCGTTTTTCAGTAATTAACTCAAACATGCACAGACAATACATAAAGAGAGTTTGAAATAGTCACTCTTAAATGGAATGTCTTTATCAAATTCCTTCCTTAAAGGTTCAGAATTCTATAGGTAAGTGTAAGATTGTAAAACCCAGTAGTTCTTGATGATTTTAAGTAAAAAGCATCTTGCAGAAATAACAAGACAGGCATATATGAAACTCAGATATTCTAAGAGTATGTAAAAGTCTTCACTGTTCAAGGCAGATAAAATCCTAGCCCTAGAAAGAGGAAGATAAATGTGCACCCCAACCTAACAAGCTACTTCCCATTGATACATACAAAGAGGGAAGATGTTTTCTCCAATGTAGTGTCATTTGCTATATCTATCACAATCCAAAGTAGTCCCCGTGCCTAAGGGATGTTGATAAGCACAAAATAAATTATATTTTTACGTGTGTATCAGAGGCTGTATTGTTTCGTTTGGGCTTTATTTTTATTTTATAGTTTTTTGGTTGTTTTGTTTTGTTTTGAAACCCACACTTACTTTTTGAGAGAAAGATTGAAAGAGAGAAGGAACACGAAATTGGTAAAGCAGGCAGCTGAAGAGTATCTGGAAGGAGTTGGAAAGTATGATGTACATTTTTACTTGAATAAAATTTTAAATTAAAAAGAAACACACATCTATCTATATCTATCTATTTCTATCTCTGTCTCTATATCTAGGTATCATCATATAATTTATTAAGGATATATGGAAGAAGTTAACCAACTACATGCCCACATAATTTCAAGAAGAAGTGTTTAGTAGATCCCTTTACATGATGAGCTGCTTGAGAGACAGACACACAGCGGTTGTCTACATTCTGAGTAAAGGAAATTAATACCTTCTCAGTCCTAGAAACTGGAAGCCTCAACAAAGAATTAAAGGAGAGAGTGATGAGCTGAAGCAGAAAGCACACATGCTTCTTTGACAGTCTCTGTTGGGAGTCTTTATTGTACCTGATAAGGCCCTGGTTATCTGAACTCCTTGGGAGTATGATGAGAACGAAGACAACAGTAAATAAAGATCCATTGAGCTTGGGAAAGTGTGTAGCTTATTCTGTTTTCTTCTATTTCCGTTATGAGGCCATTGTACAATACATCTTATTTTCTGGGTAGTGCCGCAAGTGTCATTCCATTGACTCAGATGCCAGGTCACTCTCAAAACATTATGGGTACATCTACCTATCTATCTACCTATCTACATATTTATATCTACATCATACCTATATATATATTTATATCTACTCCAGATCTAGATCTTATGCCACTTCTCTCTTCCATTGTCCATGTACATGGTGTGTATTCACAAACTGAAATGCACAAAAATAAGCATGAAATAAAATATCCTTAATAGTCATTGTCAATCAGAGGAGATATAAATTTAATAAGCAGAATTTAAAGGACACTTAGGTGGTTGAAAACCAGTAATCATTACATATATTGATTTATTCATAAACTATAGAAATAATAGATGACTAGTGGATACTTTTTTAAGGAACATAGTAAATAATAAAAAGTATATGTGTATTTGGTATACACAGGCATTTTTTGAATTCCCATTTTAGAAAGAAGTAATTATTACTGAAACAAAGGGAAGAGGTATGAAGAAACCAAGGGATAAAGGAGCTTTGGCTAGAACACTGAAGTGATTCTTCTGAAGAACATTTGATTAGTTATGCACATATTTGATTATTTTATAATTAAAAGTTTGTAAAATATTGCTTCAATATCTTTATATTTCTTTGAATTAATCACATAAAGCAATAGTGGGTATCTGGTACAATCTGTCATTTCAAAGAAATAATAAACATTCATTTAGTGCATTTTATGAAAAGAGCTATCACTGCCTCAAAAAGATAAAGGTTGGTGCAGAGCTAAGGTAAAGTAAAAGGTTAATGGGACTGGTAATGTCAAATTAACATTTCCTTCAATTACTGAACTTCATTAGTGCTAATCTATACTTGATTTGTAGCCAGTAAAGAGAACTCCACAAGGCAACTGTTGAGTATGCTTTATTGATAGAAACACACCATTTTATTTATTTTAAAAAGATTTTGTCAGCTTACGTGTTTTTAAAAAAATTCCTAAAATTTCACATATAAAGCATCCATTCTAAATGAATTGTTATTTTATTGAAAAACTGTTTCTACCTACTTAATTCAATTTCAAGTACATGCCATATATAGTGTATTCGGTTTTTTTCCAGTAAATATAAAGAGAATTTGTTTCTTTTTTCCTAATTTTTTTAGCCTCCATTTCCTCCCCAACCCCCATACGGGTGTTCCCCATTAACCCTCCTTACCGGCCCCCCATCATTCTCCTGCACTGGGGGTTCAACCTTGGGAGGACCAAGGTTTTCCCCTTCCACCGGTGCCCCAACGAGGCTATTGTCTGCTACATATGCAGTTGGAGCCCTGGGTCAGTCCATGTATAGTCTTTGGGTAGTGGTTTAGTCCCGGGAAGCTCTGGTTGGTTGGCATTGTTGTTCCTAAGGAGTTGCAAGCCCCTTTGGCTCTTTCAATCTTTTCTCTAATTTTCCCAAAGGGGGTCCTGTTCTCACTTCAGTGGTTTGCTGCTAGCATTGACCTCTGTATTGGACATGCTCTAGATGTGTCTCTCAGTAGAAATCTATATCTGGTCACTTTCATCATGCACTTTTTAGCTTCGTCAATCTTATCTAGTTTTGGTGGCTGTATATGTAGGGGCCACATGTGGCACAGGCTCTGAATGGCCGTTCCTTCAGTCACTGCTCCAAACTTTGCCTCCATATCCCCTCTTTTAAGAAGGAGTGGGAGCATTTTGGTCATCCTTCTTCTTGAGCTTCCTGTGGTCTGTGGATTGCATCTTGGATAATTAGAGCTTTTGGGCTAATATCCACTTATCAATAAGTTCATACCAAATTTGTTTTTCTGTGATTGGGTTACCTCACTCAGGTCGATATTTTCTAGTTCATTCCACTTGCCTATGAATTTCATGAAGTCAGTTTTTTTTTTTTTGATAGCTGAGTAGCACTCCATTGTGTAGACTTACCACGATTTTTTTAATCCAGTCCTCTGTTGAAGGACATCTGGGTTCTTTCCAGCTTCTGGCTATTATAAATAAGGCTGCTATGAACATAGTGGAGCATGTGTCTTTGATGTAGGTTAGAGTATCTTTTGGGTATATGCCCAAGCAAGATATAGCTGGGTCCTCAGGTAGTGCAATGTCCAATTTTCTGAGGAACCTCCAGACTGATTTCTGGAGTGGTTGTACCAGTTGAGGAGTGTTCCTCTTTCTCCACATCCTTGCCAGCATCTGCTGTCACCTGAGTTATTTGATCTTAGCCATTCTGACTGGTTTGAGGTGGAATCTCAGGGTTGTTTGATTTGCATTTCTCTGATAACTAAAGATGTTGAACATTTTTTCAGGTGCTTTTTGGCCATTCGATAATCCTCAAATTAGAATGTTTTGTTTAGCTCTGTACCCCACTTTTAATAGGGCTATTTGGCTCTCTGGAGTCTAACTTTTTGAGTTCTTTGTATATTTTGGATATTAGCCCTATATCACATGTAGGATTAGTAAAGATCTTTTCACAATCCGTTGGTTGCTGTTTTGTCCTAAAGACAGTGTCTTTTGCTTTACAAAAGCTTTGCACTTTTATGAGGTCCTATTTGTCGATTCTTGACCTTAGAACAGAAGGCATTGATATTTTGTTCAGGAAAATTTTCCCAGTACCCACTTTTTTTTCTATTAGTTTGAGTGTATATGGTTTCATTTGGAGGTCCTTGATCCAGTCGGACTTAAGCTTTGTACAGGGTAATTGGAATGGATCGATTTGCATTCTTCTACATGTTGACCTCTATTTGAACCAGCACCATTTGTTGAAAATGCTATCTTTCTTGCATTGGGTGGTTTTATCTCCTTTGTCAATGATTTCTGGGTCTTCAATTCTGTTCCACTGATCTATCTGCCTCTCTCTCTGTACCAAAACCATACAGTTTTTTTTTAATCACTATTTCTCTGTAATACTACGTGAGGTCAGGGATAGTGATTTCCCCAGAATTTCTTTTATTGTTGAGTATAGTTTTTGCTATCCTGGGATCTTTGTTATTCCAAATGAATTTGCAAATTGCTCTTTCTATCTCTATAAAGAATTGAGTAGGAATTTTGATGGGGATTGCCTTGAATCTGTAGATTGATTTTGGCAAAATATCCATTTTTACTATATTAATCGTTCCAATCCATGGGCATGGGACATCTTTCCATCTTTTGGGATCTTCCTCAGTTTCTTTCTCCCGAGACTTGAAATTCTTGTTATATAGATCATTCACTTGCTTGGTTAAATCACACCAACACATTTTATATTATTTGGGACTATTGTGAAGGGTGTCGGTTCCCTAATTTCTTTCTCAGCCTGTTTATCCTTTGAGAAGAGGAAGGCTACTCATCTGTTTCATACCCCGACATTTTGCTGAAGTTGTTTATCAGGTTAAGTAGTTTTCTGGTGGAACTCTTGAGGTCACTTAAGTACACTATCATATTATCTGCAAATAGTGATATTTTGACTTCTTCCCTTCCAATTTGTATATGTAGTGTATTCTTAATGAGATAGTGTTCTCTGCAAATAGCTGATATAAATATTTACACACCATTTTTTGTCTGTGGTACTCTTTTTTTTCTTGTGGCCCATTATGTTTCTGTTTACTGATGTATGCATGTGTGTGCCTTTCTATATATTTAGAAAGACAAGGTGATATTACATATATTTCACTATCAGGAGATTGGAATGTCTTCAAGGAATCTTTTGCCTGGAATATTGGTGTATGGTTAGTAACATGTCAAATAAAATGATATGCTAGTTTAGTAATTATCACACAACATTATTCCACATTATTTAAAATTATTTTCTTATTGAAAATCATGCAGAGTCTTGATTTAAAGATATAGCGTCTTCAATACTAGGTCATCACAATAAAACCTAGTGCTGTAATAAAGCATCCCTGATTGATGTTTAAGTACTAATAAATTTGCTGTGCACATATGCTATATCTGAGAGAAAACTAAGTTTAAAATCAATATTACAGATTGCTCATGTTTTCCAGAATAAGCAAAGTTATATTAGGTATAATTATATATTGTTGAGGTATTTGATTGGGTCACATGCCATGGTTTGCTAAATGACTACAATATTTGGGAACTAAAGTTCTCGAGAAAGGAATATCTTTGAGTTTATAATCAGGACACTTAGAACAAGTGAAAGAATGAAATGTACACTCAGCCTGAATGTGAAAGTCTGAAATATCCCATGACACAAGAAGGGACACGTTCACATTTATAACAAAAAGCCATAGATTTTGATGGGTACTAACCGTAGCAGCAGAGAGACACATCCACTCAGGGAGAGCGTATTTTTTGTGTAAACAGAAAGCTCTGGATTACAGGTGTGTGCTATTGCTGATCACCCCACAGCTACAAACAGGTTTTCCAGTAAATAACATCAATCTTGGGGTTCACAGTGTTATCAATCATCCTGCAGTGCTTCTTCTTTATCATATAAATAAAAGTGTTTCACTCCAACATAGCTACGCCGTTTACAGTAATGAAGCTATTTCTGCCAAGCTCTACGCAGTGTCCAGCTTAGTAGTATTTGACAGTTTCAGGATTAAGTATTTTTGATTTCAAAGTTTTCTAAAATATTCATGTCAGTCTCATATGAAATCAGCAATGTAAAAGTCCAGGGCAGTTTGTCATCCAAGCTCTGGGTTTTGTTTGTCAGTTTTGTGATAATCCTGGTTAGGGAGAACACAGCAGTCAATGCAAAATCTGTGCAGAATCGAGCAGCAGAAGAGGCATGAGGCAATTTTGTTCAGTTGTTAGGGATTCTGAAATCCAGATGGATTCAGTGTTACAGGACCCCATCATCTTCTTGGAGACCTCAAAGGTTACTGTAGACTTCAAAGTTTAGGAACGGTAGAAAATGGCATATTCATCAGATCTGAGAAAGTTTTGAGGACTTTAATCTCTTAAGTACATCTCAGGAACAGTTTTTGTTCCTAGTTATGTGCTTCAGACTCAAACCTGAAAACACATACAGGAAGCTAGATGAAGCTTATTTCTAGAGATAGTTAGCATTTTGTATGACTGCGAGTATCACACCAGAAAGTGTATGCATAGTTAATAATCTTAAAGAATTTGAGATAACATTCATACATTCAGAAAAGTTGAAAGAGTCAGATGATAACCAAAAGATGATAAGATTGGTGATAATAGAATAGTCCAATCCTTTTTATTTTCTTTCATGACTCTTTTGTTACGAAATAGAGATTTTGGATTTCATTTAACAAGCATGTATGTATGGGTGTAGAGAATGAGAGAGTCAGGCTTCAACCCCAAAACCAGCTTTAAGTTTTAATTGAATCGGGACCACATAAGTCCATTTGCTGCTTATGACTGTAAAGAACAGCAGAGACAAACGGGAGGTGGGCTACACCACTTGGCCAATTTATTCTTGTTGCCTGGCAACAAGTCAACTATTAAAATGGAATGAACAATCAGGCTAATGAGGAGTCTAATGCTAAGAGTAATTTTGCATAATTCTATACAATGAATTCCAAGTGCTGTTTAATTACAAAAGACCGTTGAAGTGATTTGGAAATGCACGTATTACTTATCCTCTTGCACAATACAGGTAGTATAGGACTGGAAACTTTTATTGCCCATGCCCCACTGGCTGTAAGTATTTGCACCCCAAGCATACACTTGAACTTCACCTCTTAATGCTAATGCGTCCGAAGCCATGTCAACCTGCAAAGAAAACAAAATAAAACAAAACACCAAACCCCAAATCTTCTCAGGTCTGCAGATTAAGGAAATGTTTCATTACTGTTATGAGGTAGGTGAAGAACTAAGATGAAAACCACGAGAAGGCAGTCTGTCCTGGAAAGCAATCAGTTAATTAACCAATACCCTTCTGGTACCAATGCAGCTCCAGTTGAGTGGTTAATGCTGCAGATATGAGCCCTAGATCTTCAGCTGGCTCACCTCCAGCACTCGTCTCTCCAGCTGCACTCAATATTCTCATGGAAACCAGGGGCTGTGAGCCCAGAGCAAGAAAGACCTTTTTTAATTATTCTGGTCATTGAAGTAAAACATGTTTAATGTGGAAAATGGAGAAAAGTATAAACGTGGAAATCTCTTAAGATCAGGGCTTGAGGCTTTTTTTTCCTACTTATTAAGATAAAGAAATATGTAGTTATACATTGTTAAGTGATAACATACATATGTAGCTACCTTGTATCTTTTGTACCTAACATTGCTTTTACATTGCTTTTTCCCTATCATTAAAAATCCCTCATAAGGTGGAGGTGATGGCACAAACTGTAAACTCTGTATTCAGAAGGCTGTGGCAAGTGGATGCCAAGTATAAGAAAAGCTTAAGATCGTGAGACTCTCTCTCAAGAACAGCATCACCAGTCTCTCCTTGACGGCCATCATCTCTCTAACTGTTCCTTTACCATTAGATTGGTAAATTTTTTTCATTCTATTTAACCATTTATTATTTATTTTCTCCCCCAAAATTTCTTTGTTAAAATTATAACTATTAATACATATTAATTATACACATTAGTAGAATTTATTGTGAATTAACTAATTTTATGAGGGACTTTGTCTTTATTTTCTCAGGACAATTCTTTATTAGTAGTAGAATTAGAGGACAAAAGAATGAAGTTTTTTTTAAAACTGGTGGTCTATATGGTATCAAAGATTCTTCAGGAAGGGGTGTGCAAACTACATTCACAGTACAGTTCAAACAAGTACCACAGAAACAGCATTTCTCTGCACCTTAATTCATGGAAAAGAGGTTTTAACCTTTACCTCAATGGAAACATCAAAGCGGCTGCACTTTTCATGTGCATAAGTAAACTGGTATCTAGCGCACTCTGCACAAACCACAGGGAGACACAGTACCTGCTGAACATGAATGCCTTGCGAGGCTATGACTCCACAGCGGTTGGCTGGTTGCCTTTGCTGCCAAGGCCCAGCTGCCCATTCCCATTGCAACCCCAGATGTAGACCTGGCCAAAGGTAAGAAACTCATCACTCAGCAGTTCAGTTCTGTTGCAGAAAGGATTTTATTCTTATATGACAGTAAAGAGGCAAAGAAAACTTTTTAAACAAAGTATGAAGTAACATGCCTACCTCTCCAGTACCCAACATGACCATGGAACATACTTGCCTACATGCTGCGCTTATAACTAGTTTATTCTGCAGTTATCCAGTGAGTCTTCAAGGAAGGAGCTGATTAGCTGTTGGTCCAGGTCCTAGTTGCTCAGATTTATTATAACCTCAGGGAAATACCTATGTGAAAGGAAAGACTGATAAGGAAAGCACAGGTTTGATCAACTGTCTCTCTTGGACACTGACAAGCACTCAGGGCATCTCACCACCCTCTCAAAGAGCCTCTCCACTGATCTCCAACAGAGGCAGAGAACGTTTTATACCACTTTTGTTGTCTCTACAAAGAGTAAAACAGTCATTATAAAAAAAAAAAAAACAAAACCTCAGCAATAGTTTTCGACATTTTGGGACTATTTTCTTTCGTGAATCATTCCTTTGTTCTAGCAACATAAATGTAACAGTGAGTCTTTTAAAGATTTTCATTGATTGAAATCCTGGCTACATCCAGAGAAACTTCATAATATAATATAATCATCATGACAATAAATGCTACCAAGAATAAGGTTGAATTGGAGATAGGTAGTTATTTAAAAGTCTGTTTAGCTCATCATAGCATTCCCAGACTAGGTATGCTGCCTATTCTTGGTTGTCAGCTTGACTACATCTGGAATTAATTACAAGAAATGATTGTGTACACCTCTGAGAGATTTTATTTTTCTTATTTAAATCATTTGAAGCAGGAAGACCCACTTCTAATCTGGATCTTGGAGGTAGGAAGAAACATTTTACCCAGATTTTTTTTCTTTTATTTCATTTTTTATTTACATTTCAAATGTGATTCCCTTTCCCAGTTACCCAGTTCTTTTAAGGTGGGATTATGTACTTTTAATCAGGGTCACACCCTCTGATATATATATTGGAAGTTTCTTTTCTTTGACTACTTTCTCTTGTCTCACTCCCGAGTCCATTCCTTCACTGGCTTTAGAGTTTACTTTCTGGTATTCCAGTATGTATTGAAGACCAGCTGAGGCAACAGCCCCCATGCCTGAACAACTATTGGATTCTTAAACCTTCCGTTGGTAGACGCCTAGTATTGTACTATCTATACCTGTAAAATAAACTTTTGTGTTCTTGTAATTGTTGTCTCTAAGTCTCACTGCCTCTGTTTGATAACCTAGACCTAGTCCTTGAAGCTTCTAGACTTGGTGCATATGATTCTAGGCCTAGAATATTTTCAGGCTCTGGGGTTTACTGCTGAATAAGCTCAACCTTTCTACCTCTTTCTGAACTATCTGGCTGGCTCAACTCAGCTGTTCCGGCTCAAACTCCTGTTCAGGCTGAGTAATTCACATTGGCTTCTTTCAATTCTGACAGAATTGCTCAGCTTAGCCTCAAACTTGCTCTAGCAATCTGTTCTCCTTCTCATTCTCTGGCTAGTTCTGTCTTTTTCTGTGCCTAGTTCTCTCTTGAAACTATCTTTATAAAACCTTTCTCAGTAAAACTGTTCTCTCTCTCTCTCTCTCTCTCTCTCTCTCTCTCTCTCTCTCTCTCTCTCTCTGTCTCTCTACCCACCTCACTGCTCTCTCAAGTAATTTCCCTTTCTTTTCTTCTCATGAGAGTTGGGCATATCCTATTCTGTCAAATCTTTCTCTATCCAACACTTTGCTACATAATTAGATATCATTTTTAAACATGGGTGTTTCTCTCTATAAACTGATTTCCCATTTATTGTTTCAGATTAGGGTGTGTCTGTATTGTGGTCACAGTAGCCATGTTGCTAAATTAAAATCCCTCTACATTGTTTCATTTTCTTTTCTTTTCTCAGTGAAAGAACATAATGTTGCGTAGATAAGGAGGTGGAGAAGGATCAATTAGAAGGCAAAGGAATATGATAAAAATATTTTGTACGAATTTTTGAACAGTAAGTTACAATGTGTTTTAAAAATAAAATTAAAGAAAGATACCTCATTCTTCTACCATGGCTGACAATGAATAAGACTACATCGTAGGACCTCCTTTATACAACTTGTAAACAGCTCAACCAGTCAGATTATCCCTCCACTGATCAGTTGTAAGTGCTTATACAACCTTGGGAAATTCCTTCTGAATCTTTTAAGCCTCAGATTTCTTGCTGAGTCTTTAATATTTGTGAGCTTTCTGAGTCTTCTAAGCATTTCTGATTTTTCTAAGAGGGAAGGTTTCAATTTGAAGAAAAATTTACAGAATAAAAGGCTGGCCAGAAAATCAGAAAATCTGTTCCCTCAAATTTTTCCTCTGAATTCTGCTACTCTGTACTGGATTTTTATGCTCATAATGCAGGTGTGTCTTCCCCAATCAGTCCATACACTCCCTCTTATTCTAGTTCTCCCTCCTCCCAAAAAGTCTCATAATAATCTTTGTTAGTATATGATAATAATGCTTTAAGTGTCTCTCATAATATATGGCCAAAAATATCAATACCAACATTTTAATTTAAGCAAATATTCATGAAGATCATCATAAAGGTATAATGGTCACTTGAGCATTTAGCAAGCTGCTAGAAAGGTCTTGCAATAGAATTAATGGAAAGAATTGACTAGTTTTGGATGTTGAAGGTTACTGTGACTTTGACAACTTCTTACAGATTTGAAGAAAGTTGCTACTTTATTTTATTCAGGGATTTTTTTTTCCCATATTACTTGCTGTGGTAGTTGACAACATTTTAACAAGGGCACACCTTCTTTCAAAATTAGACTCAACCCTTTCAAAACCTGTCACTGCGTTATAAAATAAGTTTATGTAATATTCATAATGCTTTTTGTCATACAAAATATCTTCCAATGCGTCATTCCCAAGAGTACATTCGTTGTCACAGAACGGGAATTGTTTTCTATTTCTGAGAAGTAAGTGCATCAGCACAATTATCTAAATACAGAAGAAAAATAGTCTGCACTCATGGTTTCAATTACAATTCTAATTTTCTCATTTTTATTGTAGCACATGTGTTATTAAGGACTATGGTTTCTCAAAAATCTAATAACAATATGTAGCAGTGGGGGATGAAGAACTGGGTGTGGTCACTGGAGACTCCCATATGCCAGGGAAACAAGAGGTTCCTAGGACACAATGGACGTGTCTAACTTAAATGCACAGCAAAGGGGAGAGAGAACCTGTAGAATCCACCTCCAGTACACAGGCACGGACCACAGTTGTGGGATGGGGCCACCCATTAATCTCAAAGGTTTTAACCCAAAAATGTTCCTGTCCACAGGAATGATAGGAACAAAAAAAAAAAAAAAACAAAAAAAAAAAAAAAAAAAAAAAAAAAAAAAAAGGAGCACAGGCTGCTGAAGGAAGGGTCATCCAGGCAGGACCCCGCTTGGGCATTTTTCCTGTCTGTAGACATCAACCCCAGACACTGTTGCTATTGTCAAGAGGCCCTTGCTGACAGGAAACTTGCATGAGTGTTCTCTGGGAGATTCTTCCTGCACCTGACCAATGCAGATGTGGACGCTGGTGGCGAACCATCAGACTGAGCTCAGGAACCCAGATGGAGGATCTGGAAAAGGGAATGGTGGACAGGGAGGGGGATTGGAATCCCATAGGAATAAACAATGTCTGTTGGCCAGAACACCCAGTGCTCTCAGGGACTAGACCACCAACCAAGGAGCGTACATGGAGGAATCCATGGCTCCAGATACAAAGGTAGCAGAGAATGGCCTTGTCTGACTTCAATTAGAGGTCCTTGGTCCTGTGGAGATTCGATGCCCCGGTTTAGGAGGATGCTGGAGAGGTGGGGCAGAAGCGGGTGAATGAGTGGGAATAGGGGGGTTGTGGAGGGGTCACCAGGAAGAGGGATATCATTTGCGATGTAAACGACAGGGATGATTAATAAAAAATAAAAATAAAAATCTTGCTCATATTGCTATTTTGACCACTTGTCAAAAATCATAAATATTTTTAGTGACATCTAAACAAGCAGAATGTTCTTGTGATTTTTAATTAATTATACACATACATCTTAGTGCAACAACTATTTATATCATCTGAATCCTTACAAATCACACCTAAAGTATAGCAAGAATTTAAAGTAAAATTCAATTTTCTTATTTGTGAGTGGTAGGATGGACATTGTGTAATAGGTAAAGGAAAAGCTGTTAATCCCATCCTTCTGATCACATATCACATCTGCAGGGTGACCATGCCTATGGTTGATGAAAATGAGTGTTTTGAAAGATTTATTTCTTAGAGCAATCCTTCTTAATGGTAGGCTCAAAATATTCAGCCAACTGCTTCATAAATATGTTAAGTCATCCAGATTCTGTTTCTCTATTTGTAGAATTCAGTCGAAAAAACCTAGCATCAATTTTAAGTACCCTGAATTTTTAAAAGTGGCAAACTGTTCTAAATTTGAAGCTATCAGCTGCAATAGAATCATATAGAAGCCAATCTACACTCAAAATGTCAGGAAAGGCACTGAATTCACTTTAATTACAAAGTCCTAGAGGGTGACATCTAATATTACATTCTGCTGCTTTCTACCTACATTGGAAAGCTGGTAGGGTAATCAGCTGTGTCAATTTCTCAGCTAGAAAGGCGTGACTTGCCTTTCTTTTTGCCTTACTTTCTCCTTTAGCACATGGTTCACAACAAATTCTTAAGTTGTGGAGACATTTATCCCGCTCTCTCAAAGTTCATGCACTCAGTTCTCTGCAAATTAATCTTTCTTAACCTTCCTTAACTTTTGTAGTCTTCATAGAATGGTGAACCATTCAAATAACACTTTGACAAATTCTTCTCAAAAGAGGACTAGCTTTTGGTCCATCATAGATTTAATAGATTTTTTTTCCATAAAGTCTAATCATTTTAG
Organism: Rattus norvegicus; assembly: GCF_021556685.1. Taxonomy (NCBI): domain Eukaryota; kingdom Metazoa; phylum Chordata; class Mammalia; order Rodentia; family Muridae; genus Rattus; species Rattus norvegicus. The sequence goes on from NC_141548.1 coordinate 94,135,834, forward strand.
TATAGTTTATTAAAATGAGAATAAATGATTATTTATCTTGTGAAATTTAATGTTCTTGTAAAATAACTTGTCTTTCTTAAGGAATAAGAAAGTCCAAGGATAAGAGTGGAGATGAGAAAAACAGATCAAAGCGCGCACACACACACACAGGTATCTATTTAGTTCAATGGGTAATGGGTATTTGATTCAGAATGATTCAAATTTCACTAAATACTGATTACCATTGTCTTATGGTTTTACTGCTATGAACAGACATCACAACCAAGACATTTATAAGGTCAACATCTAATTGGAGCTGGCTTACAGGTTCAGAGGTTCAGTCCATTATCATCAAGGCAGGAGCATGGTAACATTAAAGCAACATAGTGCAGGAGGAGTTGAGAGTCCTGCCCCTTCATCTGAGAGTTGCTAGAAGAAGATTGGCAATGTTTAGGAGAAGGGTCTCATTTCCCATCCCTACAGTGACACACTTCGACCAACAAGGTCACAATCCTAATAGTTTCACTCTCTGTGCCAAGCATATTCAAACCACCACAACCATAATATAAAAGGTAATAATAATTCAGTTGTTTGGAAATTTCTTAGAACTAATAAAGCATTGTTCAGAAAGAATTGGTATTGAGAATATGGTGCCAATGGACTTGCTTAATACCAAACACATGCAAATTGTTCATTTGTATAAAATGAAATATTTACTAATTGACTGTTTCAAAGAGTAATAGAGTATATTTGTGTTTATTTTTCTATTGTACACTTTAAATATAATACAAAGACATCAAAATTTCATTAATTTAACAATGTGAAATACTCTTGTTTGTGGAACACATATATAGGCAGGGAACACAATCATACACATTCAATAAAAATCAATACATATTTTCTATAAAACAAAGAATATTAACATTTAGCCTATGGCTGCTCTATGAAGATCAGTGGTAAATTACTTAAATTTAAGGAAGAGACTTATGAAAAGTTTATATCTTCCAGATAAAACATTGTCATATAATATGTAAAAGTATGACAGGATTCTGGAAATGGATATTAATGAAATCATATTACTTGCATATGAACAGTAGATTCACACTTTTGGCAAAATAACATAAATTAATTATATAAATTGTATAAATTATATAAATATTAAATATAATTATAAATTATATAAATAATAAATTAAATAACAAGGCATAATTGTTTATATATTAATTTTTCCAAAATCATAATTTTTCACAGTGGCATTGACAAGCATAATATTCAATATAAAAGCCTTCCCTGTTGCAAAATAATGGAGTTATAGCCAAATCAAATATGAGACATAGAATGTTTAGTACATGTTATTTGAAATGACCACTATCTGCCAAAATCAAGAAATGTATAATTGCACTCAAAATCACCAATGATGAATTAAAAATAATTGAGATACATTAAACACTTCTTCTAACAACTAAAGAATTTGCAGAGTCTTCAAGCTCACCTAGACTGAGTTAAAATTGCTATAATCTGGGCCATAAAATGTAACAAAATGAAATAGTAAAAATAATAATGTTTTTTCTCATATGACAATGAAAGAAATGTAAACATTGTAGCAGAAAGATTAAAAACATCAAATTATGTGAATATTAATCAATGTTTCACAATAATACATGAACCAAAAAAATCAATTAAGTTTTTAAGTATATGAAAATAAGGTGAAAATGAAATTAATTTTTTATACTTGCAGAATGGAATAATGAAAATAGAATTGCTATGTAAGATATAATTTATTATTTTAAGACAACTATGAGCTTATTATGTAGAAATAAAATGAAGCATATTTATAATACACTTATTCTTAAAACCTATAGTAATTATTACCATTGCATTGACTTAAAAGAAAGAAAACTTCAAAATAAGAGTACTACTCCTTTAAGTTAAAGAAAATTTTAGCATGTAATAAATATTTTAAAATAAGAAACTTCCTTACTATTCACTATTCACTTTCATGTAGGAAAACTTGAAAAAGATATCAAATTAAATCTTACTTAAATATAGAAGAGAAGAAAAATAAAGGTCAAATAATGAACTGAAGAAAACATTACAGAATATATATACCATACTCATTCATTTATTTAAGTACTACTAAAAATCAATGAGCCTTTTGCTTGTATAAGTAAGAAAATGCCCAAGGTTGCCCACAACTAATATCAAAATTACAGAGGACACCAAAACAAATTGCATGTACAACAAAAGTATAGTGTGCAGAATGGAGTTTATTTAGGTATAAAAAAATTAAATTGTGATTTCCTAAAAATGTAGTATAGTTTATCTCTAATATAACTTATTTGTTTATTTAACACTGTTTGCTTAGACGAATAAGAGTAGTTAGCCTTCCATGTGAGTCTCTAATCTGTCTTACCACAGGTTCTTGGCTTGAACTACGGTGTCAGGTATGGGTTGCCTCCTGTTAATGGAGTCCTACATCCACTGGTAAAGGGGTAGAATACTTCCCTGATGAGAGTAAAGTGCAGTTTCTTTTAAGAGGGAAGCCCCAGCTGGTTATTTACACTTGACAAGAAGCACAAAAATTAACATGGTATTAGAAGAGGTTTTGATCTAGAAAAAATTGGGAGAGGACAGTGCATATGGGCCAAAACACATTGCAAAGATTTAAAAATATGTATTGGAAAAATAATGAGAGAGAGAGAGAAAGCAATGAGATCAATACAGTGTGACAGTATCATATAAACTCTTTCCTATAGCACCTAGGTTTCATTTAGAAATCTAAGTGTTCTGTAAAATAATATAAATATAATAATCCAATCCACTGTTAATTTTACTCAATCTAAATCTACTTAAATCTTTTGCTGATTTCAAATTTTTTTTGCTTTACCTTATTACATTTAGAATCAAAAGAAGAATCTGAAACTCTATTTTGTTACAAAGTTCTTATGAGTACAATCATCTTTTACAGCCACATATAATGGGTTTGTTCAAGCTGCAAGGCAAAGCCCAAAGCAAAGTAACATCGTAATATTAAATGAAGCAGGAAAAGCCATGAACAAGCCCAACACGCTTCCGTGTGCATGCTGGTTTTTCAGAAGAAGAGACTAAAACTTCAAATACTTGTATTATACTAGTTGGGTGAAGAACAACGTGAAAATCAGCAAAACAGTGAATTAAAGTTATGCTAAAATATTCAAATTCTCAAACATAACAAAGTAGTTTAAGTATAATGAATACTCGTGAAATTTTAAGTGTATTATTATTATACACGTATTAGACTGTATTAGACTATCCATTGCTTTATTCTTGTTTCTAGAAACTCAGCTATTATGTATTTTGTTATACTTTAGATGGTTTGATAAGTGCTGGTTTACTGTGTATATTATGATTTGTGCCTGAGAAAGAGTCAGAGGCGCATGACAAGCTAGTGTGATGATAGTTATAAACATGGTCTTTTGCCCAAATGAATGAGTCTCTTACCACACTCAGACTAACTACATAGGCTCATCCTACTCTTATGTTCCCTTTTCTTCTTCATACCGCCTGTGTTCTCTACCTTTGATGTCTTTATTCTCCGAGTGTCTCATTAGTTTTCTGGAGTTTCTAAACCTTTGACAAACAAATTACTTTAGAAACTTATTAGAATTATTATTACGCTATTGTTTTGTTCAGAATGTAGTTTTTATTAATCTTTTGCAGATCCATGTAAACTTTTGGTTTTTTCCTTCTATTGTCTGTTAAAAGTGACAATGGTCCTCTTTGTCTTCTTAGGAGTTGTCTTCCCCTTCAGCACCTTCAATCTTTCCTTTAAATCTTCCATAAGTGTCCCTCACCTCAGGTCAATGATTGACTGGTCCATGGCCCTAGTACTTATGTAGCTGAGGACTGTCTTGTGTCGCCTCAATGGGAGAGGATGCACCTAATCCTGTAGAGACTTAATCCCCCATGGAGGGGGAATGCTGTGGGGTGGAGCATTTGAGGTGGGTGTGGGTGGGTGCATAAGTTGGTGTGGGAGCATCCTCTCAAAGGCAAGGGGAGGGGGTGTCAGGTGAAGAATTCTAGGGTGGGGCAACTAGAAAGAGAGTTCAGTTCTTCAGTCCATGAGCATAGAAGGTTTTTACATCTTCTATCTACTTTAACTTCTTTTATTTTAAAAACTGAATTCTAGAAGTGGTTTTGCTTCCTATGGTATATATATTCCCATTGTTTAATTTATTTGTGTCGCTATTTGATTTCCAGTAATTTATTTTCTTTCTGTTTTTTTTAATCAGTATTCAGGAAGGCTACGAATTGTTGTATATTAGTTTTACTTCCTGCCATTTTGCTGAAATTAACTCTAGAAGGGCTGTGGAAGAATAATAAGGTGTTCTCATATATCATGATTGAAAGTAGATATCCACTGACTCCTTTTCTCTTTGTATTCAGTTTATTTTCTTCCCCTTTCTTATTGAACTAGGGAAGAATTAAAGTACTGTATTGAATAGTGTGAATACTGGATACCTTTGCTTTAGACAGAAAAATGAAACTAGTTTCTTATTTCTCACTGTGCTCTGAGCTAGAGAGGAATTGGTGTCCAGCCTTCAACATAAGACCTGATATTTTGCTACTGTCAGAAAATTTGTAGGAGGGAACCAGGCTTAAACTTATTGAAAATGAGACCAATAACATCAGACTGATGCATCTGCTGTGCTTTATATAACAGAGTCCCTTGATCTGATTTTCACAATGGTATGTTTCTGGTTCTCAAACATCTTGTGTCATTTAAAAGGAGGCATTATATAAGAAGAAGCATTCCTATAATATCCATATCCTTGATCTCAGTGCTTGAGGTAATAACCCATTCCCTACTTACTTGAATATTTAGGTTTCAATGAAGAAGAAAATATAAAAGCATGATTGCCACAATATAGCAAATCTCTCATCCTAGCACAGGAAGGCAGAGGAGATAACCACAAATTTTAAGTGTTCTGGGGCTTCATAACAAGTTTATAAATTTAGTAAAGATGGAGAAAAAAACTGGCAGTGAAGAACCTAATGATTTGAAAAATTCACTTGATTAGATCTGGCTCACCAAAAACACCAAAGGAAAATGTATTTATCTCAAGGTTCTTAATCATATTAGTAAAATGGCCTACATATTAGTACATGGACATATTAGGAGTTTATGTTTCAGCTAGCACCACAGGAAAGCATTTTTTGAAGGCAAAAAATAATAGAAATATAATAAAATGAGGATTATTTTTATATTTATTATAGCAACCAGATTAGTCAATTAATTTATGTTCTAGAAACATAAGAAGTGTTTTATTAATTTCAACTAGTGAACTTCATAGAGTAAAAAATAATCCATAGATTTTGGGCCTATGTGCTAGAAATCTTCATATGCTTCTTGCTAGCATAAACCTTTAAAAGTAGCTAGGACTTTTCTTATAATATCTAAGTTCAATATATATTAACAATATTAAGAGGGCCAAATAGATTTAGTTCAGAATTCTACCAGACCTTCAAAGATCTAATACCAATATTCCTGAAATTTTTCCATAAAATAGAAACAACAGCAAAAAACACTACCTAATTTATTCTATGCAGTCACAATTACTCTGATATTCTGATACCTAAACCACACAAGGACCCTATCAAAAAAAGGAGAACTTTAAACCAATCTTGCTTCTGAATATTGTTGCAAAAATACTCAATAAAATTCTTGCAAACTAAATCTAAGAACACATAAAAATGATCATTCACCGTGATTAAGTAGGGTTCACTCCAGTAATGCAACTTGGTAGAATATATGAAAATTCATTAAGGTAATCCACCATATAAGCAAAGTGAAAGAAAAAAATCATTTATCATCTCCTTAGATGAACAAAAAGCATTTGACAAAATCCAACACCCCTTCATGCTAAAAGTATTGGAGAGATCAGGAATTCAAGGCCTATACCTAAACATAATTAAAGCAATTTATTGCAAACAAACATTCAATATCAAATTACATGGAGAGATATTTGAAGCAATCCCACTAAAATCTGGGACAAGTCAAGGATGCCCACTCTCCACATATCTATTCAATAGAGTATTCAAAGTGCTAGCTAGAACAATAGGACAAGAAAAGGAGATCAAGGAGATACAAATTAGCAAAGAAGAATTATAGATATCTCTATTTACCGATAATATGATAGTATACATAAGCGACCACAAAAATTCTATCAGAGGACTTCTCCAACCTGATAATCAACTTCAGCAAAGGGGATAAATATAAAATTAACAAATAAATTAGTAGCCTTCCTTTATAGAAATAATAAATAGGCTGAAAACAAAATTAGGGAAACAATTCCCTTCACAATAACCACAGATAACATTAAATATCTTGAGGTAACTCTAACGGAACAAGTAAAAGACCTTTATGATTAGAACTTCAAGTCTCTCAAGAAAGAAGTCAAAGAAGATCTTGGAAAACAGAGAAATCTCCCATGCTCATGAATTGGCAGAATTAATATAGTAAAAATGGCCACCCTTCCAAAGACAATCTACAGATTCAATGCAATCCCCATTAAAATCCCAACACAATTCTTCAAAGAGAAGGAAAGAGCAATTCTCAAATTCATCTGGAAAGGCAAAAAACTCAGAATAGCAAAAATAATTCTTAAAAATAAAAGACCAGTTGGGGGAACCACCATTCCTGATCTAAAGTTTTACTACAGATCAATAGTAATAAAAATTGCATGATATTGGTGTGGAGACACACAGGTTGATCAATGGAATAGAACTGAAGAACAGGAAATAAAACCACACATTTACACACACTTGATCATTGACAAAGAAGCCAAAAATATACAATGTAAAAGAGAAAGCATCTTCAATAAATGGTGCTGGTCTAACTGGATGTCTTTATGTGGAAAAATGAAAGTAGACCCTTATTTGTCACCGTGCACAAAGTTCAAGTCCAAGTGGATCAAGGACCTCAACCTCAAACAGGACACAATGAGTCTAATAGAAGAGAAAGTGGGAAAGAGCCTTGAACTCATGGACACAGGCAGAAATTTCCTAAACAAATCTCCAATAGCTCACACTTTAAGATCTAGAATTAACTCATGAAACCGGAAAGCTTCTGTAGGGCAAAGGACATAGTTAATAAGACAAATCGGAATCCTACATATTAGGAAAAAAATCTTCACTAACCCCACATCTGATAGAGGGCTAATATCCAAAATATATAAAGAACTCAAGAAGCTTGCCACCAAGATACCAAACAGCCCAATCAAAAAATGGAGTATAGAACTAAACCAAGAATTCACAATAGGGGAATCTTGAATGGCTAAGAAGCACCTAAAGAAATGTTCAAAGCCCCCAGTGATCAGAGGAATGCAAATCAAAAATGACCCTAAGGTTCCACTTAACACCAATCAGAATGGCTAAGATCAAAACCTCAGGTGACAACACATGTTGATGAGGATGTGGAAAAAGAACATTGGGAATATACCCCAAAGATGCCCCACCACGCCACAGGGAAACATTCCACTATGTTCATAACCTTATTTGTGATAGCCAGAAGCTATAAAAAATCCACATGTCCTACGACAGAAAATGGATACAGAAAATGTGTTTCACTTACCCAATGGAATACTACTCAGCTATTAAGAATGAGGATATCCTGAGTTTTACAGGCAAATGGATTGAAGTGGAAAATGTCATCCCGAGTGAGGTAACTCAGACACAATAGGATATGCAGGGTATAGATATAAACCAAAAATGAAAAAAGAGAAAAAGAAAAAGAAAAAGAAAAAGTTTAGAACATCCAAGACACAGTCCAGAGAACTCAATAAGGTCAGCAAGCTGAAGGGCCCAAATGAGAACGCCTCTGTACCACTTGGAAGGGCAAAGAAAGCAACCATAAGTGGGATGGGAGAGAGGGAAAGGAGAGGAAAAGAGGAGGGTGTTGGTGGGAGAAGGAAACATGATCTGGTATTGGGTGGGGGAAAAGGACTTAAGCCCTGAGAGCCAACAGAAAGAATGGAAACAGGCAACCAACAGGAGGGGGGTGAGAAGATCTTCTGGAATGTACAGAGACCTGTGAAATGAGAGACTCTCAGGACTCAAAGAAGGGGACCCTACATGAAAGGCCCTTCAGTGTGGAGAGGGAATTTACTGAATACACCTCCAGCAACAAATGAGGGATGGAGTTGCTATCCCACAGCCAAAGCTCTGACAAATAATTCTTCCTATGTGGAAGTAATGCAGGGATGGAAAGGGAGAATAGCCTTAGGAAATGAAAGTCCAGTGACAGACTCGTAGTAGGTTCCAGATAAAGGGGAAATCCCAAAACCTGACACCATTACTGAAGCTATGAGATGTTCACAAAAAGAACTTATCATGACTATTCTCTAAAAGACCCAACAAGCACCTGAAAGAGTCAAATGCAGATATGTGCGCCCAGTGGACAGAAGCTGCTGACCCCTCTGGTTGAATTAAGAAAAGCTGGAGAAATCTAAGGAGTAGGGCAATTCTGTAGGAGGACCAGCAGTCTCAATTAACCTGGACCCCTGAGATCTCTAAGACCCTGGATCACTAACCAATCAGCAAACACTAGCTAAGATATGGCCTCCAACTCTTATACAGCAGAGGACTCCCAGGTCTTGGTTCAGTCAGAGAAGATGCACCTAATCCTCAAGAGACTGGAGGCCCCAGGAATTTAAGAGGTCTGGTGAGGTGAGTGGGGTGGGGACATCCTCGTAGAGACTGGTGGAGGAGTGTGTGGGGAGTTCGGGGAGGATGTATGGGATATGGAACCCTCGGGAGTGGACTGGGAGGGGAATAAAATGTGGAGTGTAAAAATAAATAAATAATTAACTAACTAACATAATTAATTAAAAGTCTCTTGAAAGTAATTATTCATTAAAAGTTTCATATATGCATGGAGTGTATTTTATTATTATACTGATGAACCTTCTATCTTGTAATCTCTGCTTCCCCTGAACATGTTCTCATTCTCTCTTCTAGTGTTGCATCTTTTTAGGAGGGTGTGTGTGTGTGTGTGTGTGTGTGTGTGTGTGTGTTCCTACAAATTTAATCTGAATTGCTTTCATGAATAAGTATGGGGGATTCTGGATTACAAGAAACTTGCCATTGGTTATACTACTGAAGAAAAGGACTCTGTGATGGTAAACCATCATTAACATTTTACAGCTCCTCTGGAAAGTAAGGAGACTTGTTAGTGACTCCCCACTTCATAATATAATGTTTGCAGTCCTGATTTGTTCAGATCTTTGTCAATAAGCACTGCTGCATGGACACAATGGTCATATTATGCTAAGAAATGAAGATATCACAGTATTCATCCCATGTTCTTCTATATTCTGTCCTTCTTCACCACGATGTCTCCATATTCTTGGTTATATAGATGCCACTAAAGTGAAAGCTCAAAAGCCACTTGTTCTCAGCACTTAGAATAGTTAAGAGTTGCAGGGTTCTCAGTTTTTTAAATGTAAATTAAATTATTCATTGATTGGAGCTATTTGCCTGAAATCTATTGTCACAAGACAGAGTCCACATACAACTTACATGTTATGAACATGCATGATATGTGATGTCCTGCATATTTCTCAAATGTGTAATAGTATCAATGTTCTATTTCATGGAAAACTTTTAATGCTTTTCATTGTAATTTGTACTTAGAACTCATTCGAATGAATTAGATAAGTTTGAAATGTAATTTAGATTTTTCATATGAAAATTTAACATCCAGTGTTCATTCTGTAGGCAGTAAAGCATAAAGCAGCAAAAAGAAGTTTAATCATTTAATGCCCATGATTTCTTCTTTAAGACTATTTAACTTTCCATTATATCATTCAGCTGCCACCTAACTTATCACTAAGTGAAGATGGAGACATCTGACTACTGAATTTCATTCATGTGTTCTTGCTGGAGTATTTCTGGAACTTTTAAGGAATATGAACAAAATGTGGCTCTTAAGTGAACCTTTAACATTTAAATAAAGGCATTAAAATTAAACTCAAGAGTAGAATAATTAAGATGAACCCTGGCATTTATAAAAACTAAAAGACAACATAAAGGAATTATTTTAGGTTTTTTGACTTATGTGCTTTTGTGCACCTGTCTATATCTATCTAGTATCTATCTATCTATCTATCTATCTATCTATCTATCTATCTATCTATCTATCTATCTTTCTTCTATCTCTCAATGCATCAATTGATCTTTCTATACCTATATGTATAATATATTTATATATATTTATATGCCACCTCTTTCTTCCATTAAGATTTTTATTATTTAAGTATATTTTTATATTTGAAGCTACTATAAAGGTTGATTGAAAAATATAACATTTATTATTTATATGATACAATATTATAATAATACTTGAAAATTCTTTAATGAGCAGACAAGAAAGAACAGTCAATAGCTGATAATGATTGCTGCTCTATCAGATGACCTGAGTTTTGTTACCATTATCTATACCTGACTGTTCGGAACCACCAGCCCTAAATATTCAACACTTAATTCTCTCTTCAGGTACCCTAACATATCACATTCTCTCTCTCTCTCCCTCTCTCTAGAAATATATATATATATATATATATATATATTATAAATAGATATAGATGAGTACACATGCATTAATATAGATATAGCCAGATACACATATAACATATAAAATAAATATAGTTAGGCCATATGATGACATAAGTGTTCAATATAGGAAGGCTTTCATAAAGAGCTAGAAAATATTAAAAATTTGTAATGATTAACACTATCATTTCAGGCCTTTTTATTGAGTTGAAATCGATTCAACTATGTACCTATAGTTTTAATTGAAATGTACTTTACCTGAACATTTCCCTTTATATTTTATTTCTTTTTTATTTATTTTTATACTGCAGATTTTATTCCCATCCCAGTCCACGTTCTTGCTGTTCCCCATACCTCCCCCCACCCCCATTTCTAAGTTCACATTATCCTTCAGAATGTCAGTTTAGTTTGAGTCTCCAAAATCAATGGTTTCAAAGTGGACAGATAGGCCTTCTATGAAGCCATACAAAGATTAAATTTCTTCTTATTTATACTCTTGCAGTTTATTTCATGGTCTAGATCTGATGTGCAAAGAAAATATTCAAGAGTAATACATTTTTGTGTCTTGATTATTCATTAATTTCTTTATTTTTCTTTTAGATAGCATCTCACTGAGTAACTGACTTAGATATGGTTTTATTCTTGTGAAGAGACACCACAAACAAGGCAATTCTTATAAAGCTATCATGTAATTGGGGCTGCCTTACAGTTTCAGAGGTTTAGTCAAGGGGTTGGGGATTTAGCTCAGTGGTACAGTGCTTGCCTAGGAAGCACAAGGCTCTGGGTTCGGTCCTCAGCTCTGGAAAAGGAAAAAGAAAAGAAAACCAACAGAGGTTTAGTCAATTATTGTCTTGGTGGGAAGCTAAGTGGTGTGAAGGCAGACATGATGCTGGATAAGGGGGCTGAGAGTTCTACATCTTGATTTAATGGCAGTAGAAAGTGACTGAGTGCCACACTGGGCACAGCTTGATCAAATAAGATCTCAATATCTACTCCTACATTGTCAGATTTCCTCCATCAAGGGTACTTACTTTATGAAGGTTGCATCTCATAAAAGCAACCTGAACCCCTCAGATCTCTCAGACACTGAATCACCAACCAGGCAGCATACACCAGCTGAGATGAGGCCTCCAACACATATGCAGCAGAGGACTGCGGGGTCTCAGTTCAGTCAGAGAAGATGCACCTAACCCTCAAGAGACTGGAGGCCCCAGGAAGTTTAGAGGTCTGGTAGGGTGGGTGAAGGGGAACAGGGAGGAGGTATGGGATGTAGAACTCTCACTGGGGAAGAGGGGTGAACCGGGAGAGGAATAAAATCTGGAGTGGTAAAATAGGTGGTTTCTATTCAAACCACCGAAGTATTCTAATATAATCACAAGTTCATAATCTTCCAGCCTCTGACTTCTCGGTGCTACAATTGCCAATATACACTATCAGAAGTGTCTTCGCCTTCTTTTTTAAACAGTGGCTAGAAAGTAATATAGTTGAGTGCTTGAGTGATTACTTAAAATGTACAAGGGTGTAGGTTCAATATATTATATTATATACCATATATAGTATTCAATATAGAATAAAAAGGAGTTATTGCTACTAGAATTTCTAGTCTTATTTCGTTAGACGAAAGAATTAAAACTACATATGTATGTATACCAGTATGAATATTTATAAAATACATTTTATAATTCTTAACCTCGCAATAGGGTATAACATTTTAATATATGTTTTGTGTAGATTTATGTGTACTGTTTACATTAGTATTTATATTCAGCTTCCTTATTTTAACCCCAAATTGGTAATATTGTTATTGTTGACATTTTTATTTCTTTTTTAGAATCTATTTTTGATATCTGTTAATTGTAGTCAAATATGAAAAAAATTAAGAGAGTCTAGACATGTACAATTTTGTTTCTCTGTGTCTGTCCATGTCTCTTAGTTCCTTTCTCTCTCTCTGTATCTTTGTGTGTGGTGTGTGTGGGGTGTGTGTGTGTGTGTGTGTGTGTGTGTGTGCGCGCACGCACATATGTGGATGTGTTAGATCACGAAGGTATTAATTAATTCAAACTGTGAAAAAGTTGAATATTTTCATATACAGTAACATTCTAAGATATTTTGCTAGAATTTGCACTTGAAGTTCTTTTAAGATAAGTTGTTCTTAAAATGTGAAAGAAATGTTCCTGAAATCACAAGTTTTAACACACTATAACTAACAAACATACTTGAGATGTATAATTTCTCTTGACAGTAAATTGGAATACTTAGGTTTTGGAAGCTAATTGCACTCTCATTTAGTTAATGAACATTTTCAGTAGCAATATTATGATTCCTGTTTCTTTGGGAAAGAGCAAATGATACTTAAAAAGTGTTGAGTTGTACTATGTAAGACATGTGGCTACTTGGGGATTTTAAAAAACTTTTAAAACAATTATCTTAGTTTTACATTGCCAATTATGTCTTATGGAAATCTAATCCTTTACTGCAGATACATTCATAATGCTTAGAATAATGATGGTGCTGTTCAACAACATCATTACTATTCTGAAGAAAAATTGGTTTGAATATTTCAGCTGTAATTATTTTTCTTTACTAACAAGATTGTCTCTGCAAAAGATCAGTAACTGACATATTTTTATTTAATATTATACAAAAGAGGGAGAAGCATTCTAAAACACGTACACAGTGCTAGTCATCAATTTTAGAATAATTTCAGTCATTATTTTTATTATTAGGCATTTTAATTGCAAATTAATTAAAATATAATTTCATCACTTCCCTGTCCTCCCTCTACCCACTTCTAGGTCTCTATCACTCTCTTGTTAATTTTTATTGTTGTTGTTACATTTAAATATACCTAAGTGTTAAATATGTAAATACAACCTGCTTGTTCTGTTTACTGTGGTTTGTGTATATGTGAATTCAGGGCTGATTATTTTATAGTGAGTAGCCTGTAATTGGCTATTTAGGACTCATCCCTGGAAAAGGCTAATGTTCCATTTCTTTGCAATTAGTGGTTACCTACAGTTCTTTGCCTAGCATTTGGACTCCATGAGATTTTCATGTTGTCTTGCCTATTAATCACACCATTATTCAAATTCTTCTTAGGCAGCCATTTTGACATAGCACCAAATATTTAATGTAAGGCTTACTAAATATCAAGAAAGATGAGATAGAAAGATTGTCTTCATTATTTTAAAAAATCTGGTGATTTGCTATTCATATGTAAATTTGTAAATTTAATGTCATTTTAATTAAAATACTATTATATAAGTTAACCATTCCCTTACCTTCTTCCAAACACTCATATTTTCAACACCTTTGACACTTCTATGTTGAAGTTATATCATTTACCTGTAAATCAACTGAATTTATCATATTCTGTATTCTACAGATGAATCCTCTGATATTGTAAATGAATGTACTTTCATACGCATGTGTATCAATATAGATATAGATATCAATATATGATATCAATATAGATATCATATATCATATTAGAAACTCCTGTAGATTTTTGGCATGAATATTGTCTAACCTATTAAAAAATGTTATAAATATTTTACTTATAAAAAATCAAATGCTGAAATTGACCAGACTCAAACACTGTACAACTCAGTGAACTTCTACAAACTCAAAATAGCCAGCCATTTTTTGACCCTAATCTTAGCTTTTATTTTTCTCTGTACTATATATTACACTATGCCCATAAGTATATTTGCTTACATATACGTAATGGGCTGTCCTAATGCTTCATGTATTCTAATTCTAATTTGGGGCCCCGACAAAACTGGTTGGCCCAGAGATGAGAGAATCCACACATAAGACACTGAGTGACTCTGCCGTGAAGTTATTTCTGATTAGTAAATAAAGATGCAAACAGCCAATAGCTGAGCAGAAGAGACATAGGCAGGGTTTAGGTTTCATGGGCTTGGGTTCGGTGGAGGACCAGGAGGAGACGAAGAAGGCAGGAGGAGGAGAGGGATTCAGCCATGGATTAGGAGTAAAGAAAACATGGCGCGGTGGGCTGGCTAATTAGAGTTAAGTAGCCCATATGAAACATAGTAAGCAATAACTCGGGATGATTGTTATGGGGGATAGATTCTAATAGCATGGAGGACAAATAATAACCCAGTTCTCGTGCTAATTAAGGCTTATTTTAAATACAAAAGTCATGTGTGTCTTTTATCTTGGAAGTTACATAGCCAAGGCAGGGTAGAAATCTTGGGCTGGAATTAAATTATTTCTATAACATATATATCTACCAGTATTATTACCTATACTCCAATATATGTGTAACACAATTATTTCTAAACTATATACAAAGGATATTTGTATTGTTTTATATTTTCAAAACTTTTATTTCTTTGAGATTATAGTAGAATTCTAACATTTCTCTATCCCTTTACCATCTCCAAATTCTTCCATAGCCTCTCATTGCTTTTGTAAATTCAGTTTCTATCAATTGATACTGGGTGTTTTATGTATATATTTATGTTTTTCTGAAAAAAAAACAAGTTTACTAAAGTTATTTTACAGAAAAATTTTAGTAATTTTTCACTAAGTTCTTGAAATGACTCTTGGCAATCTTCCTGAATTAGCCTTGTAAATGCTGGATTATCAATGTAAGTGAATATTGCAGACTCACCTTCATAGTATTTATTTTTATTTATTGTGTATCTTTACTTTTTCTTTTACTGAAAATGTGACATTTTCTTCTCATGCAATATATACTGACAATCTTGATTACAGTTTCCCTTCTCTCTACTCCTCCATGTTCCTCCCATTTACCAGTTCCATCCATGTTCCATTCCCTTTCTGTCTCTCATTAGAAAACAGATTTCTAAAAGAGAACAGCAAACCATAACAAAATATATACTAAGATAATATTTTAAAAAAAAACAATCACTTTGATGTTGGAAAGACAACCCAACAGAAGGAAAGCAGCTGAAGAGAAGGCACAAGAATCAGAGAGCCACGCTGAGACACCCAGAAGTCCCATAGAAATACTAACATGAAAGCTGTAATATAGTCATAGGTCTAGACCTATGTAGTCCCTGAGCTTGCTACTTCATTGTCTATGAGTTCCTATGAGCTATTCCAAGTTGATTTCAGAAGGTCTCCTTTTCCTCATGTCTTCTAACTTCTCTGTCTCCCACACCCCTTTAGTCTTTTCTTTTGTGTGGTTACCTGTGGTGTTTGGCTATAAATTTTTAAATTTATTCACATTCATGTATTGTATCTTATAGTGGTTTGAATATGCAGGTAGTAACACTATTTGGAAATGTGGCCCTATTTGAAGAAGTATGTCACTGAAGCTTGGGATTTCAGACCCTTGTTCTAGCTACCTGGAAATCAGATGTCATCTGCTTTTGGATGAATATGTAGAACTCTCAGCTCCTTTGAGCCCTTATCTTTCTGGATGCTGTAATGCAACCTCCTTGATAATGGACTGATCCTCTGAAACTATAGCCAGCCTCAAATTCAATTTTGTCCTTTAGAAGAGTTGGCTTGGTCATGGTATCTCTTCACAACAATGGAAACCCTAAGACATCTCTAACACAGTTTTCCCTTCCTTCTACCTCCCAATCTATCATGCCCACCTCCCTGCTCACCAAGATCCACTCTCTACTCCATTACTTATCAGAAAATGACAAGCCTCCTAGGGATATCAACCAAACCGGACATATCAAGTTGCAGTAAGGGTAGGAATTTTCCATCACATTAAACTGTGTAGCAGGGAAATGGTCCCAAATACAAGCAAAAGAGTCAGAGAAAGCATGTGATCCCACTAATAGGGTTCTAACAAAAACAGCAAGCTACACAAATATGACATATATTCCCAAGTAGACTTCATGTAGGCTCTCAGAATGTTCAATATTTGTAAACTCCTATGGCCACAGGTTTTTGGAGTGTCTAGATTGTTTAGTAGTATGCTTGACCCCTCATGGCCCTACAATCCTTCCTTGCTCTCATCTGAAGTCTACCCAATTTCTGGTTGGGAGTCTCTGCATCTGTTCCATCAGTATCTAAATGAAGCTTCTCTGATGTCAATGACGCAGGGCTTCTTGGGAATAATTTCATAGACTTATTAATATTTATTTATTTTTCAGATTGCATTTCATTTGATGGAGGCATTTCATTTAGAGCTGTATTTCCTGTGGTTTCTCTTTCTCTCTGCCTAGTAGCTGGCTGTGGTCTGTGTATCTGCTCCATCTGAAGCCTGTCTAACAATGACAGTGTTAGGGCACTGATATGTGAGTACAGCAAAATATCAGCAGGAATAATCTCATCCTTACTTTTTCTATAATACCAGTAGTATTTGTTTTTATCCTATGTTTCTGAACTTTGTAATCTTTGATTCTTGTTCACCCAAGCAGTGGTGGGCATGCATTCCATCCCATGGAATGACACATAAGTCAAATCTAATTGGTTGATCATTCCCACAAGGTGTGTGCCACCATTTCTCCAACATATTTTGCAGAGCAGCTTTGCAGATCAAGTGTTTGTGGCTGAGTTTTCATGTTTAAAATTTCCTTTTAGTAGCCTGTTTAGTACACTCTGTACCATACCCTAGAACATAGAGGTGAAGGTTCTACGTAGGCTCCAAGTTCAATGAGTTGTGTAGGTGTTGTCTTTAGTAATGCAGTCCTAATTTCATTTTGTGGAGAACAACTTATTACTTTAGAAATAGTCTGGATTGTTCAGAGATTTCTGTAGGATGATGTCATTATACAGGTGAAGGCAGGTACAGGAAAGAACAAGGCATATCATTGGAAGAGAAGGATGTGTGGGAGAAAAGTTTGAGAGGAGGAGGAGAGGAGAGGAGAGGAGCAGCCCAGATTACATGGAGGCAGATGTTAAGATTTCTCTCTATACATTTACAGGTTGTTATGAATATTTTAAGGGTTGTATATATACAAGATTTTGTGTATCTAGATGAGCCAACTGTGTCTTAGCTAGGTGGGCAATTATGTCTTATCAATTGGATCAAAGATTATTGTGTTGTTTGTTCTTTCATGTGCAATTTAATTGAGTTCAAGAGAGTGTGTGGGGGATGGACACACTGGGTCTCTACCCAATTGGGGTGTATATGTCTGGCATGGTGGAAACCTGCCTTGGAAACTAGATGTGTAGAGAGATTTTTGATGGGCCCAGAGAGTAGCCATCAGCAGTGTGATAAGGGATGGAGCATAGCAGGTGAGATGCTATGACTAAGATTATAATGTCCAACAGATGTCTGGTGGCACTAGGTGCTAGATCTAGTGTGGGATAAAAGAAACTGTTATTTTAATTTTACTGCAACAGGGGTCAAAAATAATTCAATTGAACAAAACCCAGTCCTTGTTACAAGTTGGAAATCCATCTCCATCAATATTTGGAGACTTCATTAAAATCATCTTAATATATTATTGATGTTATACTATGGGAATTTCATATTTATCACACTTATTTTCTGTCTCCTAGCTCTTCCCCAATCTCTCTTTCCTTCCCTTTGAAGGAAAGAGTAAGCTTGAGTAAGCTAGTGTTCATATGCCACCTCCTTTCCCATCAAGGCTAATTTATGATACCAATATATTTTCAGATGAATAGCCTCCACTGGAACATAATTGACTCATGAGCTACATTGTAGAAAATCTAGCCACTAACAAAATTTCTTATTTAGAAGCAAAGCTTTGAGCCCATTGTATACTCTGTAATTTGGAAAAATAACATTGTCTATCCCTAAAAACTATAATTTTAGATGCCTGGAATTGTGTACTTACTGAGTTTTGTTTCTTTGACTCTATTTTTCTTTCTTTCTTTCTTTCTTTCTTTCTTTCTTTCTTTCCTTCTTTCTTCCTTTATTTGAGACAATACCTCTCTATTTAGCTGTGGCTAACCCTGAACTTTCGGTTTTCATTGATATGATATCATTCACATAATTTTTATTATTGTCTCAGACTCACAAATATCTACCTTCTTCTTATGTTGCTTGTATTTAAAGAGAAAGAATGTGTAGTATTTCTATTTTAACACTTAAATTTCTTTTACAAAATGTAGTAAAGTACATTGAGAAAGATGGTTCTGAGAATACAGTCATATCAGTTAAATGGAAACTGGTCTACAAATTCAGTGTGGTAAAAAATGTACATAAAAGTAAAAAATAAGGATACAAATAATAAATCTTTCCAGGTTCAAGAAGTCCCATTCATCAATTACTGATCTTAGAGCCTAAACCATTGGGCATTCTGTTTAGTAAATTTTTCCTGTACCAATGTGTTCAAGGCTATTTCCCACTTTATCTTCCGCTACATTCAGTACATCTGGTTTTATGCTGAGGTCCTTGATCCACCTGGGCTTGAGCTTTTGGCAGGGAGATAAGTATCAATATGCATTCGTCTATATGCAGACTCCAGTTTGACCTGCACCATTTGTTGAAGACACTTTATTTTTTCAACTGGATGGTTTTGGCTTATTTGTCAAAGATCAAGTGTCCATAGGTATGAGTGTTTATTTCTGGGCTCTTGATTCTATTGATCTCCATTGATCGACCTGTCTGTCTCTTTACCAATGCCATCCTGTTTTTATTACTCTTGCTCTGTAGTACAGGATGACAGATAGTGATTCCTCCAGAAGTTCTTCTATTGTTCAGAATTCTTTTGGCTACCCTGGGTTCTTTATTTTTCTATATGGAATTGAGAATTGCTCTTTGCATGTCTGGGAAGAACTATGATGGAATTTTGATGGGAGTTGCATTGAATCTATAAATTGTTCATGGTGTGATGGTCATTTTCACTATATTACTCCTACTGATTTATGACCATGGGAGATCTTTCTATCTTCTGAGGTCTTCAATGACTTATTTCTTCAGCCACTTGAAGTTCTTGTCATACAGTTCTTTCACTTGCTTGGTTAGAGCTTCACTAAGATATTTTACATTATTTGTGGCCATTGTGAAAAGTTTTGTTTTCCTAATTTCTTTCTCAGCAGATTTACCATTTATGTAACTGATTTCTTTGAGTTAATTTTATATCCAACCAGTTTGCTGAAGTTGTTAATTAGCTGTAGCTGTTTACTCATAGAATTTCGCGGGTTGCTTATTTATACTAAAATATCATGTATGAATACTGATACATTGGCTTCTTACTTTCCAACTTGTATTCCCTTGATTATAAATGAATGTTTTATGTCATTTGTATATTATCTGTATAATTTCCACAACTGACTATCTGACAGATATATTAGTAGTGATATATAAACACAAAAACTATTTTAAACAATTTCTGATGTACATTTCTCCTTTCTCTGTTACAAATGCTAAGGATTTGTGGGCTCTTTTTTTCTTCCATTTACCCTAGGTAGACTGGGCCTGCAGGCATTTTACATAAAAAAGGACTTATGCCCCTCAATCCTCATCTGCCTTATTTGTGAAAATTCTTTGGCTTCACCTTATAGTCAAAATATTTTTTAAAAAGGAAGGATAAACTTCTTTTCTGAGAGCTGCCCCTGAGGGCAGTAGCTGAGATGCAACAGAAATGTCATGGGATGTGCATTATACATTCAAAATGTAGAATCATATCATTGGTAAAAAGGTACTATTTTTGAAGTACTTGGCATCATTCTAATACCTCATATATTTTCTTCAAATTTAGTCATCTGTCCAAAATTTAATTTGTTCCACAAGATAGTATTTTAACTTATGAAATTTGACAATAAGGATTTTTTAATAAGAACACAATGATAAATAATATTGTGGATGTGGTTAGTGTAAATTTCAGGTTTAATTAGTTTAGCAGGATGTTGTAATCAAAACTGCATTCTTCTTAATTAAGAACACAATTAAAACTTTGGCTAATCTGAATGATTGATGATCTTTACAGCATCAGCTTCCTAACCTCAAAGTTAGATTCATGAGTGTCATCATGTTGAGAATTGTTTGAATTGCAAGTATAAATAACAATAACAATAATAATAGTGCATAAATTTTACCATTTTTGCTGATATTCAATGTATTAGTTGTGATATTGCTTATTACTTATTTTTCTTTTTTACACTTTTTCTTTTATTGAAGATATATTCTTTTCCCATACATTATGTTCAGACTGTAGTTTCTCTTTCCTCAGCTTCTCCCAGTTCTTCCCCAACTCCCCTCTCCTCTAGATCTGCTCCCTTTCCATTTCTCATTAGAAAAGAACAGAATTCTCAGAGATACCAACATAATATGACAAAATGAAATATAACACAATAAAGAGAAAAGTGATCAAAGTTGGATACAGCACCCCCTACCAGGAGGAAAAATATCCAAACGCAGGTCTAAGAGTCAGAGATACAGTCCTTTTTCACAATCAGGAGTCACATAAAAATACTAAGCTAATAGTTACATTGCATACACAGAGGACCCTTTCTTCCCTCCTGCTAGGCCCCATGGATGCTGTGTGAGTCTTTGTGTGCTCAAATGCCCTTTGCTTATTTGATTCAAAGGGCCTTAGTCTCCTGAATTCTTCCATACCCTCTGATTCATACAATATTTCTCTTCCATTCAAAGGGATTCCCTCAGGTTTGATAAGGAAGTCTAGATGGTGAACTCCAGTTTATATTCTTTTTCTGCATGGTATCTGGCCTTGTGTCTCTGCATCTGTTCCCATCTGCTGCCAGAGGAAGACTCTCTGATGATTACTGTATAAACAATGATTTCTAACTACAGCACAGTATCATTAGGAATCGTTGTGTTGATTTTATATTTTTTAAGGCCAGTAGTGTTTTGTTTTACCCTAGATCTCTGGGCTATTTATTTTATTGTTCTTGAAGTTCCAAGCAGTATCTGGTATGAATTCCTTCTCCTGGAGTTGGCCTTAAGTCAAATCAGGCACTGGTGACTATGCCCACAAGTTCTGTGCCACCATGGCCCTAGCATAGTTTGTAGGAGGGACAGTTTGTAGGTCAAAGCTTTTGTGACTGGGTTGATGTCAATGTTTCCCTTTTGGTATCCTGCTAATTACCTTACTTCACTATAGAGACTCGAACATAGAGCATAGGAGTGAGGGTTCTATGTTTGCACCAGCCTGACTTCTCGATGTTCAATGAATTGTATTGGCAATACCTCAGCAATGGAGCCTTGCTGTCAGTTTGTTGAGAGCAAACATTTATTTTAGCATCAGCCTGAGACATCTGTGGATTTCCATGAAACCCCTTTAACTAACAACTCAATTAATTATAGTTTAGTCCTGTCATTGGAAATCTTACCTGGGTACAACAGAGGGCCAGTTAAGACTGCTTACCCCATTACTAGGAGTGCTCACCAGGATTCCCTTCATAGATTCCAGGAAATTTCCCACCACACTAAATTTTCACAATATCCCCAAAATGTACCCCAATTTTAGCCTTTTTTACATGCATTCTCTCCCTTCATCTCATCTCCTTCTCTGTTTTCTTTCCCATGCAAACCCAGTCAGCCCATAGAATCTATTCTAGTTTTCTTTCTAGGGAGCTGTGTCTGCCCAACACCAATCTTCCTTACCCTATCTCTCTGGGTCTATAGATTAGAGCTTGGCTATCATTTACTTAAAAGCTAATATATCATTAGAAGAGAATATATACCCTATTCGACTTGTGAGATTTGGATTATCTCACTCAAGATGATGTATTTCTAGTTCCACCCACTTTTCCTGCAAATCCCATGATGCCATTTTGTTATTGTTGTTCAATTACGTTTGCAAGTTTTTTTTCCTTATATGATGACATGTTAATGGTGACTAATGTTCACGCTGAATATTAAAACACCAAAATTTGTCATTTCTTAAAGGACTGAGTGAAAAAGTTCTTAAATAATTTAAAAGAATGAATTCATCTACAGATGTCATTGCATACTTTCCAAAATAAAGGCCAGTAATGATCCATGGTTGTCAGGAGAAAAACGACCAGAACAGAGACTGTATTCTAAGGCTCAGATTTTTCATCCTATTAGACCAACAAGATTGAAGTGGTAACTAGTCCAAGAGCCCTTGCTGGTCTGGAGAAGTCCTGAAGTCAGTTGTCAGTTAAAACCCTACACCGATCACTACATGGAGCTCACCCAGATCCATTTTGGAGACTTCTCTTCCACAGCATACTGCCCAGATACCAAGTCACTGAGACACTAAATGAACTAAATGTAGTAAGACCTAAATGTTTTGTGTAGGGCATTAAACATGAATAAAATAAATCAGTAAACTTTAATACAAATTCAAATGTGAGTATCAGGTAGTATGATTCAGTGGTGGTATTGGATACAGACTTCAAGGAAATATTTATTTTCAAAGGCTTATTCTAGTTTCATGAGGCTAGTAAAGGTATGTACATTTGCCAAGGCAAATTAATGCTTCAGAATCAGTTTATATAGCAGATGTCTGGCACCTTCTCAGTTCATCTAGAGCATTTGTGTTGGACAAGGGAGGGGTTTGAATCCTCATACTCTTGCTTGCTGATCCATATTTAATAGAAATGTCTACCTTCTATTGTCATTGATCTCACTTATCCAATAACTTAAATATTTGCTATTTTTTCTTGCATGTTTTATACTTTGTTGCCATTTAATGTCTTTCCATTATTTTGCATCTTTCCTCTTGTTAGATTAGAACTATTCTCTTATACTATGTAATGTACTATGTGAATTTATATATACATGCATAATTTCTAAGAGAATTAAGTCTCAGAAAAAATGCTTTCAGCTAAAGTAAATATTACATGATTATCATTGAAATAAAAACATCCTTTAGTTAATTTAACTTATTATCTCATTTTATAAGTTTTAGTGTTACCTATCATTGTTAACAAAAGGGTTTTAACTTCTTGATCTTATTTTTGAAATGAAAGTTTCAAAAGTATATGAATAGAGAAAATATTGAAATGAAATAGACCTGATAGCATGAGAATTAATATTCTCTAATTTATTTTATATGCATTTTCACATCTACAGACATGTGTGCTTGGCCATCCATCATGGTTAGATGTCATGGTTATAGCTTATGATGGTTACATATATTACAATTACAGAGAAAAAAAGCCAACAATTCATGGCACGGAATGCTTAAGACGGTTTTGAAGGAAAAAAGGAAGGGGGAAAATATGCAATTATAATATAATTTCACAAATAGGGAAGAATGTGAAAGTGTTGTTCTGTATCTTCCTGTGAGTTCTGATGTGCTATCAATGGCCTTATGCAGTCAATGTAAATGATGCATAGTTTGTGATAGCTAGGCTTAGTGCTCCAGCTGATATACTTAATTACAACAAAGATAAGTATTATATTGCATCACTATTGCAAATATTAAATTTCAGCAACAAGGGGAATTAAAGTTAAACAAAGTAACAAAACTTGAATCTATGTAAACAAAAACATTTTTATTCCAAGGAATAGGCAAATATTTGCTCAAAAATAAAGATGATAGAATGTGGTATTTAGAAGACTATAATATAGAGTATTATAGAATAATAATAGATAGAAACTGATGCTGTGTTACACTTCTATGAATGCAAAATTACGAAAATCCTGTCAAATTCTACATCTACGACTCAGGCAATATGACTAATGTGTAAAAAGAGAGAGACTGTTGGATCCAGTCTGACATGTGTACATGATCTCTGTGAATGTTCTGAGACAGTATCTTCAATATATGAGAGTGATATTACATTTGTGAAATCTTGAACACATGGTTGCCTATCAAAGGCACACAAAGACAGACAGAGAGGCACACACACACACACAGACACACACACAAACACATGAAAAAGAGGGGAAAGAGAATAATAATTATAAGGGAAAAGGTCATAAGAAGGAATGAGAGCAATTGGAAATGTGGGAGGAGAGAAAGAAATGACATCAATATACTACTTTTATATAGAGTTCTAAAGAAACAATCAATTCATTAATTAGGACTTTGGTGGTACACACCAGTAGCATTGTAGAGTCAGGAGCGGGCAGATCTCTCAGACTTCAAGTCACCTTGACTACTTAGTAGGTTCTAGTTTAAGCTACTTCAAATACATACTGAGATACATCTCCAAAAGTAAAAAGAGAAATGGAGAGATGCTATTTTATAACAGGAATAACCAAGCTCATTTAAATATCCATTTAATGTGAAGCCAAAGAGGGGAAGGACTGATGGGAGTTAAGGGGATTTGCAATTCCATAGGAATAACAACAATGTCATCTATCCAGACCCCTCAGACCTCCCAGAGACAAGGCCTCCAACCAATGAGCACACATACATGGGCTGGTTTGTGCTGCTGCCCCTGCAGGCTATACATGCAACAGAGGACTGCCTTTCCTGGCCATAGTAGGAGGGGATGTGCTTGCTCTTGTGGAGGCTTAATGCTCCAGAGAAGGAGAATAGTAAGGGGTAAGGTGGGAGTGAGGGGTGGATGGTTGGGGGAGCACCCGCTTAGAGATAAAGGAGACTGAGGATGGAGTGGAGGGTCATGACGGAGGGGACAGATAGACAGACAACATTTGAAATGTATATAAATAAAATGATACTTTGCAAAAAGAAAACTACAAGACCACATGAAGCCCAAGGAAGAAGACTAAAGCATATATGCTTCAGTCCTTCATAGAAGGAGGAACAAAATACTCAAGGAAAGAAATACAGAGACAAAGTTTGGAGCAGAGACTGAAGGAAAGGTCATCCAGATACTGCCCCACCTGGGGTTCCATCCCGTATACAAACACCAAACTCAGACACTGTTACAGATGCCTAGAAGTGCTTGCTGACAGGAGCCCCATATAGCTATCTCCTGAGGGACTCTGTCAGAGTCTGACAAATACAGAGGCAGATGCTCCCAGCCAAATATTACACTGACAATGAGGTCCCAAATGGACTGAAGTAGCTAGAGGGGTTTGCCACCCCAAAGGAAGAATAATAATACCAACCAATCGGATACCCCAGAGCTCCAGGGACTAAACTACCAACCAACGGGGTACACATGGAGGAACCCATGGCTCCAGCCACATGTGTATCAGAGGATGAACTGGTTAGAATCAATCAGAGGAGAGGTCCTTGGCCCTATGAAGACTTGATGTCCCAGGGTAGGGTAATGCTAGGGCAGGGAGGCGGGAGTGGGTGAGGGAGTGAGGGAGCACCCTCAGAGAAGCAGGTGTGGGATAGTGTGTTTGTGGAGGGGAAACCGGGAAGAGGGATAGATAACATTTGAAATGTAAAAAAAATAAAAACCCAAACACAAAAAGAAAAAAAAGAAAAAGAAAAGAAAAAACATAAGAAAAATAAAAGTTCCTGAAAGACAATGAATGAGAAAAAGCTTTATAAAAAATTAACTATACATATTACCAAAGTAATATTTGCAAAGGAATTTAGGGATCATATTATTAATCATTTTATTCTATAGGGCTTTATTGTGGAAATATGTAACTTAAATGCATGCATATTATTTTTCCATAATTCTATGTGAATATCTATTATAAATGAAGACAAAGTAATGAATCCTTATATCCCAGGAAGGCAATGGTTAAAATAGACTCTACATGTAGGATACAATGAAATCTCTATTTTAAAATAGTCCACCATTCTAAACAGGAATTCACTGATAGATTGACAAAATTCTTCAAAAACAAAGTATAAATATGAGGACAAATGTTCTCCAGCTCTCTTAGCACGGCACTGCCTTCTTGTCCCTTTGCCTGTGTGCACAGCTATAAAAGTAGGGAAGCAATTTTGAGAGTTATGCTGATTGGGATAATCTTCATGATATGCTGATCTCCAAAGTCTGATATCCCTGGGGTTGAATTTGGAAAGATGTAAATCGGTTTCCTAACACTACATTTTGCAATGTGTAAATTAATAGCTTGACATTTCACAGCTGTTTTAAAGGCTATGCTTTACAGGATAAAATATCAATCACAAATATACATCTACCCAGAAATGTCAAATCCCACCCAAATGAATACCGCTGCAAATTAGCAGCAGGTCATACTGTTCTGCTGTCTTTCACGTGTGATGCATTTCCTTCCTTTTCAGGTTAAGAGTTCCCTGGGAGAGGCTGAAACCTATTTTCTACCCCATATAAAAGACGAGTCGTGAGCTGCTTTAATAACAGAACAAGGCAACCAAACGCTAAGCCTGTTTGAGAGAGGTAATGTGCTATTCTTCTAAAAAGAAATTTATGCTTAAAAAATATCTGGCGTGGATTTCAAAGCCAATACTCAAAATGTGCTTATTTTTAGTGCCTCTCTTGACCTTAAAATGTACCGTGAATTTGGATAGCTTCTGATAGAAGTATTTAAAATTTTATTAGATATATTTATGTATTGTGTGTGTGTGCCTGTGTGCCTGTGTGTGTGTGTGTGTGTGTGTGTGTGTGTGTGTGTGTGTGTGCGCGCATACAGAAGTGGGTGAACATTCATCATCACATGCCCTTGTAGAGTTCAGGGCACACCTTGCTAGTTAGTTCTTTTCTCTTTTCAATTAGATCCTGAAGACATTACATAGTTAATCAGGATTACTGCTCTTACTTCCTAAGCCATTTTGCTGATCTCTCATAGAATTATTATAAATTGTTTTGTCTATCACATAGAGGTTCATGAAGTTCATATAATAGAAGAAATTTGAGTATTTTTAAAATAAAAGTTTGAAGAATTATCAGGAATTGTTAACACTATGAAGAATAGTATCTTTTCTTTTTCATATATATATATGTGTGTGTGTATATATATATATATATATATTAACTTTACATCTCAATCACAGCTCCCCTATTCTCTCAGATCCCCTCACATAGCAGCTCCCCCTACTCTTCTACCCTAAGAAGGTACCAACACACCATGGCATATAAAGTCACTGAAGGATTAGTCATACACAGACTAATGATATATAAAGTTACTGAAGGATTAGTCTCCCACAGAGGCCATACAAAGCAGCTCAGTTAGGCATGCAGGATCCCCAGGCAGGAAACAGAATCAGGGACAGCCCATGCTCCAGTTGTTGGGGGACCATTATGAAAAACAGCTTGCATGTCTGCTACATATGGGTGGAGGGCCTAAGTTTAGTCCATGTACAATTTTTGGTTGAGGTTTCAGTCTGTGGAAGCCCCCAAGGTCTAGGTTACTTGACTCTGTTGGTGTTCTTGAAGAGTCTCTATCCCTTCTGATTATATATATATATATATATATAGTGTTTATTATAGAAATTTATATAGAATTAAATTTCTATTTAATTATCTATAAAATTGTAATTTTATATATATTATAGAAATTATATAGAATATGTGTAATATATATTATAGAAATTTATTTTTATCATCAATTAAAATATTTTTTATCAGATATTTTATGTGTTTACATTTCAAATGTTATTCCCTTTCCAGGTTTCTCCTCCAGAACCTCTCTATCCAATCCCCTCTCACCCTGCTTCTATGAGGGTGCTCCCTATCCCACCCACCCACAACCACCTCACCATCCTGGCATTCCCCTACACTGGGTAATTGAGGCTTCACATGACCAAGGGTCTCTCCTATTGATATCGAGCAATGCCCTCCTCTGCTACATATGTGGCTAGAGCAATGGGTCCCTCCATGTGTACTCTTTGGTTGGTGGTTCAATTTTTCCCCAGTTCTTCCACAAGATTGCCTGACCTCCATCTAATGTTTGACTGTGGGTCTCTGCATCTGTTTAAGTCAGATTTTGGTTGGAGGCTCTCAGAGGACAGCTATGCCAGGCTCCTGACTGCAAGCAAAACAAAGTATCATTAATAGTGTGTCAGAGTACTTCCCCATGGGATGGGTCTCAGGTAGGGCCAGTCATTCTTTGGACATTCTGTCTCTGCTCCCTCTTTGTCCTTGCACTTCTTGTAGGCAGGACAAATTTTTGATGAAAAGTTTTGTGGTTGGTTTGGTATCCTTATCCCTCCACTAGAAGTCCCTTCTGGCTACAGGAAGCACCCACTTCAGGCTCTATCTGGTAGGAGTGTCAGCTAGAGTAACCCTCATAGAGCCTCTGCCATCCCAGGTCTCCAGCATACCATAGGGATGTATGATACCTTTGATCCACCAACCACTTTTGGTTTCCACTGACTCTTCCTCTCTGCCAGTCTCTCCTTATACCTGATCCCAACCCTGTCCCCATCTCCTATCCCACCCAGTTCCCTCTACCTCTCCCTCTACCTCGATTGACTATTTTATTTTCCCTCTGAGTGAGATTCAAGTATACTACCGTGGGCCTTTCTTATTATTGGGCTTCTTTGTGTCTGTAGATACTAATGTGGGTATCCATTTATTGCTAATATCCACTTAAATGTGGTTATGTACTAAGCATTTCCTTTTAGGTCTGAGTTACCTCACATAGGACAGTCTTTCTGAGTTCCATCTATTTACCTGCAAATTTCATGATGTCCTCGTTTTTAATAGTTTTTAATAGTATTCCATTGTGTAAATGAACCACATTTTTGGTATTCATTCTTTGGTGGAGAGATATCTCGGTTGGTTCCAATTCCTGGCTACTATCAATGAAGCTGAAGCTCTACAGTTAAGCAAGTGACCATGAATGGTGAAGCATCTTCTGTGTGTATACCTAAGAGCGAGTAACACAGATGGGTCTTGAGATAGAACTACTCCCAATTTTCTGAGAAACTGCCAACTTGATGTCAAGTGTGGTTGTACAAGTTACACTAGCAACACCGATGGAGGAATAGTTCACTAATTCATACCCGTACCAGCTTGTGCTGAAGCTTAAGATTTGGGTTTTGGCCATTCTGGTGGATGTAACATATAATCTCAGAGTCAACTTGATTTAGATTTCCCTGATGACTGAGGATGTTAAACATTTCTTTTCGTGCTTCTCAGTGTTTCTTTTCTTCTTGTACACACTTAGGTCAAAGTTTGTTTCCTATTCATAGAGTCCCGAAAGGAATGGTAACTTGCATCCTGTATTTCAGAAAATCTTTTTTTTTTTTAGTCATAGAGTCTATGTAAGTATTGGACAAAGACCTTCGGCTAAATTTCATGTCAAAGTAGCCTTTGCCACTGCTGTATCTATTTCCAAGTGTGTTCCACATTGTGCTCATAATTTGCCCTGTCATATTACCTAGCAATGATTAGTGTCTTTAATATTTAAAATAATTCAGAACAAATTATTTATGTGGAATATGAGTTATTTTTAAGATTAGATATATTATAACAATTGGACTGTATAGTTAATTCCATATATCTTGGTATATTATAAGATTACTGCAGGCATACTATAAGTCAAACATTTAATTTGCTTTTCACACAAAATGTAAGGGTGAGGGTCAAACTTCACATGGGATATGTAATTCAATTGACTGTACAGGATTAGAATGTAAGAACAGATTTTATCACCTCTACTCTGGAATTTTAAAATAAGAATAATAATTAAGTTTTACCTATAAATCAATCAAGGCTGTCTGAACATTATTGACACTGAATAAATGAGTGTTTAAGTAAATAATGCATGTATTACTTGTATATTAAATTTAATGTCACTTATTATGAGAGTCAAGAATATTTCTTGTCCCTTTCAAGGAGTTTTTCATATGAAGGGCATTGTTAAGAAACTATTGTCTGTCATTGGTTATTCTTTCCATTGTAACGAATTATCTTAATCTTATTTTTTCTTAAAGATAGTGTCTGTGTTTTCCCAAACTAGTCTAAAACTCACTATGTATCTCATGATGGCCTTTAGCTTTGGGTCCTTGAGCTTCTACATTCTAGATTCTTTGATTATGCGTTCACACACAAATTATGTACTGCTGAGGATCAAACCTGAGCTCTTTATATGCATAGACAAACATCTTACTGAATTAGCTACATTTACAACTACTTAGAATTAATCTTTACAGAGTAATTATTTTTGTTCAAACACTATATATGCCTTTCATTTGGATTAAACTTGCGGATTTTACGTATATTATCATAATGACTGTTAGTGACATGTGCAAATACCTTAGTGTTTCCAGAAAGCATTCCTTTCTAAATGTTATTCATAATGTCTTGCTTTTACAAATTTTTGATCATCTATTCTCCAATGTTCCCCTGAATTGTGGGAAAGAAAGCTATGTAGACATCACATTCAGGCCTGTAACTTCTACTGTCATTTATTTTTTGTGTTGTCCAGTAGTTAATTTGTATTAACTATCATCTACTGAAATGAAAATTTTCTCTGATGAGGTAGGCAGATGGAGCAATGAGTCATTATAAATCATTTCTATACTATGTCCATTTAACAGAATAATAGTATTGTGTTCTATAGACTGTAACCTATTTAGCCACAGAAGAGGTTGACCAGATACTCAGCCAGGCTCAATTGCCAAGTCCAATTGTCTAACACTAACTGAACCCAAAATTGGCTATATAGAAAGACAGTGAGATGATCATGACTATGGGGTAGCTGGTGTAGTAGGTTAAAATCTTCAAATTACATTGAAACAATTCTCAAAGAATATAGAAGTGTCTGTGAATATAATTACACATGTATAATATATACATATATACATATATGTATGTGTGTTTATTAGAGAGAAAGAGGAAAAAATTAGATTACTAGTAATTAGAGTGGAGAGGTATCAGATTGAGAGTCACAGCTTAATGTATGTGTATGTAATTTCTTCTTAAAATAATGAAAATGTTCTAAAATTTGCATTAATGGTGGTCAGATATTTTAAGTATGCTAAAAGACACTGAGCCACACACCTTCAGTGATCAGTGATATATAGTACAGTAATATGTATTATGTATACATATATAAATAAATAATATATATACATATATATGTATTAAAGGGAAAGAAAGAGAAAGACTACCCTGGGTGATAGTAGTGAGGAAAACTCAGGTCATAACAGTTAACAGTCTGTGAAATTCTGTGATAACAATTTTCATTTGTTATATATCAATAAAAATTGTTATTCATGAGGTTTATAGGGCATATATAAAATTAGAAGAAGAATTGTAACATGCTTGCTTTCATTTCTTCTTAGTAGAATATAGCTCAGATCATACAGAATAGTGTAACTCATCTACATTGAGCCCATACCTTAATCAATAAAATACATTTATTCATTGTACTTTTGGTGACTAGAAGTTTGAAATCAAGTTGCAGCCCATTCCAGAAACAGATTGAGATCCAGTTTCTCACAAACTATGTCTTCTCCTCTGCTCGCATAGTAGAAGGGCAAGAAGTCTATCCAAGCCTTTGGAAATGCATTAGCCAATACCAGAGTGTTCTCTCTCCCTCTACGATCTAACAATTGCAAGTTTTTCAGCTCTTAGTACCAACTAAGTATGAGTTAGAATTTTTCAGACGGGTTTGGAAATTTCATAATTCAACGAGAAAGTTTTTTGTTGTTTGGTTTTGTTTTGTGTGTGTGGATATGTTCTATGATCTGTAGCATGCCTACAAGTTTTTCCCTAAGATGTCTTTCAGGAAGTTTTTACCTGGTAGTTTCCATTGTTCAGAATACCTTCGTTTCTTGTCTTAAATTTAACCTCACATAAGTATTGCAGGTTGTAGCAGGAATGGTAAATGCTGGGGGCCCTTAGCTACAAAAGCATCTCCTGCAGGAGGAGTTAATTTAGAACTGCCTGAGAGAACAAGGATTGCTGGTACAAACAGTGCTAGTCAATCAGGAACTGCTGATACTTTCTTGGGCCCAATGGGGGCGTGGCTGGAGTATATTAAGGGCGCTTGGAGCAGTGCTCAGATAAGCTTGCCTCAAGCTTCTTTAATACCTGTGTGGTTTAATACTCTGTGTTGACTCTGTGCCAACTCACTCCAAACCCCCAAGAGCAGGTAAAGTCTGGTGGAATGCTGTCTTGGGCACAGGCAACAACAGGCAATACAAACTGAAATCAATCATTCTAATTTTGTATTCTCACAAGAACACAAAACCATTTGAGGTATAATGATGAAAAATGGGGATTTCTTTGTAACACAATGGAACTTTTCTAATATTTCAGTTGAGAGGACACAAAAAGGTGATGGAACACATTTTTATGCAAAAGACAGTATCATTCTGATAGCTTATGCTATATTTTAAAATAAGAATTTTTTCCTACAGTAACAAGACTATAATATTTTACTGATAACAGAGAACATGTATATAAACACGGATATCTCTGATGCATATTTCTGTTATTAGGAAATATGACACACATACCCCTGTCAGCATCTATCCAGACCTCTTGCACATTTTGATGAGAGCACTCACTGAAATTGGGGAGTAATGCATTGATAAAGCCATGCCTTGCTTCTCAGAGGCAATATTCTTTCTTTCTGGCCATAAACACAGTGTATATATACATATTACAACAAGGAGAAACAAAAAATTAAATTCCAATCATCTTTACAGTTTTAAAATCTTATTTTAAACTATTTAATACACATTCATCGAGATTGAGGCCTTTGACTTGATCTCCAATATTGAGAAGTCACATTCTATGTAATTATAATTGACAATATTCCAAGTGAAAAATGTCATTCTTGTGTAAACTATTTTTAAAATTTAAAAATCCAGGTAACCATGTATTTAAAATGATCATTCTGAAGTTTGTGTTTTATAAAAATAACATCTTTATGAAATGCACCTGTACTTTTAAATATTTTATGCTTTAAGCAGTTTATTTATTAATTTTAGATATCCCTCTGCTATTTAAATAAATCTACAAAACAGAGAAAATAAAATATGAATAGATATTTTGAAATATACAATAACAATGATATAATTTCTAAAGAGACTATATTAAGTTAGAAACTACAGAGAGCAAATACAGAGACATTTGAGGGGAATGAGTAGGGAGTGGATTAGATCCAAACATATTATATACATTCATACATAATACATAAATAATTTATTTAATTAAGTAATTGGTTTATCAGACAAATAATGAATTAAAGTTAGAAATTAAAATGAATAATGTTAGAAAGTGAATATTCAGAAACAGTATAAATTGTGCTTCCTAAGAGTTATATTAAAATATAATAGTCATTCAAACATTCTTAACCAGAATAATACAAGGTTATATATAATTTTAATAGGACATATTTTACCTCTAATATTAATCACTTATCAAATATTCTCGACATCCTTTAACTCATCCTATATCATTATAAATGAGATAAGCAAGTTTTGTATTTTAAAAACATTTCATTTACTATTAAGTAAAATTTGTCCTTTTTTAAAAAAAGATTTTATTTTATGTATATAAGTACACTGTGTCTTAAGACACACCAGAAGAGGGAGAGGGCATCATATTCCATTACAGATGATTGTGAGCCACCATGTGGTTGTTTGGAATTGAACTCAGAACTGTAGATCAACCAATGCTCTTAACCACTGACCCATTTCTCTAGCCCGAAATTTCTGCCTTATCCAAATTTCTAGTCCAATAAATCAATATCTCATTATTTTCTGAATCTTATTTTATTTTAATTGAAATCAATATTTCAATTTGCCTATCTTCATCTCCTTCTAAATCCTTCCAATTTTCCCATCCATCCAATATCCCTCCTTTCTTAGAAATTAATAAAAATTGAAAACAAACCAGAATAAAAACAGCAAGAGAGAAATAAGAAAACCTGTATACACATATATACACACAAACACACACATCAAATAAAGATAAAAACATTAAAATTATAAGTCTTTAGCCCTTTTTTATTAATTATTTTATTTGTTTACATTGTTGTCCCCCTTCCTGCTCTCCCCTCAATAAACACCCCATCCCATCCCACCTCCTCTTAGCCTCTAATCGGATGCTTCCCTATCCACCTGCCCAGCCACTCTAGCCTCATCTCCTCACATTCCATTGTCTAGGGCATCAAGCCTCTCCACAGCACCAAGCTCCTCCCCTCCCACTGATGCCAGATCAGGCATCATCTGCTACATATGAAGCAAGAGCCAGGGACCAGCCCAGGTATACTCTTTACAAGCAAAGGACCAGTAAAATAAGTGCAGAGAAAGACCCGTTAGAAAAAAAATCCACTAAACTCAGTTCAATTGATTCATGTTACTATCAACTGCTAGAAATAAGATCGATCCTTTTCGGCAATATACCCAGTGAGACTCCATCAGATAGAAATATTTTTTCTTTGTGAGAGGTTATCAGGTAGAGGAAGCTATGAGGCTAAGATCAGGATCATGTGTCCACTTTCCTCTCTCTACATTGGAACTCCATCTGGCTCTAACTGGGCATGTCCTCTAGAGGCCACCACAGTGGCTTTGATTTCGTAGGTGAGTACTTTTATGTGTGGAGTCACCCTTTCGTGGAATCACCAATCCCTTCCGGCTCTTTCAATCTTTTAGCCCCATCTTCTTCCTGCTTCCTGAACCTGAGTATGTTTGATGAAGATGATCCACTGTGACTCACTATTCCAAAGGCCCTCACTCTCTTCCTATTGTGCAGTTATTATAGGTCTCTATTATTTTTTTATCTACTTCAAGAGGAAGATTTTATGACACTGCCTAAGCGAAATATTAATCTATGGATATAACAGAAAATCTTCAAGAAGATCTTTGCTGTTGTATTCCTTTAGCAGAATCATAGCATTTCTTTTTTTTCCCCTAGGCCCATGGCCTATCTAGTTTCAGATTATTGGAAACATGAGCAGTGTTAATTGTAGGTCCTTTTATGGAGTGGGCCTTAAATCGAATCAGATAGTGAATGGTTAATTCCACAACTTTCTTGTTGACTGCACGGTTTGCAGCTAGCTTGGTGCTTACATTTCTCCTCTGGTAGTGTATAGAGTACTGTCCAGTACCATGAAAACCAGTCAGTATAGATGAAGGCTCCAGTTAGGCGACATTTCAACTTCTTCAAGTTCAGTGTGTTAGGTAGGTATTACCATCAAAATAGGGCCTTACCATTAGTTCGTGGATATAGCCTAGGTTGTTTGGAGGGGTTTGTTGGGGAGCCTTTTGCCAACAACTAAATTAGGCATAATCTGTCCCTGGTATTGGATGTTTCGCTTGGTGGTAAATGATGTCTAATTGTGGTGTTGCTCTCTGACCTGGCCTACAGGTACAAGTCAACCTGAAACACAATGGGGCAACAGGGATAAAAAAAAAAAAAAAAACACAGACACAAGGAATGGAGTCAAGCAGGATCCTGGTAATAGTTTACTTCTGCAGCTCCAGGTTATAAGCACTTCAGCAAGCAAAGCTCTTCTTGAGAAAGTTCCTCTAAAGACTAAACATAGATAAGAGTTCCTCATGGCTGCATACACTCTTTTTTTTTTTTATTTATTATTGACTTGAGTATTTCTTATTTACATTTCGAGTGTTATTCCCTTTCCCGGTTTCTGGGCAATCATCCCCCTAATCCCTCCCCCTCCCCTTTTTTATGGGTGTTCCCCTTCCCATCCTCCCCCCATTGCCGCCCTCCCCCCAACAATCACATTCACTGGGGGTCCAGTCTTAGCAGGACCAAGGGCTTCCCATTCCACTGGTGATCTTACTAGAATATTCATTGCTACCTATGAGGTCAGAGTCCAGAGTCCAGGGTCAGTCCGTGTATAGTCTTTAGGTAGTGGCTTAGTCCCTGGAAGCTCTGGTTGCTTGGCATTGTTGTACATATGGGGTCTCGAGCTCCTTCAAGCTCTTCCAGTTCTTTCTCTGAATCCTTCAACGGGGGTCCTATTCTCAGTTCAGTGGTTTGCTGCTAGCATTCGCCTCTGTATTTGCTGTATTCTGCCTGTGTCTCTCAGGAGCGATCTACATCCGGTTCCTGTTGGTCTGCACTTCTTTGCTTCATCCATCTTGTCTAATTGGGTGGCTGTATATGTATGGGCCACATGTGGGGCAGGCTCTGAATGGGTGTTCCTTCAGTCTCTGTTTTCATCTTTGCCTCTCTCTTCCCTGCCAAGGGTATTCTTGTTCCCCTTTTAAAGAAGGAGTGAAGCATTCACATTTTGATCATCCGCCTTGAGTTTCATTTGTTCTAGGCATCTAGGGTAATTCAAGCATTTGGGCTAATAGCCACTTATCAATGAGTGCATACCATGTGTGTTTTTCTGTGATTGGGTTACCTCATTCAGGATGATATTTTCCAATTCCAACCATTTGCCTACAAATTTCATAAAGTCATTGTTTTTGATAGCTGAGTAATATTCCATTGTGTAGATGTACCACATTTTCTGTATCCTAACCCTGCATTCACTCTTCTCCGATCTTGTCTACACACACTGCTCTCATGGCAGTACTCTGGCCCTTCACAGCTCTCTCCGATTATTTTGAGACTCTACTTATATTTTCTTTATATATACTTCTGCATCAGTAGGCTTTTCTGGTTGCCACTCCATGTATTTGTCCTTAGCCCCACCTTTCTTTCCCTTCTCCATTCATTCTTCCTGGTTCATTCTGGGCCATGTTTCTCTATGACTATACTTTGTATTTCCCTTTCTTGGAGAATAATCTGCACTAATTCCTTGTAGTTAGTAAAAAATGAAATAAATTCACAAAAATCAGTAATCTTCCTATGTACAAACCAAATTTAAAAAAAAAAATCAGGGAAACAACGTCTTTCCCAAGAGCCTCAAAAATATAAAAAATCTTGGGATAATTGACCACATAAAAAATTATAAAGAATTCCTTGTAATTCTTGGGAATGTACTTTTAATAGATACAGCTGATATCAAATATAAATAAAATTTGACCTTGCTATGAAAAGTAAATTTTCATGAACAGTCACACAAGGTGAAAGGATTGTTGTGGCATTAAATGACTTAATAGAGTGTAAGAGAGGTACAAATGATGTAACTTATAATAAAGATATTCTCAACTTTTATAGATGTCATAAAGCTATAACTACTAATTTGAAAATATTGTAGAAACTAAGAAAAGGAAGAATAATCTCATGCTCAAAAGTAATTGAGATAGATACAAAGGGTTATTCTTCTCTCTTCACTGTGGCTTTCTATTAGACACAGTGTACTTGTTAATTGAGCACTGGTAACGAACTAAGAGACAGCAAAATAAGACAAAACCAGATTGCACACAAATAATAACCAACAGAGTAAAACAAAATAACAATAAAAATAACAATAAAAAAGTCCTCGTAGAGTCTCCATGTGTTTACTTTCTTTTCTTTTTCCTCTTTGTTTTCTACTGATTTTCTTTATTTTAGTTTACCTCTTTTAATTTTCATTTTTTGTTTTATTTCTTTTAATATTTGTGTGTTTGGGTTTTTATATTTTGGCTTTTTTATTGAATTTTCTATTTTGCTTATTTTCTTAACATCTCTCTCACTGAACAAACCCACCCCTTTTTGAGAAGGATAAACAGAAAGGGGGAGGGGTAAAACTTAAGTGGTTAGGGAGGTAGGGAGATGATCTAGAAGGAGTTGTTGGACAGATAAGAACATAATTAAACTGTATCATTTTAAATGTTAAATATGATTTAGAAAGTAAATTTGGTGATGAAAATCATTGTCTTGAGTGAAGTAACCCAGGTGGCCCAAATCAAATGTTGCTGTTTCCTCTTATATATGAATATTAAATTTCCAGCTGTAGAAATGCATTTTAGAATAACTAACTATAGAGGTTAGTTCATAAGAGAGTGAAGGAAGGAAGGGGAATTGTTCTGGAGGGGGAAGTAAAGTACAGTATTCTAAAGAGCCAAAGGAAAAAATAGAATAGGAGAATTAAATGAGGCTGCATAGGTTGCTTGGTA
This sequence comes from Rattus norvegicus, assembly GCF_021556685.1. Taxonomy (NCBI): domain Eukaryota; kingdom Metazoa; phylum Chordata; class Mammalia; order Rodentia; family Muridae; genus Rattus; species Rattus norvegicus. The sequence goes on from NC_141548.1 coordinate 94,174,041, forward strand.
AAGAAAGACTATGGGAAGAAACAAAGGACAGAGCATATGAGCTAGGAGACTCAGAATTTGGCTGAAACCACTGTATGCCTCCTTCATGAGGGCTTGGCTAGTGAACATTCAGCTGGTATATGTAGAATGCTGTCCATCCCCTGATTGACTAGTCCCCATACAAACTGCTCTACATAAAAGAGCAGTTGTCTTCAGTAGCTTTAAGTCACAACTTACAATATCAATGTTTTAATCATGCTGCCTTATGAGTTGGATCATATAGGAATACACTTTTTGTAAACTGTGTGAACTTTACCCTTGTGCTACTTCAAATGCATATTTCTCTGCTCTCATATCTTTTCTTCAATCCAGACAGTGCATTGTAATGATTGAGTCTCCTGTCTCACGTTTGTGGAAACAATTCTTACCATCTATTATCTACTTTGCCACTATGCTCATCACCCAATGGTTGGGCAGAAGAGAGAATAGGGCAGAATCTTACAGCCAGTGGAAAAGAGGAGGTGGTATTACTCACTTATTGAGAGAGAAAGAGAGAGAGAGAGAGAGAGAGAGAGAGAGAGAGAGAGAGAGAGAGAGAGAGAGAGAGGGGAAGGTGAAATTATTGCCTTGCTATTGACATGTAGCTTGAAATAAATCTTGGTTTCTCTGTCTCATTATCAGGGACTAGCAAGAGTAAAAAAATCCAGCTGCTGGATAAATTCAGTTTATGTTGATTTTAATAATAATTTATTTTACAGGATTATCTTTCAAAATGGAACATGGATCTCAAAACTGCTGTTTCTGCCAAACTAGGTGCAACCTGTGTGTTTCTAACTCTACATACAATAGAAAAGAAATCGTAAGTCATTTTCCCTTTTCTCATATTGAGAATATTACTAGGGCAATATTCTCAAATTGCAAAGGAAAAATAAAATTTTACAACTGAAAAGTTTAAATTATATACATTCTCTTAGCAGTATTTGCCAAATCTTTAACATTACCCTTCAAATTGATTGATCTTGGCCAGAAAATTGTTAACAGTCTTCAGAATTTCCATGATGCTGTACACCTCTGACTATTCACCTGTCCTTGAAAGAGTACTGTTATTTTTCCTCCCACTAGATCAACCCTAATTTTATGCAAAATGTTTTATCGCTAAAGGCCACAGGGATTTACATCAAACATGCCTGTCCCTTAATTTTCCAGACAATAAAACCTGGCAATTTTCCATATCTACTTTGTTATCTCAATGTACCTCTGAAATGTTTAATGAGTTTGATTTTAAATTTGAATTTGCAAAGCAAAGCTGTGCCTGCTACTTCTCTACAGTATTGTCTGGAATTGATTGTGACATTTTAAAGCATATGAAAATTTAGATAGATTTCAAAACCAATAAAAGAAGTGAAAATAGGGTCACAGGCAAAATAATTACAATTTTGGCCATAAAAATTAACCAATTCTTTATAACTCATATCATACCTGTAGACAGTTATAAGAGTGATTCAAACAAAATATTTAGATCATCCACTATTCAGTTCCTGGCTCGTTTACAAAATGATTGTTTTATATATTAAATAATTTATAGAAGTTCTTTGAGGCCAGGAACATTATGATAATGTAATAAAGCACCAATTGCATATCCAACATCAACTTTTTTATCTTTCATTTGATGGTACCTACTGTGCTTTAGAGAAAATGTTGTTTCCATGTAAAGCAATGAATGAGCTTGTAATAGGCCAGTTAAGAAACTCAGTTACCTTCTGTAGCTGATAAGATATTGGTAGAATTCTAAGCTGTTGATAAACATGTCACTTATCATCCTTGTTGGAAACTGCATGAGTAATTGAAGTTCCAAAAAGAGTTTTTTTTTTTTTTAGCACTCACAAATAAATCAATCCCAATTTCTAAAAGCTTAACTGATTATCTCTTTTGTTTTACAATCAGAAATATGAGATGCTTATAACATGCTTGCGTACATTCATATGTAAATAGCTACATAAAGAAACCATGAATGCAATCTTTACTTCTCAATAGACATAATTCCGATTGTTGGATGGCATCATTCATATTCAGTTTTTCTTTTACTTTTACTTTCATTAAACAAGAATTAACTCAGACTATTAACTGATGCAAAGAGCTCTCTAAACCTTTCCTCCTTAAGAAAGTTTTCTCGATTTCTAAATTCTTTTTAATAAATCCTGGTGTAATTCTATCTCTTGAAAGGAAAGAAAGGAAGAAAGGAAGAAAGAAAGAAAGAAAGAAAGAAAGGAGAAGAAAAGAAAAGAAAAGAAAAGGAAAGAAAAGAAATTGTTCCACTTTTCCTAACCATTAGAAAAAGAAGAAATTGTAGCACAAGCCATCAAGGTAAGCTGTCAATCATTTCCATCTCTCTTAAGATATTGATCTGCAAACACACATTTTGAACAAGCACTGGTCGAGATTTAAGACAATAATGTGAGCAAAAGCTGTTTATTGAGAACAAATGAGCAAATGAGGCAGAAGAATGAGAATGGAACAGTGATTCCAGGATCTGTATTGAAAGAAAAATTTAGTATACATTTTTCATGTAGTTTTTATATAAATAAATTTACTTATATAATTTTTATTAAATTATTTAATTTATTTCCATTCCAAATGTTGTCCTCCTTTTCAGTCATCCCTACCAGTTTTTCAAATATAGTGAATTAGCACTGTTAATTCAGTGTCTTTTATGTGTATTTCTGTCTATCTCTATCTATCTATCCATCCATATATATGTATTTGTATATATATACATATGTATATATCCATCCATATATATACATATATATATATATATATATATATATATATATATATATATATATATATAAAAAATCAAAGTGTAGACCAAAGTTAAGAAACCAGGGAAGGCACATCAAACTACTGAAGTACCATGATTGATAAATTTCTCCCATGACTCTAACAGAATCATCATCATGTTATGAGTAGTGTTTCTTATTTCACTTTAGACATGCAAACAGCATGTTTTGTTTCTGGAATTTGTCTCCAGAGTTCAGAGAATTGAAAATCAGGAAGATACCAAGTTCTTCCCATCTAAGAAACTTTAAGTAAAAAGTGCAATGATGCCAACAAGGAATGTCAGTTTTGTTTTTTTTTTTGTTTTTGTTTTTTGTTTTTGTTTTTTGTTTTGTTTTGTTTTGTTTTTTTTGAAGCAATGGTCTTGAGGTAGAAGTCTTTTATTTTTTATCAAATACAAACTTTATGTCAAATTGAAATATACTTCGAAAAAGTTAGAAGATACAAAAAGCTAAGGAAGTTCTATTCTGAGTTTATTTTCTAAATAAAATTTTAAAACTTAAAAATGTGATTTTTTTATAAGTTCCCATCTTTCAAAAAAAATTGGTTACTTGTTAGTGTTTATTTTTAAAGCTAGCCTGCCCTCCACAGTGGCCCCTTGTCACTCATAGCACTTCATTTCTTTTGAGGTTTTAGTTTTGATTTTATTTTTTAATGGACAAGCACTTTCTAGGAGCAGTATATTTAAGGGGCAAACAAATTTTTGAAAAAGTGAGTTTCTCAGATCGACAGGTCATTTAGCAAAGTTTCTTTGGTTCAATACCTATTCCTCCTGCATGTTTCTTGAGGTTTTTTCAGAACATGAAAGAAGTAATTTTCAACTAGTTTTCCAAGGAGTGGTCAACTACATACTACCTTAGACCTTTTCTCCAATGCTGCTGTCAGGATCCACAGTTTTCAGAAATGGGAGTAAAACCTGTAGTTTTTATTTTCCAACTTATCTCAAGGAATGAAGGTAATGAAGGTAAGAAAAATGGATAGAAAAGAATGATGTCAGGAAAGCACTTGAGCGTATGAGGATATTTCAGTGCAAGCTCTAGGTGAATAACTACAGATAAGATGGCTAAGAGTGTGGAGATTGTTGAACAAATAATTGGGATTTGTTAGTAATTGATAGACATTCTTAATTAACTATATAAAACATAATATTATAATTAATAACCTTTAGAACTGAGCAGCCATTTCTTTTGCTTGCATGAAACTACTATCTTTTTTTAAAAGTTTATATAAAAATACAGTTGTCAGAAAGGTAATACATGCATACCTACCAAAAAAATATTTTTCATGAACGTAAAAAATGGAAATGAGAAATATTCACTTTTTTCTTATTTTATTACTAAAGAACATAGACTGTATATTGAAATAATAAAGGCATCATATATACAGACATACATATGCACCCACACATTCTGACATTGTTTACAAATTAAAAAGAAAATGTAACCAAACTAAATATATTTTATTTGCTAAATTCATTTTTTCTATGTATTTTATAAATACTGAGAAAGAAGAAAGGTAAAAAGAAGAAGAAAGAGAAAATGAAAAATAGACAAAGGAAAGAAAACACTAAAGAACTAATTGATTGATACTGAAAGAACCATGTACTTGAACTAAATACTTGAGCAAGCCAATGATAGTGATTCATAGTTTAAAACATATGAGTTAAAAATGAAACACAATATTTTCTTAGACAAATTTCCCACAAACTATTTCCAAATTATAATGTATGAATAATTTTAAAAAGCTATATGTAAAAGCTTCTCAATTTTATGAGATCCCATTTGTCTGTAGTCAATCTTAGAGCTCAAGCCATGGTCTTCTGTTCCGAACATTTTCCCCTGTGGCCATGTGTTTTTCACTTTCTCTTATATTAGATTCCATGAATACAGCTTTATGTGGAGGTCCTTGTTCTATTTGGACTTGAGCTTAGTACAAGGAGATAAGAATGGATCAATTTGCTTTCTTCTACATGCTGACCGCCACTTAAGCCAACATCGTTTGCTGACTATGCTGGCTTCTTTGTCAAAGATCAGGTGACTGTAGATGTGTGGGTGTAATTCTAGGTCTTCAATTAATTCTATTCCATTGATCTGCCTGCCTGTCTCTGTATAAATGCTATGTGGTTTTTACTATTATTGCTTTGTAGTAGAGCTTGAGGTCAGGGATGGTGATTCCCCCAGAAGTGCTCTTATTGTTGAGAATAGTTTTCACTATCCTGGGTTTTGTGTTGTACCAAATGAATTTTAGAATTGCTCTTTCAATTTCTGTGAAGAATTGATTTGGAATTTTGGTGGGGATTGCATTGAATCTGCAGATTGCTTTTGGTAAGATGGCTATTTTACTATGTTAATCCTGTTGATACATGAGCATGGGAAATCTTTCCACCTTCTGTGATCTTCTTTGATTTCTTAATTAAGAAACTTGAAGTTCTTGCACATACAGATCATTCACTTACTTGGATAGACCCACACCAGTATATTCGTGAAAGTTTCAGGCAAATAGACGGAACTAGAAAATATCATCGTGAGTGAGGCAACCCAGTCAGTAAGTGCTCAATGATAAGTGAATATTAGGAAAAAAAGCTAGGAATACCAACAATACAACTCACATACCTTATGAAGCTCAAGAAGAAGGAAGACCAAAGTATGGATGCTTCATCCCTACTTACAATGGGGAACAAAATATATAAAGGAGTAGAGGAAGGGCAGAGCCTGGGAGTGAAAAGGAAAAAAGAGTGGAAAAAGAAGTGGGAAGTGGGAAGAAATAGGAAGAAGTACAAAGGGCAGGATATTGAAAGGGGGTGTGTACGAGTGGGGGTTGAGAAACTAGGGGTAGCTACCAGAAAGTCCCAGATGCCAGATAAGCAAGAGGCTCCCATGACCCATTAGGGATGATATTAGCTGAAACACCCAACAGAGGGGAGAAAGAAACTCTAGAGACCATATCCAGAGTTTAGGCATTCCCCAATGAGGGATGGAGTCACCCACCCATCTCAAAAAGTTTAACCCAGAATTGCCCATGTCTAAAGGAAATACAAAGACATTGAGTAGAGCAGAGACTAAAGGATAGGCTATCCAGAGACTGCCCCACATGGCTATGTGTCCCCACATGCAGCTGCCAAACCCAAACATTATTGGTGATGCCAAGAAGGACTTGCTAACAGGAGTTTGATATAGCTGTCTCCTGAGAGGCTCTCCCAGACCCTGACCAATACAGATGAGGATGCTTGTATCCAAATATCTGACTGAACATGGAGACCACAATGTAAGAGTTAGGAGAATGATTGAAGGAGCTGAATGGGTTTGCAACATCATAGGAACAACAACAATATCAACCATTCAGACACCCCCAGAGCACTCAGGGACTAAACCACCAACCAAAGCGTATAATGTCCCCAGAAGCATATGTAGCATAGGATGGACTTATCTGACATCAATGGGAGGGGAGGCCCTTGGTCACATGAAGGCTTGATGCCCTAACATAGGGAAATGCTAGAGTGGTGAGGCAGGAATGGGTAAGTGGGTGGGAGAGCACCATCATAGAAGCAGTGGGAAGAGGGAAAGGGATAGGGGTTTGCAGAAAGGAAATAGGGAAGGAGGAAACATTGGAAATGCAAATAAATAAAATAAACAATTTCAAAAAATGATAATTACACAAGGATGTATAACTTAAATAAAAGATGTGTACATCTTGATAGTCAATGAATCCCAGTCAGTAATGTTAAATATTAAAATAACATTAAGTTAAAACACAAATAAAAATGTATGAAGAAAAAGCTGTATAATATTATCTGATAAGAAATTACTTCTTGGGTTGCAGAGATACCTCTGAGTACTCAGGTACAATTCCGAGCATTCACCTGGCAGTTCACAACTGTCTGTAATTCCAGGGATTCTGACACTCTTACACTAGGCTCATATAAAATAAAAATAAATGAATTATTAATAGTGTACTTAATGCTTTTGGTCTGAACCTATGCCCTGAGCAGACCTTGGGTGCTGGCTCAACACCCATTCCAACACCACCCAGAAGAAGTCCGACTACCAGGTGCTCTGAAACTCCCAGGATCACAGAGGAATCCCAAAGGATCAGACACACCCAGGAGCACTAGAACTCTGACACAAGATCACAGTTGAGACCACAACATCATCTTACTCAACATTCAGCATAACTGGAATCCCCCCCACGACACACACACACACACACACACACACACACACACACACACACACACAGACACAGGAACAGAACCAGGGAAACACAAACCCCTGCTCAACCAGAAGCACAGGTTGCTTCCAGCTTATATCTGTGCCCTTAGCAAACCCAGAGCTTGGGCACCCCGCCCATCACACCAAAGCAAAGATATGATTTTAGCTTAGTTACCAACAAGATTATGACAGTATAACTCAATCTAGCTAATTCCTCCCTGTTAAATTACAACCATTTCTAGATGTCTCATAAAACAACCTTAGAATAATCACTTTCAGCCCCCAAAAGGGAATTGAGACGATGACTCTTCTATAACTTCTTCAAGCTGTACATGTGTGTTGAGATATCCTTCGGGGTAGCGGGTAGGAAGAATGAAGCAAATGCTGTAGCCAGAAGTGTTCTGACTGGACTTAAGCTGGTTTCAATAACAACAAAAAATGAGAGAAAGACCAGATGCACATGGAAGCTGAATAACACTCTACTCAATAATAACTTGGTCAAGGAAGAAATAAGAAAAAAGTTAAAGACTTTTAAAACTTAATGAATATGAAGGCACAATATACCAAAATTTATGGGGCACAATGAAAACAATGTTAAGAGGAAAATGCATAGCTCTGAGTGCCTCCAAAAATAAACTGGAGAGAGCAACAGTAGGACCTTGAGAGCACACCTGAAACCTCTAGAACAAAAAGAAGCCAATGTGCCCAAGATGAATAGAGAACAGAAAATAATCAAACTCAGGGCTGAAACCAACCAAGTAGAAAGAAAAATGAATATACAAGGAATCACCATAACCAGGAGCTGTTCTTGGAGACAATCAACAGGATAGATAAACACTTACACACACTAATCAAACGGTACAGAGACAATATCCAAATTAATAAACCAGAAAGGAGAAAGGAGACATAATAACAGAAACCGAGAAAACTTAAAAAGTCAACAGATATTATTATAAAAGCCTCGACTCAACAAAACTGGAAAATCTGGATGAAATGGAAATTTTTCTAGACAGATACCAGTTACCAAAGTTAAATTAGAATCAGATAAATTATCTAAACATTCCTACAATTTATGGAAATAAAGGAGTCAGCAGAAGCCTCCCAACCAAAAAAAGCTCTCAGCCATATGGTTTTATTGAAAAGTTCTTTTAGACCTTTAAAGACCTTATACTAATACTCTTCAAACTATTTGACAAAATGGAAATCGAGGAAATACTACACAATTTGTTCGTTCAATCCATAATTATGCTGATTCATATACCACAGAAAGACCATGCAAAGAAGTAGAATTTCAGACCACTTTCCCTTATGAATATTGATGCAAAATTCTGAATATATTTCTCACACAATGAAGTCAAGGGCACAGCCAAAGGATCATCCATCATGATCAACTAGGCTTGATCCCAGCTATCCAGAGATGGCTCCATATAGGAAAATCCATCAACATAATACACTATATAAACAAACACAAAGAAAATAAACCACATGAACATCTCATTAGATGGTGAGAAAGCACTGAATAATATTCAACACCCCTTCATGGTAAAAGGCTTATAAAGAACAGGAATTCAAGGCCCACAACTAAATATAGTAAAAGCGATATACAGCAAACAAGGAGCCAACATCAAAATAAATGGGGAGAAATTTGAAGCAATCCCACTAAAAACAGAGATAAGACAAGGCTTCCCACTCTCTCACTATCTATTTGATATAGTGCTTTTAGTTCTAGCCAGAGCAATTAAGTGACAAAAGGAGGCCGAAGTCAAAATATCACTAATTGCAGATGATAGGATAATACACTTAAGTGAACCCAAAAGTTCCACCAGAAAACTACTAAGCTTGATAAACAACTTCAGCAAAGTGGCTGAGTATAAAATTAACTCAAACAAATCATTAGCCTTCCTTTAATCAAAGGATACACAGGCTGAGAAAGAAATTATGGAACGACACCCTTCACAATAGTCATAAATAATATAAAATACCTTGGTGTTACTCTAACCAAGCAAGTGAAAGATCTGTATGACAAGAACTTCAAGTCTCTGAAAAAAGAAATTGAAGAAGATCTCAGTTGATGGAAAGTTCACCCATGCTCATGGATTGGCAGGAATAATATAATATAAATGGCCATCTTGCCAAAACCAATCTACAGATTCAATGCAATCCCCATCAAAATTCCTACACAATTCTTCATAGAGTTCAAACGAGCAATATGCAAATCCCATAATAACAAAAATTCCAGGATAGTGAACACTATCCTCAACATTTAAAGAACTTTTGTGGGAAATCACCATTCCTGACCTCAAGAGTATTACAAAGCAATAGTGATAAAAACTATATGGTATTGGCACAGAGACAGGAAGGTAGATCAGTGGAACAGAATTGAAGACCCAGAAATGAACCCAAACACCTATGGTCACTTGATCTTTGACAAGGGAGCTAAAACCATCCAGTGGAAAAAAGAAAGCATTTTCAATAAATGGTGCTCGTTCAACTGGAGGTCAGCATATAGAAGAATGCAAATCAATTCATTCTTATCTACCTGTACAAAGCCCAAGTCCAAGTAGATCAAGGACATTCACATAAAACTAGATACACTCAAACTAATAGAAGAGAAAGTAAGGAAGAACACATGGGCACAGGGGGAAATTTCCTGAATAGACACCGATGGCCTATACTCTGATATCACCAACTAACAAATGGGACCTCACAAAATTGTAAAGCTGCTATAAGAAAAGTAAACTGTCAATAGGACAAAATTGCAAACAACAGATTAAGAAATGGTCTTTACCAATCCTACATCTGATAGAGGGTTAATATCCAATATATAGAAAGAACTTAAGAAGTAAACTCCAGAGAATCTAATAACACTATCAAAAATGGGGTATGGAGCTAAACAAAGAATTGTTAAGTGAGAAATAACAGATGGCTGAGAAGCACCTAAAGAAATGCTCAACATCCTTAGTCCTTAGGGAAATGCAAATCAAAACAACCCTCTGATTCTACCTCACATAAGACAGGAGGGCTAATATTAAAAACTCAGGTGACAGCAGATGCTGGCAAGGATATGGAGAAAGAGGAACACTTCTCCATTGCTGGTGGGATGGCAAGCTCATACATCCACTGTGGAAATTAGTCTACATGTTCCTCAGAAAATTGGACATAGTGCTAGTTGAGGACCCAGTTATAACTCTCCTTGACATATACCCAAGAGATGTTCCAACATATAACAAGGACACATGATCCACTATGTTTGTACGAGCCTTGTGTTTAATAACCAGAAGCTGAAATAAACAAAAATGAAAACAAAAACAAAAAAACAAAAGTGAAAAAACAAAAAAACCCCACAAACAAACAAAAACAAGATCTCCTTCAACAGAGGAATGGATACAGAAAATGTGGTAGATTACACAATGCAATACTACTCAGCTATTTAAAGTAATGACTTCATGAAATGCATAGGCAAGGATGGAATTAGAAATTATCCTGAGTGAGGTAACCCAGCCATAAAAGAATACACATGGTATGCACTCACTGATAAGTTGATATTAGCTCAAGAGCTTGGAATACCCAAGATACGATTCACAGACCAGATGAAGCTCAAGAACTGGAAGTCAAAGTGTGGATGCTTCAGTTCATCTTAGAAAGGGGAACAAAATACTCACAGGAGGAAATAAGGAGACAAAGTGTGGAGCAGAGACAGAAGGAAAGGCCATTCAGAGACTGCCTTACCTGGAAATCCACCCTATATGCACTATTGGGGTTGCTAAGGAGTGCATGCTGACAGGATCCAATATAGCTGTCTCCTGAGAGGCTCTGCTATATCCTGACAAATACAGAGGGGCATGCTTGCTGCCAAACATTGGACTGAGAACAGCGTCTGCAATGTAGGAGTTAGAAAAAGGACTGAAGGAGCTGAAGGGGTTTGATACCGTAGGAAGAACAATATCAACCACCCAGACGCCTACCCCCTCCACAGCTCCCAGGGACTAAACCACCAACCAAAGAGTACATGTCCAGTGACCCATATATGTAGCAGTTGATGGCCTTGTCGGGCATCAGTGGGAGGAGAGGCCCTTGGTCCTGTTAAGGTTCAATGCCCCAGTGTAAGCGAATGCCAGGGAGGCGTGGTGGTAGGCAGTGGGTGGGTAGGTAGGTGAGGAAACACCCTCATAGAAGCAGGGTGAGGGTGGATGGGCTATGTATTTTTAGGATGGGAAACCGGGAAAGGGAATAATCTTTGCTATGTAAGTAGTAAAGTATCACAAAAAAAAAGTATACTAATGTTTTAGGCATTTAAAAAATATTATTTATTTACATTTTTTTCTTTTTGTTGGACTTTTTATCTATTTCAAATGTTCTTCCCTTTCCCAGTTTCCTGGATATAAGCCCCTTATCCCCCCACAACCCCCGCTTCTTCTATGAGGGTGTTTCTCTTCCCATTCATGCCCCCTCAGACACATACATTCTCCTACACTGGTAGGTCCATCCTTGGCAGGACTAAGGGCTTCTCCTTCCATTGGTGCCCAACAAGGCCATCCTCTGCTACATACACAACTGTAGCTATGGGTGCATGCTAACAGGAGCCACATATAGCTGTCTCCTGAGAAGCACAGCCAGAGCATGACAAAAACAGAGGCGAATGCTAGCAGCAAACCACTGAACTGAGAATGGGACCTCTGTTGGAGGAATTGGGGAAAGGATTGAAAGAGCTGAAGGGGTTTGCAACCCCATAAGAATATCAATGCTTGGGGCTGGGGATTTAGCTCAGTGGTAGAGCGCTTACCTAGGAAGCGCAAGGCCCGGGGTTCGGTCCCCAGCTCCGGAAAAAAAGAACCAAAAAAAAAAAAAAAAGAATATCAATGCTGAGGACCAGACACTTCCGGTATTTAGTGGGAGTCCCAAACCCACGGATCCCTGCCCTTAGCAGCTCTCTGCTCCCAAACCCCGGGGGAGAGAGCCCTCACGCCCTGAACAGGTGGGCACTCCTGAGGCTACAGAGCGGAAGAGACCACCAACACTGCCCACCCCTGCCCACATCCCTGGCCCAAGAGGAAACTGTATACGGCCTCTGTGTTCCCTTGGATAAGGGCACAGCAGTAGCGGGTCCCCTGCTTCTGAGACACCACCTGAACCTGAAGGGACCGACCAGATAAACAGTTCTCTGCACCCAAATCCCGTGGGAGGGAGAGATAAACCTTCAGAGAGGCAGACACACCTGGGAAACCAGAAGAGACTGCACTCTGCACACATTAGTGATTCCAGAGGAAAACACCAAATGCCATCTGGAACCCTGGTGCACGGAAGCTCCCAGAAAGGGCAGCATAGATCTCCCTGGGTGCTACCCCCGAGGAGAGCTCGTAGGCAGTACCCAACTAGCAAACTTGAGCCTCAGGACCACAGGTAAGACCAACATTTCTGCTCCAAGCGACCTGCCTGGTTATCTCAAGACACAGACTCACAGGAACAGCTGAAGACCTGTAGATAGGAAAAACTACACACCCGAAAGCAGAACACTCTGTTCCCATAACTGGCTGACAGAAAACAGGAAAAGAGGTCTACAGCACCCCTGACACACAGGCTTATAGGACAATCTAGCCACTGTCAGAAATAGAAGAACAAAGTAACATTAGAGATAATCTGATGGCGAGAGGCAAGTGCAGGAATCCAAGCAACAGAAACCAAGACTACATGGCATCATTGGAGGCCAATTCTCCCACCAAAGCAAACACAGAATATCCAAACACACCAGAAAAGAAAGATCTAGTTTCAAAATCATATTTGATCATGATGCTGGAGGACTTCAAGAAAGACGTGAAGAACTCCCTTAGAGAAACACAGGAAAACATTAATAAGCAAGTAGAAGCCTACAGAGAGGAATCGCAAAAATCCCTGAAAGAACTCCAGGAAAACATAAATAAACAAGTAGAAGCCCATAGAGAGGAGTCACAAAAATCCCTGAAAGAATTCCAGGAAAACAAAATCAAACAATTGGAGGAATTAAAAATGGAAATAGAAGCAATCAAGAAAGAACACATGGAAACAACCCTGGATATAGAAAACCAAAAGAAGAGACAAGGAGCCATAGATACGAGCTTCACCAATAGAATACAAGAGATAGAAGAGAGAATCTCAGGAGCAGAAGATTCCATAGAAATCATCAACACAACTGTCAAAGATATTGTAAAGCAGAAAAAGCTACTGGTCCAAAACATACAGGAAATCCAGGACACAATGAGAAGATCAAACCTAAGGATAATAGGTATAGAAGACAGTGAAGACTCCCAGCTCAAAGACCAGTAAATATCTTGGACAAAATCATAGAAGAAAACTTCCCTAACCTAAAAAAAGAGATACCCATAAGTATACAAGAAGCCTACAGAACTCCAAATAGATTGGATCAGAAAAGAAACTCCTCCCGTCACATAAAGGTCAAAACACCAAACGCACAAAATAAAGAAAGAATATTAAAAGCAGTAAGGGAAAAAGGTCAAGTAACATATAAAGGCAGACCTATCAGAATCACACCAGACTTTTCGCCAGAGACTATGAAAGCCAGAAGATCTTGGACAGATGTCATACAGACCCTAAGAGAACACAAATGCCAGCCCAGGTTACTGTATCCTGCAAAACTCTCAATTAACATAGATGGAGAAACCCAGATATTCCATGACAAAACCAAATTTACACAATATCTTTCTACAAATCCAGCACTACAAAGGACAATAAATGGTAAAGCCCAACATAAGTAGGCAAGCTATTCCCTAGAAGAAGCAAGAAACTAGTCGCCTTGACAACAAAACGAAGAGAAGAAAAGCACACAAACATAACCTCATATCCAAATATGAATATAATGGGAAGCAATATTCCTTAATATCTCTCAACATCAATGGCCTCAACTCCCCAGTAAAAAGACATAGATTAACAAACTGGATACACAACAAAGACCCTGCATTCCGCTGCCTACAGGAAACACACATCAGAGACAAAGACAGTCACTAGCTCAGTGTGAAAGGCTGGAAAAAAATTTTCCAAGACAATGGTCGGAAGAAGCAAGCTAGAGTTGCCATTCTAATATCAAATAAAATCAATTTTCAACTAAAAGTCATCAAAAAAGATAAAGAAGGACACTTCATATTCATCAAAGAAAAATCCACCAAGATGAACTCTAAATCCTAAATATCTATGCCACAAATACAAGGGCACCTACATACGTAAAAGAAACCTTACTAAAGCTCAAAACACACATTGCACCTCACACAATAATAGTAAGAGATTTCAACACCCCACTCTCATCAATGGACAGATCATGGAAACAGAAATTAAACAGAGACTTAGACAGACTAAGAGAAGTCCTGAGCCAAATGGACTTAACAGATATTTATAGAACATTCTACCCTAAAGCAAAAGGATATACCTTCTTCTCAGCTCCTCATGGTACTTTCTCCAAAATTGACCATATAATTGGTCAAAAAACGCGCCTCAACAGGTACAGAAAGATAGAAATAATACCATGTGTGCTATCAGACCACCACAGCCTAAAGCTGGTCTTCAATAACAATAAGGGAAGAACGCACACATATACGTGGAAATTGAACAATGCTCTACTCAATGATAACCTGGTCAAGGAAGAAATAAAGAAAGAAATTAAAGACTTTTTGGAATTTAACGAAAATGAAGGTACAACATACCCAAACTTATGGGACACAATGAAAGCTGTGCTAAGAGGAAATCTCATAGCTCTGAGTGCCTGCAGAAAGAAACAGGAAAGAGCATATATCACCAACTTGACAGCACACCTAAAATATCTAGAACACAAAGAAGCAAATACACCCAGGAGGAGTAGAAGGCAGGAAATAATCAAACTCAGAGCTGAAATCAACCAAGTAGAAACAAAAAGGACAGTAGAAAGAATAAACAGAACCAAAAGTTGGTTCTTTGAGAAAATCAACAAGATAGATAAACCCTTAGCCAGACTAATGAGAGGACACAGAGAGTGTGTCCAAATTAACAAAATAAGAAATGAAAAGGGAGATATAACTACAGATTCAGAGGAAATTCAAAACATCATAAGATCATACTATAAAAGCCTATATACAACAAAACTTGAAAATCTTCAGGAAATGGACAATTTCCTAGACAGATACAAGGTACCAAAGTTAAATCAGGAACAGATAAACCAGTTAAACAACCCCATAACTCCTAAGGAAATAGAAGCAGTCATTAAAGGTCTCCCAACCAAAAAGAGCCCAGGTCCAGACGGGTTTAGTGCAGAATTCTATCAAACCTTCATAGAAGACCTCATACCAATATTATCCAAACTATTCCACAAAATTGAAACAGATGGAGCACTACCGAATTCCTTCTATGAAGCCACAATTACTCTTATACCTAAACCACATAAAGACACAACAAAGAAAGAGAATTTCAGACAAATTTCCCTTATGAATATCGACGCAAAAATACTCAATAAAATTCTGGCAAACCGAATCCAAGAGCACATCAAAACAATCATCCATCATGATCAAGTAGGCTTCATCCCAGGCATGCAGGGATGGTTTAATAAACGGAAAACCATCAACGTGCTCCATTATATAAACAAACTGAAAGAACAAAACCACATGATCATTTCATTAGATGCTGAGAAAGCACTTGACAAAATTCAACACCCCTTCATGATAAAAGTCCTGGAAAGAATAGGAATTCAAGGCCCATACCTAAACATAGAAAAAGCCATATACAGCAAACCAGTTGCTAACATTAAACTAAATGGAGAGAAACTTGAAGCAATCCCACTAAAATCAGGGACTAGACAAGGCTGCCCACTCTTGCCCTACTTATTCAGTATAGTTCTTGAATTTCTAGCCAGAGCAATCAGACAACAAAATGAGGTCAAGGGGATACAGATCGGAAAAGAAGAGGTCAAAATATCACTATTTGCAGATGACATGATAGTATATTTAAGTGATCCCAAAAGTTCCACCAGAGAACTACTAAAGCTGATAAACAACTTCAGCAAAGTGGCTGGGTATAATATTAACTCAAATAATTCAGTAGCCTTCCTATACACAAAAGAGGAATAAGCTGAGAAAGAAATTAGGGAAACGACACCCTTCATAATAGACCCAAATAATATAAAGTACCTCGGTGTGACTTTAACCAAGCAAGTAAAAGATCTGTACAATAAGAACTTCAAGACTCTGAAGAAAGAAATTGAAGAAGACCTCAGAAGATGGAAAGATCTCCCATGCTCATGGATTGGCAGGATTAATATAGTAAAAATGACCATTTTACCAAAAGCGATCTACAGATTCAATGCAATCCCCATCAAAATACCAATCCATTTCTTCAAAGAGGTAGACAGAACAATTTGCAAATTCATCTGGAATAACAAAAAACCCAGGATAGCTAAAACTATCCTCAACAATAAAAGGACTTCAGGGGGAATCACTATCCCTGAACTCAAGCAGTATTACAGAGCAATAGTGATAAAAACTGCATGGTATTGGTACAGAGACAGACAGATAGACCAATGGAACAGAATGGAAGACCCAGAAATGAACCCACACACCTACGGTCACTTGATTTTTGACAAAGGAGCCAAAACCATCAAATGGAAAAAAGATAGCATTTTCAGCAAATGGTGCTGGTTCAACTGGAGGTCAACATGTAGAAGAATGCAGATCGATCCATGCTTATCACCCTGTACAAAGCTTAAATCCAAGTGGATCAAGGACCTCCACATCAAACCAGATACACTCAAACAAATAGAAAAACTAGGGCAGCATCTGGAACACATGGGCACTGGAAAAAATTTCCTGAACAAATCACCAATGGCTTATGCTCTAAGATCAAGAATCTACAAATGGGATCTCATAAAACTGCAAAGCTTCTGTAAGGCAAAGGACACTGTGGTTAGGACAAAACAGCAATCAACAGATTGGGAAAAGATCTTTACCAATCCTATAACAGATAGAGGCCTTATATCCAAAATATACAAATAACTCAAGAAGTTAGACCGCAGGGAGACAAATAACCCTATTAAAAATGGGGTTCAGACCTAAACAAAGAATTCACAGCTGAGGAATGCCGAATGGCTGAGAAACACCTAAAGAAATGTTCAACATCTTTAGTCATAAGGGAAATGCAAATCAAAACAACCCTGAGATTTCACCTCACACCAGTGAGAATGGCTAAGTTCAAAAACTCAGGTGACAGCAAATGCTGGCGAGGATGTGGAGAAAGAGGAACACTCCTCCATTGTTGGTGGGATTGCAGACTGGTACAACCATTCTTGAAATCAGTCTGGAGGTTCCTCAGAATATTGGACATTGAACTGCCTGAGGATCCAGCTATACCTCTCTTGGGCATATACCCAAAAGATGCCCCAACATATAAAAAAGACATGTGCTCCACTATGTTCATCGCAGCCTTATTTATAATAGCCAGAAGCTGGAAAGAACCCAGATGCCCTTCAACAGAGGAGTGGATACAGAAAATGTGGTACATCTACACAATGGAATATTACTCAGCTATCAAAACAATGACTTTATGAAATTCGTAGGCAAATGGTTGGAACTGGAAAATATCATCCTGAGTGAGGTAACCCAATCACAAAAAACGCACATGGTATGCACTCATTGATAAGTGGCTATTAGTCCAAATGCTTGAATTACCCTCGATGCCTAGAACAAATGAAACTCAAGACGGATGATCAAAATGTGAATGCTTCACTCCTTTAAAAGGGGAAAAAGAATACCCTTGGCAGGGAATAGAGAGGCAAAGATTAAAACAGACACAGAAGGAACACCCATTCAGAGCCTGCCCCACATATGGCCCATACATATACAGCCACCCATTTAGACAAGATGGATGAAGCAAAGAAGTGCAGGCAGACAGGAGCTGGATGTAGATCTCTCCTGAGACATACAGCCAGAATACAGCAAATACAGAGGCGAATGCCAGCAGCAAACCACTGAACTGAGAATCGGGCCCCCGTTGAAGGAATCAGAGAAAGAACTGGAAGAGCTCGAAGGGGCTCGAGACCCCTTATGAACAACAATGCCAAGCAACCAGAGCTTCCAGGGACTAAGCCACTACCAAAAGACTATACATGGACTGACCCTGGACTCTGATCTCATAGGTAGCAATGAATATCCTAGTACGAGCACCAGTTGAAGGGGAAGCCCTGGGTACTGCTAAGACTCAACCCCCAGTGAACTAGATTGTTGTGGGGAGGGCGGCAATAGGGGGAGGATGGGGAGGGGAACAGCATTAAAGAAGGGGAGGGGGAGGGATTAGGGGGATGTTTGCCTGGAAACTGGGAAAGGGAATAACACTCGAAATAGTTAATAAAAGTTAATAATAAAAAAAAAGAATATTAATGCCAACCAACCAGTGCTCCAGGAACTATACCACTACCCAACGACTATACATTAAACTTCGAGAAAATATTACTTAAAAAAACAAGACAAAACAAAACAACAAAATAGTCAAGTCCTATTATATCCCACATGAATTTCTTCATGAAAATCTATTAACTCAAAATTATTTAAGATTCATCTATGGCAGTCTGATTAGTGTCAAATGGTTCTCTGATGTATCTAAAAACTAATGCTAAGAATGTTTTACACTTTAGCACTAGGAACAATTTAATTAATCCTTCTTTGAGATTAAGTAGTCACCGGGCATATGTAGTCCAGAGTCACCTTGGCATCCAGCTCCATTGAATTCATTTAATCACCTTTAAGTGGCAATCATATGTATAAGAATGTGGCCTTGTCTGCTCTTCTACACTTACATCAGCTTTACAAACATCTTTCCCTCCCCACAGGAACCTTAATCTGCTTCTCACCATTTTCAGTTGATTGTAAAGATTGTTCATATGTTTTTCCTGCATTGTTGCAACTTGAATATTCACTTACGATGATAGAAGCATTTCCAAAAATACACAGGAATCACGGGAGCCTTAACCTTATGCATAATGTCTGCATATTCATCTTCAGTTTCTGTGGAGAAGTAGACAGTAACAAAATCTGCAATGTTTCACCTATTTGTGTAAAATGGCGCAGGGTTTGTATGCTGGCTACATACATAAACTTGAGCTGTCCCTCATTATTTTAATTATTTAATTATTACTGTGTGTGTATAATATTTATTTGTGCCTGTCCTAGCACACATGTGAAAGTCCCCGAGCCATTTCCTGAACACACTTGTTCTCTTCTACTTTCATGTGTGTTCCAGGCACAGCACTCGTTACCAGGCCTGAAAAGTAAGAGCCTTTTTCCTCTCAATGACTCAAAAGGCCACATCTCCAATCCTTAAATTATTTATTATGCATGGGTGAATTTTTACATGTATGTCTGTGTGTGTGTATGCATTACATATATATGCACTATGTGTGTGTCATGCATGTGCCTACAAAGGTCCAAAAGAAGGTACAGACAGTTGTAAGACAACATTTGGATGGTTGGAGTCAAACCTAGGTCCCCTGAAAGAATACCGGTTTCCTTTAGTATTGATCAATCACACCAGTAGTACTAACCACAAATTATTTAATGTTTTCAGTCCTTGATTGTTTGAATCCACAAACAGCACATATACATATTGAAGTCCTTCTCCTTTTTAATGTACGTTCTTCAAAGTCTGCATTTGCTGGTATTGACATGCCTGCATTTTCTATGCTTAATGATTTCCTGGTTGGGATATTTCCGTTGAAATTCCAAGAAACATAAACAACTCCATTATTTTAATCTTACAGAATATAATTTATAAATTATAAACTGATAGAGTTTTGAAGCAACTCAAAGCTAACAAACTATTTACAAAACCCCACTACATTATTTTGGGGAGTAATGCTCTTGTTTCCCTGCAATACCTTCACACATGTCCCCCTCACTACATATCGAATGCTCCTGCTCATTTGACCTGGTACTTATAAAGTAAGTGTATAAAAAGCAAAACATTTGAAGTCTCAAAGAAGGAACACAAACATAAGCACGATTTTGTTTCTATTCTATCTATTCCTGGGCAGAATTGGCGACATCTCATTCTTTCTAAATAAAAGCCAGATAGCCTTGCTTGAGGTGTATTAACACATTCAGGCTTCTGAATTGCTGCTTGCTCTGTGTTAGAAATTATCGACCTTAATCTTCTGAAATCATATCAATTATCAAGTGGTATAGCTAACAATTAAGAGGAAAAATAAAAGCAAAACACATGGGTTTCATTCCTAAAGCCTCTGATTCACATATGATTCACTTACTGATTCATTAGCATGACAGGGGATAGTATAAAATATATGACTCAGCACTAAATACACACAATTATGAAAAATGCAGTAAGAAAAAAAACATCACACATAGAACACGTGGTATAGAGGAAACATATTTAACATTCTATGTGGTAAAGCATATGCATAATTAAACTCAATATGTTATACTGAGGGTACATAATCTTCTCTTAAGGGCACCTTATAAAGCTGGTGAAACAGAATTATTTCTGAATAATGGCTAGAAACTGGAAAAAGAATGAGTCATAAACGGAAGTTGAAAAGGAGTGAAAATACAGCATTTTGTGCAAAACATGGCATTAAGGAAATACAGACTCACTCAGGAAATGAAAGACATTTAATTTTGTGAATAAGAGATTACTTGTAAGTTTGATTTGTAAAAGGCAGGAAATTGGTTTGGCCAGAAAGGCAGAGAAATAGGGGCCACATTATTCAAGGTGACATAAGTTTAGCTAAAGATGTAGGACATCATTTTTAATAAGCAAGAACTCTTGAAGGTTTTTATGAAGTCAAATTCCATTTAATTTGCATTTGAAATGATGTTCTTCCCATGTTGTTTGGAAAATGGATTAGAAAGAATTAAAGACGTAGTTAAAGAAAACACATAATTACTAAGAGGTTGCAACAATAGAAGTAATAAGTGCTATTTATGTAGATTTGAAAGTGACCCTTCCGGCGGGAAATCATGGACAAACTCTGAGGACAAATGCAAACCAGAAAATGAGAAGACTGACATATTTTGAAAGAAGAAAGAATTGACAAGGATTTTAGTCTTTCCCTGGGGAAAATTAATTGAATTCTAGTGCTTCTCATGAACATCTGAAACCCATTATGAGGGCATAGTAAAAATGGCATTTCAGTGTTTGAGCTGCTAATTTTGCAGTGTGGCAAGCATGCATCCATAAGCCATGTAGGGGGCAGGGTGGATAGGAAAATCTGAGCGACATCCATGTAGGAGAGTGTTCCTGGTTTGAGGGTTTGAAGTATAGGTCAGGAAACGATCAGAAGAACAACATAATGTGAATGTATTAAAGAACAATTTGTAGCTTGTGCAACCACTGCTACGAGTTCAAATGACCTTTGTGAGTCTATTCACTATTTTTTGGTGTGTATCCTAAAGATAGCAAGGGACAACAGAAACATATCTTACAGTAAAATTTATATCTACACCTATGGTTTTGATCCCTACAGACACACACACACACACACACACACACACACACACACACACACACACACACATACAGAGGGGAGTTTAGAAATCGTAGAAAAATAGTCTTCTTCATTTTAAAATGCAAAAGTATTATTAAACTGCTTGTTGTATGAAAATATTAAGTATGTAAATAACTATCTGGTATTTTGTCATACATGATGATGAACAATTTATTTTTATTAATTGTGATAAATTACCTATAATAAAACTTGTGTTAAATATGATATATAAATTAAAAAATAATTTGAACTGTGTGGAAAAGCATCAGAACTTTGTGAGTTCTAGAATACAGTCTCAGTCCCATGTTACCTCTAACACAAGTACACAAAGAAAGCTGCCAATTGTGAGGTTTTTGGGTTGATTTTGATTTTTTTTCTTTTAGACACTTTTATTAAAGTTTTGAGATTTTCATAAGTAAGTTGCAGTTGATTTTCATTCTCTTTCCTGTCTCCCACGAAATTTCATGCTCCTACTCTCTTTTAGGTTCATGATATCATCTTTTATTTTTATACACATGCACATACACACACATACACAGACACACACACACATACACACACACATACACACACACACACACACACACACGACATACTGAGGACACTTAGTGCCCCTTGTAACTATATGCGTTTTGAACTGACTTCTTGGAATTGAATAGCATATTCAGAGGCTTTTTCCTGAAGAAGAAAGATTTTTTAACTCTCCCACATCTTTTGATTGCCTCTGTCCATATAAGGATGAAACCTTGTGAGCACATATATATATATGAGCATATATATACATATATATGCTCTGTTGTCTTTCTTCAAGGCTTGTCAAGGAAGCCAAATTGTTGAGATTTTAGGCATAGCTATTCTGTCACATGTAGAAGATGTCTTGGTCTTCTGGCTCGTACAGTCTTTCCCTCTTGTGCTCCTTAATGCTCACTCAATATAGGTTGTGTAGTCAGTACATTGATTGACTGGAGTTGGGGACTTCATATGCATTGATACTGTAGGTTTTGAGCAGTTGTGGATTTCTGTAGTAGCCTTTATCTTCTGGATAAAGAACCTTCCTTCAGAAAGGAGAACTACCATTGTTTGTGGGTATAAGGATAAGTATTTAGAATGCAGTTAAAAAGTGTACTGATTCGCAAAAGTAGCAATACTAAGCTGTCTTTTAAGGCCCACAACCTCAGCAGGCATAGGTAGTCAGGTGGGTGTTTTTCCTAGGGCACTAATTACTTCTTATTTATCAAGTTATATGCTGCTTGGAGACTTGTTTGTTAACCCCGGATATAAGTAGCACTATTTTAATTCTGAACATATTTTGTCAGGTTGCTTATTATTGTGGCTTTTGGGTGTCACAGCTAGTTTAAATTACAAGTTAGTTTTGTCCCTTGGCATCTATATAATACCTTCTGATGTTTTGAATACTAGTCTTCAGCAAAGGAACTCTCAGTTCTGTTTCAGCTTTCTTCTTCTAAGTCCTGTGTTTCATGCGTATGATGTCTAAAGGAATCGAGTTTTACCCTTAAAGTTTGTGACTGGGTTGGTGTCTGTGTTTCATTTTAACTAGCCTGAAGAGTACCCTCTAGAAGAGAAAGGACTAGAATATAAGATTAAAGTTTGTGTTGACCCCAGCTCAACTTCTCCATGTTCAATACGTTATTTGAATGTTTTCCTCTACAATGGGGATATTTGTCAGTTTTTATAGAGCAACTCTTTGTCATAGCATCAACCTGGCTTCTTTGAAGATTTGAATGGGTCCCCAGTCCTTAGTCAAAAATTCACTTGAATGCAGCCCAGTCCCTCCAATAGGAGTCTTGCCTAGGAATTAGAAATGGTGAGTTGTGATTCTGCAATCCCCATTATTAGGAGACCTTATTGAGATCACTGTTATAGAAACAAGTTAGTATTCATTGCATTAGATTCCACATCACCTACCAAAGGCTCCAAAATTCTAGCCTTATCTCCCTGTAACCTCTTACTCCATCTCATTTCCCCTACTGAAACCCTACCAATGCTCGTCCCCACTCCTATTATGTCTTTAAAATCTATTCTAGGTTTCCCTCAAAGAATGATGCCTGTGTCTCCCATTGACCTCTCCTCTTTACCTAAGTTCTTTGGGTCTACAGATTATAGATTGGCTATCATTTACTTAATAGCTAATATCCACTGAGAAGCTGATATATACTATGTTACCTCACTAAGCTTTTTAAAAATTCTATAATGCTCCATTGTATAGTTCTTTATCCATTCTTCTATTCAAGGATATCTGTGGTCTTTCCGGTTTCTGTTTATTATGAAAAAATCTAAAATGATCATGTGTGAGAATGTGACCTTGCTACACAATGTAGTGTCCTTTCTTATATGCCTAAGAGCAGTATAAATGTGATGTAGTATAGATATTGAGATAGATTGATTCACAAATTTCTGAGGAACTATGTTATTGATTTCCATTGTTATTATTCAGGTTTACACTTTCACCAGCAATGGAGCAGTCTTCTGTTCTACATCCTTGCCACCATGTGTTGTCATTTGTGTTAGGTGACCTTAGCTATTCTGACAGGTGTAAAATGGAATTTCAAAGTAGTTTTGGTTTGCATTTTCCTGACAGCTAATGATGTTGAACGTTTAAGTTTTTCTCAGTCATTTGAGAGTCCTTTACTGTGACCTCTCTATTTAGATTTGTACCGGATTTTTAACTTAGTTTATTTTTTGACATCTCATTTATCAAGTTCTTTATATAAATTTTGCTGTTCATCCTTTATCATACATGGAATGGGAAAAATACTTTTCTTATTCTGCATCCTGCCTCTTTGTTTCTATTTCATTCACAGTATGCTTTGCCGTACAGAATATTTTCAGTCCAAGAAAATCCCACACTCATTTCTAATTCCTAGCCCCTAGTGCTGGAAGGAACTAGACAGATGTTCTACAGATTCTGAAACCAAAAAAATGCGATGCCATACTACTATAGCTAGCAAAACTTTCAATTTCTGTAGATGGGGTAAATAAAATATTCTATGATAACTTCTAAATTAATCAACATTTATCTACAAACCATGCCAAGTAAGAGGGACAAGGGGTAAAGTACAAGATAAAGAGGTTAACTACATCAAAAAACATACAGCAAAGAAATAACCCCACACCAACAAAGTCAAGTAAATGGATGGAACCACCAATAACAAAAAAAAAAAAAAAAAAAAAAAAAAAAAAAACAGCAGCAACAACATAACAGAAATGACTACTCATTGGTCATTGATATCTCTCTACACCAATAAACTTCCCAATGAAAAGAACCATACTAAGAGAATGGATCCACCTACAGCCCTTCATGCTCAGATTCTGCTGGGAGAGAGCTGGTCTCCCAGTAGTGCTCACAATATTAACCTACAAGTGAGATCCTACTTTCACTCCAATAACTCTCCAAAGAGGGACAGGCCAGGGAACACACAGGGCACAGGAACAGGATTCTTCCAGTCTCCATCTGTACCCAGAGCAAAGGATATCCCACAGCCCTCCATACCCAAATCCCACACACAGAGAGCTGGTCTCCCAAGAATGTTCTCACTCCTAAGATCAAAGGTTCAAAGGCCCACAGTTTGGACAAGGTCCAGACAGAGACTGAAAGACCAACTAACACCAGTGATATCAAGATTGCGAGAGGCCAGTGCAAGAACCTAAGCAACAGAAACCGAGGCTACTTGGCATCATCAGAACCCAGTTCTCCCACTACAGCATGTCCTGGATACTCCATTAAACTGGAAAAGCAAGATTTGGATGTAAAATCACAACTCATGATGATGATATAGTACTTTAAGAAGGATATAAATGATTGTCTTAAAAATATATAGAACACAGGTAAATAGTTACAAACACTTAAAGAGAAAACACAAAAATCCCTTAAAGAATTACAGGAAAACAACCAAACAGGTAAAGGAATTGAACAAAACCATTTAAGACTTAAAATTGAAATAGAAGCAATAAAAAAATCACAAAGGGAGACAACCGTCAAGATAGAAAATCTAGGAAAGTGATCAGGAATCATAGACACAGCAATAACAGCAGAATACAAGTAATAGAAGAGAGTAATAGAGATTTCAGGGGCAGAAGATACCATAGAAACATTGACACAGCAGTCAAAGAAAGTATAAAATGCAAAAACATCCCAACCCAAAACATCCAGGGAATTCAGGACACAATGAGAATACCAAACACAAGGATACTAGTAAGAAGAGAGTAAAGGTTCCCAACTTAAAGGGCCAATAAAAATCTTCAACAAAATTATAGAAAAAAAAAAAACTTCCCTAACTTAAGGAAAGAGATGCCCGTGAACATACAAGAAGCCTACAGAACACCGAACATATTTAACTGGATAATAAATTATTCCCATCACATTATAGTCAAAACACCAAATGCAGAAAACAAAGAAAGAATATTAAAAGCAGTAAGGGAGATATTAAGTAGCATATAAAGGCAGACCTATCAGAATGACACCAGACTTTTCAACAGAGTCTCTGAAAACTAGACTATTTTGGGCAGATGTCATACAGACCCTAACAGAAAACAAAAATTAGTCAACACTAATATAACCAACAAAACTCTCAATAAACATAGATAGAGAAAACAAAATATTCCATGACAAAAAAATAAATTTATAGAGTATCGTTTTACAAATCCAGCCCTTTAAAGGATAACAGATGGAAACCTCCAATACAAGAAGGGAAACTAAACCCTAGAAAAAGCAAGAAAGTAATCTTCCTGCAACAAACTGAAAAGAAGACAGCCACACAAACATAATCCCACCACTAACAACAAAAATGACAGGAAACAATCACTATTCTTTAATATCTCTTAACATCAGTGGACTCAATTACCCAATCAAAAGGCAGAGACTAACAGACTGGATATGTAAACAGGACCCAGCATTTTGCTGCATAATGGAAACACGACTCAGTGACAAAGACAGACACTCCCCAAAAGTAAAAGGCTGGGGATATTTGTTTCCAAACAAATAGTGGCAAGAAACAAGCTGGAGAGCCCATTTTAATATCAAATGCAATCGACTTTCAACCAAAAGTTATTAAAAGATAAGGAAGAACACTTCATACTCAGCAAAGGAAAAATTTACCAAGATGAACTCTATGAACGTCTATGCTCCAAATGCAAGAGCACCCAAATTCATAAAAGAAATTTTATTAATGCTCAAAGCATACATTGCACCACACAGAATAGTAGTAGGAGACTTCAACACACCACTCTGATGGAAACAGAAACTAGAGAAAGACACAGTGAATCTAACAGTAGTTATGAACCAAATGGATTTACCAGACATCTATAGAACATTTCATCATAAAATAAAAGGGTATACCTTCTTCTCAGCACCTCATGGGACCTTCTCAAAAACTGACCATATAATTTGTCGCAAAAGAGGCCTCAATAGATATAAAGAGATTGGAATAATCTTGTGCATCCTAGTGGATCACAATGGACTAAGGCTGGTCTTCAATAAAAACAAAAATAACAGATAGCCCACATACAAATGGAAGATGCACAATGCTTGCTTTAGAATTTGATGAAATTGATGGCACAACATACCCAAAATTATGGGATACAATGACAACAATGGTAAGAGCTCTCTGAGAGCCTCAAAAAGAAATTGGAGAGAGCATACTTTAAGTGCTTGAAAACTCTAGAAACAAATTCACCCAAGAGGAGTAGACAGTAGGAAATAATCAAACTCAGAGCTGAAATCAACCAAATAGAAACAAAAAGAACATACAAAGAATCTAAAATGGAGGAGCTAATTCTTAAAAAAAAAAGATAAAATCAAAAAGATAGGTAAACACTTAACCAAATTAGCCAGAGGGCACAGTTACAATATCCAAATGAAATCAGAAAAGAAAAGGGAGAAATAACAACAGAAACTGAGAAAATTAAAAAAAAAATTATTGAGCTGTGAACAACGCATCAATGGCCAAGATAAGGCTCAGGACCTGAATGGCAAGAAGAAGAAGCTGTTGAAACAATTGGACGATCTGACTGTAGAACTGTCCCAGTTTTGAGTCACCAAAATGACAGGGGGCACCATACCCAAGCTCTCCAAGATTCAAGTCCTATGCAAACTCATCACCCCTGATTTCACTGTCATTAATCAGACTGAAAAGGAAAACATAAGGACATTCTTCAAGTGAAAGAAGTACAAGTCCCTGGACCTGGGACCCAAGAAGACTAGAGCCATCCACCACAGGCTCACCAAACACTAAGAGAAGCTAAAGACCAAGAAACAGCAGAGGAAGGAACAGCTGTACCCACTGCGCAAGTGTGCAGTCAAGGACTGAAAAGACAACAATAAAGTGCAAGACTGACTAAAAAAATTATCAGATCCTATTATAAAAGCCTATACTCAACAAAACTGGAAAATCTGGAGGATATAGACAATTTTCTAGACAAATACCAGGTACCAAAGTTAAATAAGGACCATATAAACCATACAAACAGTCCCATAAAGCCTAAAGCAATAGAAACAGTTATTAAATTCTCCCAACCAGAAAAAGCCCAGGACCAAATGGGTTTAATGCAGACCTTCAAAGACCTAATACCAATACTCTTCATACTATTCCACAAAATAGAAACAGAAGGAACATTACAAAATTCATTCTTTGAAGCTACAATTACACTTATAACTAAACCACACAAAGACCCAAAGAAAGAAAAGTTCAGAAAAATTTCCCTCAAGAATATCGATGCAAAAATACTCAATAAAATTCTCACAAATCGAATTCAAGAACATATTAAGAAGATCAAGTAGGCTTCATCACAGGGATGAAAGGTAGTTCAATGTATGGAAATCCAGCAATATAATCCAGTATATAAAAAAAATCAACGAAAAAAAACCACACGTGATCATTTCATTAGATACTGAGAGAGCATTTGACAAAACCCAACACACCTTCATGATAAAAGTCTTGGAAAGATCAGGAATTCAAGGCCTGTATATAAACATAGTAAAAGCAATATACATCAAACCAGTAACCAACATCAATTTAAATAAAGAGAAAATACAATCCTAGAAAATCACAAACTAGACAAGGCTGCCCACTCTACATTCATATTCATTATAGTACTCAAAGTCCTAGCCAGAAAAATTAGACAACAAAAGAAAATCCAATGTATACAAATTGGAAAGGAAGAAATTATAATATCTCTATTTGTAGATGATATGATAATATACTTAAGTGACCACAAAAATTCTACTGGAGAACTCCTAAATCTGATTTAAAAAATACAAACAAACAAACAAAAAGACTTCAGCAAAGTAGCTGGATATAAAGTTAACCCAAACAAATCAGCAACCTTCTTCTACAGGAAGGATAAATAGGCTGAGAAA
Organism: Rattus norvegicus; assembly: GCF_021556685.1. Lineage (NCBI taxonomy): Eukaryota > Metazoa > Chordata > Mammalia > Rodentia > Muridae > Rattus > Rattus norvegicus. Next base: position 94,202,941 of record NC_141548.1, read on the forward strand.
GAAATTAGGAAAATGACACTAATCACAATAGCCACAAATAACATAAAATGCCTTGGTATGACTCTAACCAACAAGGGAAATATCTGTATGAGAAGAACTTTAAGTCTCTGAAGAAAGAAATCAAAGAAGACCTCAGGAGATGGAAAGACACCCATGACCATGGATTGGCAGGATTAATATAGTAAAAATGGCCATCTTGCCAAAAGCAATCAACAGATTCAGTGCAATCCCCAACAAAATTAAAACTCAATTCTTTATAGAGTTAGAAAGAGTAATTTGCAAACTAATTTGTTATAGGAAACCCTCCAAAATAGAGAAAACTGTCTTCAACAATAAAATAACTTCTGGGGGAATCAAGCTGTATTACAGAGCAATAGCGATAAAAAAAAAAAACTGCATGGTATTGGTACAGAGAAAGGCAGGTAGATCAAAGAGAATTGAAGACCCAGAAATAAACTCACACACCTATGGTCACTTGATCTTTGACAAAGGAGCTAAAACTATCCAATGAAAAAGGACAGCATTTTCAACAAAAGGTGATGGTTCAACTAGAGGTCAGTATGAAGAAGAATGCAATTTGACCCATGATTATCTCCTTGTACAATCCAAGTGGATCAAAGACCTGCACATAAAACCAGATACACTCAAATTAATAAAAGAAAAAAGTGGAATAGAGCCTAGAACAAATGGACACAGGGGAAAGTTTCCTCATCAGAACACCAATGGCTTAAGCTCTAAGATCAAGAATCCACGAATGAGACCTTATAAAATTGCAAGCTTCTATAAGGCAAAGGACACTGTCAATAGGACAAAACCACAACCAACAGATTGGGAAAAGGTCTTTATCAATCTTACATCTGATAGATGGTTAATATTTAATATATACAAAGAACTTAAGAAGTTAGACTCCAAAAGAGGAACACTCCTCCATTGTTGGTGGGATTGCAGACTGGTACAACCATTCTGGAAATCAGTCTGGAGGTTCCTCAGAAAATTGGACATTGAACTGCCTGAGGATCCAGCTATACCTCTCTTGGGCATATACCCAAAAGATGCCCCAACATATAATAAAGACATGTGCTCCACTATGTTCATCGCAGCCTTATTTATAATGGCCAGAAGCTGGAAAGAACCCAGATGCCCTTCAACAGAGGAATGGATACAGAAAATGTGGTACATCTACACAATGGAATATTACTCAGCTATCAAAAACAATGACTTTATGAAATTTGTAGGCAAATGGTTGGAACTGGAAAATATCATCCTGAGTGAGGTAACCCAATCACAGAAAAACACACATGGTATGCACTCATTGATAAGTGGCTATTAGCCCAAATGCTTGAATTACCCTAGATGCCTAGAACAAATGAAATTCAAGACGGATGATCAAAATGTGAATGCTTCCCTCTTTCTTTAAAAGGGGAACAAGAATACCCTTGGCAGGCAATAGAGAGGCAAAGATTAGAACAGACACAGAAGGGGTTGGGGATTTAGCTCAGTGGTAGAGCGCTTGCCTAGGAAGAGCAAGGCCCTGGGTTCGGTCCCCAGCTCCGAAAAAAAGAACCAAAAAAAAAAAAAAAAAAAAAAAAAAAACAGACACAGAAGGAACACCCATTCAGAGCCTGCCCCACATGTGGCCCATACATATACAGCCATCCAATTAGACAAGATGGATGAAGCAAAGAAGTGCAGGCAGACAGGAGCCGGATGTAGATCGCTTCTGAGAGACACAGCCAGAATACAGCAAACACAGAGGCGAATGCCAGCAGCAAACCACTGAACTGAGAATAGGACCCCCGTTGAAGGAATCAGAGAAAGAACTGGAAGAGCTTGAAGGGGCTCGAGACCCCATATGTACAACAATGCCAAGCAACCAGAGCTTCCAGGGACTAAGCCACTACCTAAAGACTATACATGGACTGACCCTGGACTCTGACCTTATAGGTAGCAATGACTATCCTAGTAAGAGCACCAGTGGAAGGGGAAGCCCTGGGTCCTGCTAAGACTGAACCCTCAATGAACTAGATTGTTGGGGGGAGGGCGGCAATGGGGGGAGGATGGGGAGGGGAACACCCATAAAAGAAGGGGAGGGGGGAGGGGGATGTTTGCCAGGAAACCGGGAAAGGGAATAACACTCGAAATGTATATAAGAAATACTCAAGTTAATAAAAAAAAAAAGAAGAAGTTAGACTCCAGAGAATCAAATAATCCTACACAAAAATTCTCAACTGAGGGATACCAAATGGCTGAGACATACCTGAAGAAATGTTTAACATCCTTAATCATCAGGGAAATACAAATCAAAATACCCTGAAATACCTCCTCACACCAGTCAGAATGGCTAAGATTAAAAACTCAGGTGACAGCCGATGATGGCAATGATGTGGAGAAATAGGAACACTCCTCCGTTGTTGGGAGGATTGGAAGCTTCTTAAAACCACTCTGGTAATAAATCTGGTAGTTCCTCAGAAAATTGGACATAGTACTATCTGAGGACTCAGCTGTACCACTCCTGGGCATATACCCAAAATATGGTTCAACATATAACATGGACACATGTTCCACTGTGTTCATAGCAGCCTTATTTATAATAGCCAGAATCTGGAAAGATCACAGATATCCTTTATCAGAGGAATGGATAAAAAAATGTGGTATGCTTACACAATGAAGTACTACTCTGCTATTAAGAAGAATGACTACATGAAATTCTTAGGCAGATTTGCAACTAGAAAACTTCATGCCGAGTGAGGTAACCCAATCACAAAAGAACACACAGTGTATGCACTCACTGATATGTGGATATTAGCCCAAAAGCTTGAAATACATAAGAAAAAAATTCACAGATCATATTAAACCCCAAAACAAGAAGACCAAAATGTAGATGCTTCATTCCTTCTTAGAAGGAAGTATAAACTACGCATGAGAGGAAATACAGGGACAAAGAGTGGGGCAGAGATTGAACGAAAGGTCATCTAGAGACTGCACCACCTGGGTATCCATCTCATACGCAGCCATCTAACACAGTCACTATTGCTGATGCCAAGAAGTGCTTGCTGACAGGAGCCAGTATGGGTGTCTCCTGAGAGGCTGTGATGAGCATGGTTGCAGTTAACCATTAGACTAAACAAGGGGACCCCAATGGAGGAGTTAGAGAAAAGATTGAAGGAGCTGAAGCGTTTTGTAACCCCATAGGAAGAACAACAATACCAACCAACCAGAATCCCCAGTGCTCCCAGGGACTAAACCACCAACCAATGGGTACACACAGAGGGACCCATGACTCCAACCAAACATGTAACAGAGGATGGCATTGTCTAGCATCATTAGGAGTAAAAGAAAGCCCTTGGTCCTGTGATGGTTCGGGTCCCCAATGTAGGGTATAGCTAGGGTGTTGAGGTTGGAGTGGATGGGTGGGAGTTAGAACATCCTCACAGAAGCAGTGGGAGATGGGATGCTGTATGAGAGAAGGAAGAAAGGGAAATATTTTTGAAATGTATATACATAAATTGTCCATGAAAAATTAAATTAAAAAATATTTTGAGCAAACTAAGAAGTAAGCTGGAATCATTTTAATGTGACAAAATAAACCTGACAAATAATTAGAAGTGATAGAAAAGACACTAAATATGCTTAAAATAAAAACACACAAAAATGACAATTCAATTTTTAACAGCTGTTTCTCAAATACAGGGGCATCCAAGGTATCGAATAATACATTTTTGTAGGTTAAATCACATAGTGACCTCAAACGCTGTGTGTGGTCCTAATGTCACATTCTCACCAAAGACTAATTATAAAGATAGAAACTATATAGAGATATATTGAAATTACCCAATATTATTAACCAAATGGCACTATCAGATAACTATCAAATATTTAACCCAAATACAAAAGAATATATAATTTTCTCAGAACCAAATGGGACTTTCTCTCATACTCAGAATCAAAGCCAGTCTCAATAGAAACCACATCCTTCATCCTATCAGATCATTTCGAGTGAAATCTTGATATTATCAAAAATAGAAATAACAGAAAGCTATAAAACTCTTGAAAACTGAATAATTCATTACAGAATGATAAATGGGTCAAAACAGAAATGAGGAAATACATAATAGTCTTTCTAGAATTTAATGAAAGTGAATACAAAACATGCTTTAATTTATGGAACACAAGAAGTGTTCTAAGAGGCAAGTTCACTCATATAAACACTTATAGTACTAAGAAAAAATTAGACAGCTCTCATACTAGTAAATTAGCAGCATAACTAAAACCTCTAGAACAAAAGGAAGTAATTATACCCAGGGAGAATAGATGGCGAGACATAATCAAAATAATGGCTGAAATCAGTAAAATAGAAAAAGAAAATAATGAAATGAATTAATAAAACAAAAATATGGTTCTTTGAGAAAATCCAAAGATATATAAACCCTTAATCAAAATTACTAAAGGGCACAAAGCAAATATCCAAATCAATACATTCAAAAATGAAAGGGGACCATATTAGCAGACACCTTGGACCCCCATAAGGACAATACTTTTAAAAACACATACCTATTTAAATTTAAAAATCCAAAATAATTGAATAATTTTCCAAATACATATTATTTAAGATAGATAAATTATGATCAAAGAAACAGACGGACCTATTTCCTCTAGTAAAATAAACAGTCATTAAAAGTTCCCCAACAAAGGCCCAGGGCCAGAATGCTTTAGGGCATAATTCTACAAGACTTTCAGTGAAGATTTAATGTCAATACTACTCATATCATTACAGAAAGTAAAAATGTACTAGACACTGTCTAACTTATTTTGGGTTACAGTTAACCTGATACATAAATCACATAAAGATCCAAGGAAGACAGAGATTTACAGTTCAATTATCATCATGAACATAAATAAAAAAAAAATACAGAGTCAAATATTTGCAAACTGAATCTGTGTACATATAAAAAAGATGATCTATCATGATCAAGTAGATTTTATCCAAGAAAGGCAGGAATGTTTCAATATATGTGAATTGTTAAATATAATCCTCAATATAAAAACACCGAAAGGTAAAAACCACACAACCATTCTATTAGCTGCAGAAAAGACCTTTAACAGTATCCAACATCCCTTCATGCTAGAATTCCTGGGGGAGATTATGGATGTAATGGCTATACATCAACATGACAAACCTAGCTTATAGCAAGCAGATAGCCAACACTACTTTAAAAGGATAGAAACTCAAAGCAGTTCCTAAAAATAAAATTAAGAACAAGATAAGGTTATCTACCTTTATACCTCTTCAGTATAATACTTAAATGTTAGCAAGTGCAATAAGACAATTGAAGGTGATAAAGTAATATAACCTAGAAAGAAAGAAGTCAATTTACTTGCAGATAATGTGATAGTATTGAAAGGTAAAGTAAAAAATTCCACTCGGTAACTCCTACAACTGATAAACACTTTCAGCAAAGTATCTAGATACAAAATCAATACCCAAACCTTAGGATCATCCTTATATACAAACAACAAAAGTCTGATCATAAAATCGTGGAAATAAAAATACCATTTTATTATTATAATTTTTATTGATAACAGATTTTTCCCTCATACAATGCATCCTGACCACAGTTTTTCCTTCCTCCAACTCTCCCTGCTTCCTCTTACCTTCTTCTTCCGTAAATCCATTCTACCTCTGTAATCTATCAGAAAAGAAAGGGCTTCATAGAGATAACAAACAAACATGACAAAACAAAATAAAATAGGGCAAGGCAAGATCCTTCCCCACCAAAACTGGACAAGGCAACCTAACAGAAAAAAAAGATAAAAGCCTCAAATAATAATAATTAAAAAAAACATGTTGATGTATGTGTAACCAAGCATGTGAAAGACTTGAAAAAGAAAAACATCAAGTCATTGAAATTGAAGATATCAGATGGGAAGATCTCCCATGTTCATGAATGCATAGAATGAATATAATAAAAATATCAATTTTACAGCAAGCAACCTATCAATTGAAGCAATATTATAACACAGTTATTCACATATCTTGTAAGAACAATTCTCATCTTCATATGGAACTATGAGAACTCCAGAATAGCTGAAGCAATCCTGAACAATAACAGAATTGCTGGAAGAGTCCCCATCTCCTAAGTTACCTGGTACTGCAGAGCTCTTGCAGGGAAAACACCACAGTATTCACACAAAATTAAACAAACTGATCAATTGAAACAAATGTAAGACATGAATGCAAATCTACACACGTACATAGACCTGATTTTTCTTATAAGAAACCCAAAAATACACATTGAAGAAAAGACACCATCTTCAACAAACGGTGCTGGTTAAACAGGCTGCCTACAAAAGAAAAAGAAATCCAACTACATCTGTGCTTACCACCCTGCATAAAACTCAAGTCTAAATGGATGGATGATCTCAGCATAAAGCCAGGTACATTGAATCAATAGAGGAGAATTTGGGGAATATCCTTAAACTAGTTGCCACAGGAGGAGTCTTTCTGAAGAGAACACTGTTGACATAGGGACTGAGATCAACAATTAATAAATGGACCTGATAAAACTGAGAAGTATATCAAAGGACACTGTCATTCTGACTAAATGGCGGTCAACTGAATGGGAAAAAAATGTCACCTATCGAATATCAAATAGAAAGCTAATATTCAAAATATATTAACAACTCAATGAAATACTTATGAAGAAAACAAATACTCCTATTAAAATATGGTACTTGTAAAACAGCATTCTCAGTAGGTAAAGCTCAAATGGCAGAAATGTGCTTAAATGATCAACATCATAAGCTATCAGGGAAATGCAAATAAAAACTACTTTGAGACTTTACCTTATACCTGTCAGGATGACTAACATCAACAAAATAACTAATAGCACATGCTGATGATATGAGGCACAAGAAATATGCCTCCATTGCTGGTGACAGTGCAAGCAGCTGTAGCCATTATGAAAATCAGAGTGGCAGTTCCTTAAAAAGATGGGAATGGGTCCATCTAAAGATCCAGTTATAATATTTTAGAGTATAAACACAAGGGCCCATTGCTAAAGACAATGCATACAACAACACATGCATATCGAGATATTTAGCTGGTTCTGCACATAGCATTCACCCAAATGTCCCTGTGTCCATGGTAAAATGACTCCAACGATATTCTGTTATACTCATATATCAGTGCCTTCTTCAGCCATCATCAGAGATGCTTCCTCCAGCAAGAAAAGGTACAAATATAGAAACCTACAAGACATTACTAAGATAGTCCTAGACTTTGCAACTCTCAGTCTTAAATAGGACGTCTCCATCAAATCGTTCCCCTTCTAGTCCACGGAATCACACAGAAGGAAAGACACAGGGGGATAGAGAACACCGAGAAAACAAGACTCTAAATCCTCATGAGCAAAGCTCTTATGAGCTCACAGAGATTCACTAAACATGCAAGGTGCCTGCAAATATCTGGTCCAGAGCATCCCTATCTATATAATGATTTCAACTGTACTCTTTTTATGGGGTTTCTGAGTTGTGTCAATGACTGAGTCTAATTCTGATGCCTTCTCTTGATTCCCTTTCTTCGGATTTTTTTTTGTCTTGACCAACTCCTATGATATTTTTTCTGTTTTATGTAATTATGTTTTGTTTTATTTGCTAAAAATGATTAAACGAACAATAAATGGACCCCTAGCCACTAGGGGAAAGGTTAACAACTGAACTCTCATTTATTTTCACTGATCAACGTTTGATACTTTTCTTTCTTTCTTCTGTTTTCTTTTTTGTTATTAAATGCATGTGTTGTTTCATTTTGTTCTACTGGTTGGGGTTTTACTTTGTTGTTGTACTGTGTATTTGTTGGTTATTTAACAAGTAATTTAAGGTAGGATAAACAGAGCAGAGGAGTGATCTGAGAGTCTTTAATAAAGGGAAGAATATAACATATATTTAACATTAAAATTGCCCTAAATATTAAAACATATAATAAAAACAAAAAGGAAAACTTAAATTTAGCAACAGCCATTTAATCAAACTTTAGCTGTTTGCATTTTAAGAAAATAAACTTTCAGTGTGTACTTGTGAATCACTGTATCCAAATGTCTAGTATTAAAGGAAAAACATCACAAGTTATACTACTGTGCATGAAAGAAACAGTCTGAAGAGATATTAAAAGGAGAGCAGTGAGGAATACATTGGTATAACTCTTATAATAATGTGCTTTATACTAAAAATAACTATGATGAATTATTACACACATACATACCATAAATGCATACAAAATGAAAGGCCCAGAGAAGATAGAGTACACCAAGAAAACAAGAGACTTTTCATATACATACATACACACATACATACATACCATACATAAATGTATAATATTCTCCTTCTTGATAATGAGCTTTCTCCTTAGTCAAAGATGTCTATGTCAATTCTCTGACACTCAAAGTGTGAAAACAATAAAGAAAAGACAGGGATGAATAATCCTTGGCTAATGCAAGATGGAAATTCTATGAAATGTCATCAAAATGGTAGTAAAAATTAAATTGTGAAGAATAACAGAGTACTGAGTGAAGGAGGGGTGAGGAGAAAGGTGGGAGTCAGGAAACAATCAGCTACATACACATTTAAAATTGTCAAAGAATATATCCAATCAAAGTTGTATCAGTAAAAGAAGGAATATTTTTGGCATACTCAGGACTAGCCTTAGCAGCAAATATAATCACCATATCTTGCTGCTATGCCTTATCAGGATAATATAAAGAATGCAACTGACAACTGTGAAATTTTGTGAAAAGAAAACTCAATCAGTCTTCTGTGAAATTATATATATATATATATATATATATATATATATATATATATATATACACACACATACAGATAGGTAGGAGCTTGTGGTAGTACGGTGCAGAGGCACTGCTCTTATCACCATATAAAATGAATCTATTTCTGATGACTTACTGAATGTCATTAAAAAAACATGTTTTAGATATCGTTGTGTAGTGCCCAGTTCTGAGAATGTGTTAATTTGCTCGATTAATAAAGCCACAACTTGCAAGCCAGCTTCCGATCACTATCTGGTAAAGTTCTTGATAATCGCTATCATTCTCCAAATCTCTCATTCTTTCTAAAGGCCCAAGCAAGAATATCTAGTATAAATGTGGTAGAAACGGTCCTCCTGGCCACTTTCAGATTCTGGCCACGGCAGTATGCTATAATGCCTCTTCTTGACTAAATTATTTTCCCTGATTATATACACAGAGACATTTCTAGTGCCTTCCACTTTCTTACCTTTGTCTATTGCATAAAGTCTCAGGTTGGTCACTTTCCACATCAGTTCAGATAATCTGTGCTAGACTGGAGAATTCTACCACGTGAGCTAAAAAGCACAGAGTTTCCAATTAAGAATCAAATGAACTAACTCTTTACTTACTTTATATTCTCAATAGATACCTGAATGTGATTGAAGCTAAGGGTACAGCTCTGATTCTCTTGAAAAGCACATCAGTATGTAAAGCGTATCCAGTCTTTTCAGAAAGCTTGACTCACTTATTTTGTATAATAAAGTTACCTAGATAAAAATCCAAAGGTTCTCATGTAAAAATGCTAGAACAACATGACAATATAAATGTATCGTAATGTCCTTCTTGATGATGAGCTTTCTCTTACTTCAAAGATGTCTGTCTCAGTTCTCTGACACAGAAAGAATCCTGTGATAGGAAGAAGTCTCAAACTCAGAAATACAGGGAATGTCAGGATATGTTGATTTTTCTTTGTGCTTGCCCTAGGACTTTTCTTCTAGAGAATAAAGTTTCACTTGCAAGTCACTGTGTTTGACTAACCCACTCATACTTCTGTCTAAGTTAGGTTACTCTTATAACTATTTTCAATGTGTGATGATTACGGTAACCATGTCATTTTCCGTAGAAGATGAGTGTTTCATTTGGCTCCTATAATCCTAACAACTAGTGATTCCTTTTATATTCAGCAATGGTTGGTCTTTTACATGGTTTGTTTATTTCAGTGGCCACAATTCCTTGTGTAACCTCTGTCATTAAGAAGATATTAGAAATGTGCTGTAGAAATTTACTTTTCACAAACATTGAAAAAAAGTTGGAAGGGGGAACACTACAATTTCAGTTTCTCTATTCTCTTGAGTCTTTCACCATTCAATTTAGAAATCTTTACCATTTCTTACTTTCTTCTTTATGGCACCTGTCTAACAGTCTTCTAGCCAATCTATTAAAAATGGGTTAGAGCCTTTGTAGAGGTTCTGAGTTGCTAGACTGTGTGCAACATATCTGCTTAGTTGCATCTAATCACATCAAAGTTACTCCCTTCCACAATCTTCCACACAAATAATATTATCTATTCCCATGCAAGTTATTGGGATTTCTGTCTTCATAGATCTGTAAAATCAGCTGGTTCATTGGAGTACTCTATGGTCTTTCAAGGGATACATGTATCTCTCACATGTATGGAGTTTTGCCCATATTTAAGACCCAGTAAGGCAAAAAGCAGGGATGGGGAGTTGAAGATTGTGTCTCAGAAGAATCATTTTAAACTTTTCTTGGTGGAGACGATTACACACTCTTCAGTTAATGGAGGCTTAATTACTGAGCACAGGAGTCCCAGTTTTCATTGTGAATTATAAATTGAGAATTTTATATAAATTCTATATATTTAAAGTTATATAGAAATATAACTTTTACTGTCCAAAGCACTTTATTTTCATTTGGGAGACTATAATATATTTACACTATTCCTCCTCCCCTTTCCTTACTTTAACACTTCTCATATACCCCTCTTTGCTCTCTTTCAAATTCATGCCTTCATTTCTCATCAATTGCTCTCACATGAATACATGTGAATATGTATATATAAAACATGTACATATTTAAATATGTCAATCTATAAAAGGCTATAATTCGTTTTTTCCAGGTTGAATATTTATATTACATAACCAATATTTGTGTTCTTCCCTGCAGAATACTGTTTCTCCCACTCTTAGTTGCCTGCAGACATAGATAGATAGATAGATAGATAGATAGATAGATAGATAGATAGATAGATGGATGGATGGATGGATGGATGGATGGATGGATGGATGGATAGATAGATAGATAGATAGATAGATAGATAGATAGATAGATAGATAGATATCAGGTATATTTTCAGTGTTTTTCACCTCCAAACGAGTGTTTCATATTTTAACCACATGTGTTTTATCCTCAAATTCCAAATACCATTCTTCTTCAGTTATGTGTCGGATTTTACTTTTAGAAATCTCAGGCCTTAACAATGACAGATAAAGGTCCCCTATTGGATGAACCTGAAGGAATTATAACATAGGTCACATCTGAAGAGATTCTACTGAGATTTTATTTCTTTCTGCTCCCCAATGGAATATTATATAATTATAGGGTCATACAGTCAATTTTATTATGATTAATTTTCTGAAGCATGATCGAAAATATGTACACATGCATCTTATATAATGTAGATTTGAAGGGTACAGTGTAATTTTATATATCTATATTGTGAAACGTTAATGAGCATTGTTAGTGACCTCTTAATACTGCAAATAAACATGACAGGCCTGGTGCTAGAGGACTAGTTGAGAGCTACATGTTTATCTACAATCACTGGGAAGAGCAGAGTCAGAGAGAGAGAGAGAGAGAGAGAGAGAGAGAGAGAGAGAGAGAGAGAGAGAGAGAGAGAGAGAGAGAAAATACACAGGGACAGAAAAAGAGAGCAGAGGCAGAAACAAAGAGAGACAAAGACAGAGAAAGAGACAGAGACAGAGAGAGAGACAGAGGCAAACACAGAGACAGAAAGAGAATAGGACTGGCATGGGGTTTTGAATCTTCAAAATCCACCCTCAGTGACATACTTCATATAAAAAGGTCATAAGTTCCAATATTTATAATCCTTTCAGTGGATTCCACTTCCTTGTGACAAAGAATTAAACTCTATGAGCCTATGAGATAAACGCTCATTTAAGCAATCACAATAAATGAATTCAAAAAAGGAATAAATAAAATTATAATTGGGCATTATTACTCAAGTTATAGCACATGCTGGCAAGGATATGGAAAAAGAAGAACATTCCTCCATTGCTGGTGGGTAAAACAACTCTGGAAATCAATCTGGCGGGACCTCATAAAAATTGCAAATAGTACTACCTGAGGACCCATCTATACCATTCCTGGGCATATACCCCATGCAGAAGATGTCCCATTATACCACAAAGGATATGTGCTCCACTATGTTCATAACAGTTTTTTTTCTCTTTTTTTCTGTCAGAGCCAGGAGCTGGAAACAATCCAGATGTCCCTCGACTGAAGAATGGATACAGAAAATGTGGTCATCTACACAGTGGAGTAGTACTCAGTTATTAAAAACAATGACTTCATGAAATTCTTAGGCAAATGGATGGAGCTGTAAAATATCATGCTGAGTGAGGTAACTCAGACCCAAAAGTACATGCATGGTATGTACTTACTGATTGGTGGGTATTAGCCAAAAAGTACAGAATACCCCTGATCTACCCCACAGGATTGAAGAAGTGTAACAAGCAGAAAGGCCCAAGTGAGGATGCTTCAATTCCACCTTCAAGGGGGAAAATAGTAATGAGAGGCAAAGGGAGGGAGGGACCTACTTGGGTTAGGGAGGGGAGGGGGAAAGAGGGAACAGGATCAGGTTTGGGAAGGAGGAGTGAAACCCAAAGGACCAGTAGAATAAATGAAAATAAGCAGCCTTGGGTGATGGGAAGTGGGGTAGGGCTCAAGAAAAATCCCAGAGATCCAGGAGGTGGAAGACCCCCAGTCACAATTTCTGAACCAGAATTGTTCCTGTCTGAAAGAACAGCCGAGACAAAAATGGAGAATGAACTGAGGAAAAGTTGGTCCAGTGATAGACCCAAATAGGAATCCAGCACGTGGAAGTGGGTCGCCAAGGCCTGACACTATTGCTGATGCTTTGATGTGTGCTTATAAATGGACCCTGGCAGGGCTGTCCTCTGAGATGCCAAGCAAGCAGCTCAGATCTTACACCAATCATTGGACTAAGTTGGGGACCCCTGTAGTTGAAATAGGAGAAGGATTTTAAAATTTGAAAGGGAGGGTAAACCCATAGAAAGACCTGCAGTCTCAACTAACCTCAGACACCCGGGAGCTCCCAGAGACTGAGTCACTGACCACCCCACTCAGTGGTCACCCAAGAGAACACCCAGCCTGGTCTGAGAATCCTGACATATACATAGCAGAGGTAGCCCTCGTCTGGCTTCAGTAGGAGAAATGTGTATAATCCTCAAGAAATGTGAAGCTCCAGGGAAATGGAAGGCCTCCTAGAGGTGAAGGGGTAAGGGGAGGGAAGAATGGAATGAGGAGCTGTGGGAGTGGGGGCAGGGAGGGGCAATGACTGGAATGTAAATAAATAAAATAATTTTAAAAATTAATGACTTTGGACATATTATTACGAGAATAAAAATGTAAGTCAAAAGTGAGGGAGATATTTGCAATCATATTTGTGATGAAGTGCCAATGGCGCAATGGCAGGCTTTGGCATCCATGTGTGGGTAAACTGAGGTGGGTAGCTGTGGAGATCATTGCTTAGAGCTGCTGACAGGGGTGGATCCAGATACCTACAGAGGCTGCTGCTAAAGGCAGACAGCAACTAGGAACGTTACTCAACAGCCGTTTTCTGAGGGAACAAAGCTAAATTTACTGGGGCTGGAGCACCCTGTGGCCAGCGGAAAACCTAGGAACTCTTTTAACACATTGGAGCTGCTGAGAAAAAGAAGGAAAGCGAGCATTCTCTCTCTCTCTCTCTCTCTCTCTCTCTCTCTCTCTCTCTCTCTCTCTCTCTCTCTGTGTGTCTCTCTGTCTCTCTCTCTGTCTGTCTGTCTGTCTGTCTCTCTCTCTCTCTCTCTCTCTCTCTCACACACACACACACACACACACACACACACACACACCACATGCGTACACCACACACATACACTGAGTGGATGAAACAAGAGGCAGAGCCCACTTCATACACACATATATGCATACATACATACACACACATATATAAGCAAACAAATTTACAGAGAGACATACATACAATCACATATAGAGTGGTAAGAGCAAAGCCTGAGTAAGCAGTATCTTCTGTATTATTTCACAAATACATACAGAAGTATATACAACTTGTGGATGAAGCCAGCTCCAACAAACATACACAGACATGATAAATACACACACACACACACACACACACACACACACACACACACACACACACATCAGCTAAATCTTTCAAACAGTGTAAAATTACAATGTGATTATGTTTTAGTTTTGTTCTAGTGAATAGTTATGAAAAAACAATGTATTTTCCAATATCTGTACAAGAAATAACATTAAGTAGTAAAGGTAAAGAAAACATTATTCCCCCAAACCCATATACATTCATAATTAAGCAACTTGTTATAGATTAACAAAGTGTAAGTAAGCAAGGCAATTTTCTCAGCTAGCTTCTATTACTGGTAGACTACATTAGCAGTTACAAACAAAGGAATAATTATTTTATTATTTGTTTTTGAAAGTACTCTTAGAAGAGTCTTTAAAAGAATCACAAACCTAAACTTTTATATAAAAAAGTCATATCTAATGGAAATATGCAAAATGCATATCAACTTATCAGCAAATCAGTTTTCTATTGGATATTTTCTTTATTTACATTTCAAATGTTATCCTCTTTTCTGGTTTCTTCCTGGAAAACCCTTATCCCATCCTCTGCCCCCCGGCTTCTATGCGGTGATCAGCCACCCACCCACCAGCAACACCATCCTCTGCTATGTATGCAGTTGGAACCATGGGTTGCTTCATGTATACTCTTTGGTTGGTGGTTTAGTCCCTGGGAGCTCTGGAGTTTCTGGTTGGTTGATGTTATTGTTCTTCATATGGGGTTGCAAAACACTTCAGCTACTTCAGTCCTTTCTCTACCTCCTCCATTGAGGAACCCATTCTCTCTCCAATGGTTGACTGAAAGCATCCTCCTCTGTATTTGTCAGGCTTTGGCAAAGCCTCTCAGGAGAAAGCTATATCAGACTCCTGTAACATGAACCTCTTGGCACCCACAATAATGTCAGGAATAAAGAATATATGTGGGATGGATCCACAGATCTGGCAGTCTCTGGATGGCCTTTCTTTCATTCTCTGCTCCATTCTTTGTCTCCATGTTTCTTCCTATGAGTAATTTGTTCCCCCTACTAAGAAGGACTAAAGGATCCACACTTTTGGTTTTCCTTCTTCTTGAGCTTCATGTGGTCTGTAAATTTTATCTTGGGTATTCCAAGGTTTTGGGCTAATCACTTACCAGTGAGTGCATATCATGTGTATTTTTGTGATTGGGTTACCTCCCTCAGATAGACATTTTCTAGTTCCAACC
The DNA here is from genome assembly GCF_021556685.1 of Rattus norvegicus. Taxonomy (NCBI): domain Eukaryota; kingdom Metazoa; phylum Chordata; class Mammalia; order Rodentia; family Muridae; genus Rattus; species Rattus norvegicus. The sequence continues at coordinate 94,218,373 of NC_141548.1, forward strand.
ATTTGCCTATGAATTTCATGAAGTCATTGTTTTTGATAGCTGAGTAATATTCCATTGTGTAGATGTATCACATTTTCTGTATCTATTCCTCTGTTGAAGGGCATCTGGGTTCTTTCCAGTTTCTGGTTATTATAAATAAGGCTACTATGAACATAGTGGAGCATGTGTCCTTGTTGTATGTTGGAGCATCTTTTGGGTATATGCCCAGGAGTGATACAGCTGGATCCTCAGGTAATACTATGTCCAATTTTCTGAGGAACTGCCAGACTGAATTCCAAAGAGGTTGTACCAGCTTGCAATCCTACCACCAATGGAGGAGTGTTCCTCTTTCTCCACATCCTCACCAGCATCTGCTGTCACCTGAATTTTTGATCTTAGCTATTCTCACTGGTGTGAGGTAGAATCTCTAGGTTGTTTTGATTTCCATTTCCCTGATGACTAAGCATGTTAAACATGTCTTTAGGTGTTTCTCAGCCACTTGCTATTCCTCAGTTGAGAATTCTTTGTTTAGCTCCGTACTCCATTTTTAATAGGGTTATTTGATTTTCTAGAGTCTAACTTCTTAGTCCTTTGTATATATTGGATATTAGCCCTCTATAGGATGTAGAATTGGTAAATATCTTTTCCCAATCTGTTGGTTATGGTTGTGTCCTGTTGACAGTGTCCTTTGCCTTCCAGAAGCTTTGCTATTTTCTGAAGTCCCATTTGTCTATTGTTGATCTTGGAGCACTTCTTTCAACAGACCCAAAAGAAGATAGCCACAGGAACATAATTCCACCTCTAACAACAAAAATAGCAGGAGGCAACAATCACTTTTCCTTTGTATTTTTTAACATCAGTGAACTCAATTCCCCATCAAAAGACATACACTAACTCAGTGGATATGTTAACTGGACCCAGCATTTTGCTGCATATAGAAAATGCACCTCACTGACAAAGACAGATACTACCAAACAGTAAAAGGCTGAGAAAATTTTTTTCCAAGCAAATGGTTCCAAGGAACAATCTGCAGTAGACATTGTAATGTGGAATACAATCAACTTTAACCAAAAATAACCAAAAAGAGATAAGAAAGGACACCATACTCGTCAAAGAAAAAAATCAACCATGATGAACTCTCATCAGCAAATCTTAATAAATCATATTAGAAAGTGTGGACAAAAAATGGGTATACGATGTACAGGGTGTCAGGAAATTGAACAGAGGTGTGTAGCAATGGGGGAAGGGGAACAAGGGGTAGCCACTTGATGGCAGGGAAGCAAAAGGCTCACAGGACCCAACAGGGATGACTTTAGCTAAAATACCCAACGAAGAGGAGAGAGAACCTGTAGAGACCATATGCAGAGGTTAGCAAATGGCCCCTATTGAAGATGGGGCCAGCCACCCATCTCCAAAACTTTAACCCAGAATTGCTCCTATTTTAAGAAAATACAGGGACATGGAGTAGAACAAAGCCTGAGGGAAAGGCAATCTAAAGACCGCTCCACCTGGGGATCCATCCCATATTCAGACCAAGGCACTATTGCCAATGTGAAGAAGTACTTGCTGACAGGAGCCTGACAAAGCTGTCTCCTGAGAGGCTCTGTCAGAGCCAGTACAGATGTGGCTACCAACCATTAGACTGTGCGGGGGACCCCAATGTAGGAGTTAGGGGGAGGACTACAGGAGATGAAGGATTTTGCAACTCCATAGGAAGAACAACACCATCAATCAAGCAGAACATCCCAGAGCTCCCAGGGAATAAACCACCGACCAAAGATACACACTGAGGGACCCACGGCTCCAGTTGCATATGTAGCAGAGGATGGCTTTGTTGGACATCAATGGGAGGAGAGGCTTGATGCCCCAGTGTAGGGGATTGCTAGCTTGGCGAGTTGGGAGTTTGTGGGTGGGTTGGGGAGCACCTCATAGAAGCAAGGGTAGAGGGGATAAGACATAGGTTTTCAGAGGTTAGGCCTGCAAAGGGGATAATATTTGAAATGTAAATTAATAAAATACCCAATAAAAATTAGAATTAAAATTAAAAAAGTAGAAACTAATGATTAGCCTCAGTGATAAACATGTCAGCCAGTAGTGCCATTTTATTATTCCCTGACCATAAGTTCCATAGCTTAACGAATAAGAATATGCCTTTCTGAACTTCATATTCTTTTTCCTAGGATTTTGTACATCTGAGCCAGTAGTTCAAACATCTCATCTGAGCTTCATAAGTGATTTTATTTTTCCAAATATTTTCTAAATTTCATGGTTATTGCCCATAATCTATGTCTCTATGTTTTTGTTTAGGTTGATGGTTATGTTATTAGTCTACTCCAGAAGCAATGCCTGAAAGAGATCAAGCATTATTATGGTGAAAGTGAGAGATACTGCCCAGTGAAGGATTGGAAGCTCCTTAATGCTTTCATACAATTCATAATTAAGAGGGATGTGAGGGCAACAAGCAGAGCAGAACTCCTTAGCAGGATAAAATTCTCAGGGCTCATAGTCCTTAGGGCCAAGGCACACCAAAGTTCACCAGTATGGCTGGGGTAATCCATGGGCTGCATTCCATGAGTTCTTCTAAAGCCATTTGTCATTCCTCCCGCATGGCCCTTGGCAATAAAGTCATTGAATTTCCAGTGCACAGTGGGTACTTGTAACTTAGAAATAAGAAAATAACCTAGGAAAAAGTTAGACAAAATATTTTAGCAAATGCCTCAACCAAGTAAATATATACAGTAAAACTGAGCTAAAGAAAATGTTCTCACATTATAGGAAATACCAGATTAAACCAAAAGGACATGACTAAATATTATTAGTATGTCAGAGACTTAAAATACTGGCTACACTAATGCTAACTAGAATGCTGAGAAATATGAACACTGATGCATTCCCTGTGAGAGTGGAAAGCTTAAAGGCACTTCGGAAGATTTTAGAAATGTACTACAGAGGTAAACATGATTGTACTGGATGTTCCAGCATTCACACACTTGACTATTTGGCAAAATCAAATTCATCCAAAACCTGCAGATAAATGGTTTTATCACCTTTACATAAACCCGTCAGAAGTAAAAGTACTAATTCCCTCCAGACGGAAATGCATAAGCCTTGTTATTACCACTCCCCAATAGAAAAGAATTGCTAGATGGAAATCAATGTGCACCCAAGAATTAAAAAGGCATGATGAGTTCAGTGCACACTACCTTAAGGAAGGAGTCCTTCTAAACCAGTCATGTGATGAATGCAAATATACAGGATTCAGGAAATAGCAAAGTGATACCAATAACTAAAACACCAGTGGATGCCAATGCGTGGGGAGGGAGTATGACTAAGTGAAACATGACACATTTCAGTTTCTTGTAAATGCTGTCAAATATGATACTTATGCATTCCATGGGGAAAACCCACACAAATATGAAGCACAAACACTGAAACTTAATGTAAACTAGAACTCTTAAATAATGATGCATCAATTCTAGAGTATTGTAGCCAATGAATCACACTAACGCCTCCCTCATAATAAGTAAAGAAAGTGACAGAGCTAAGAGATGTTTGAGAACTTTCAGCATTATTATCTCAGTTTTCTCTAAACCTAAAAATTGCTCTAAAATAGTTTAAATTAAATAAATTATTAATAATTAACATTAAAAAGAACTCAGATATTTAACATTCATGAAAAGTACTTTCACGTCATAAGCAATTAATCAGCCTATAAATTTCTTTCTTTTATTTTAAATTGGGTATTTCTTATTTACATTTCAAACGTTATTCCCTTTCCCAGTTTCCTGTCCATAGCCCCCTATCCTCTCCTCCTCCCCTTCTATAAGGGTGTTTCCCTCCACATCCACCCCCTTTAACACCCCCAGACAATCCCATACACTGGGGGTCCAACCTTGGCAGGACCAGGGGCTTCACCTTCCATTGGTGCCCAGCAAGGCCATCCTTTGCTACATATGTAGTTGGAGCCCTGGGTCAGTTCATGTGTAGTCTTTGGCTAGTGGTTTAGTCCCTGGAAGCTCTGGTTTGTTGGCATTGTTTTTCTTATGGGTTCGCAAGCCCCTTCAGGTCTTTCAATCCTTTCCTTAATTCCTTCAACAGAGGTCCCGTTCTCAGTTCAGTGGTTTGCTGCTAGCATTCTCCTCTGTATTTGACATGCTCTTGTTGTGTCTCTCAGAAGAGATCTATATTCGGTTCCTGTCAACATACACTTCTTGACTTCATCCATCTTATCTACTTTTGGTGGCTGTATGCGTATATATATATATTATATATATATATATATATATATATACATACACACACACACACACACACACACACACACACACACACACACACACACACACACACACATGTGGGCCAGGTTCTGAAATGGCGGTTCCTTTAGCCTCTGCTCTAAAATTTGCTTCCCCGTCCCCTCCTATGGATTGTTTGTTCTCCTTTTTAAGAAGGAGTGAAGCATCCACATTTTGGTCATCCTTCTTGAGTCTTATGTGGTCTGTGGATTGCATCTTGGGTAATTCGAACTTTTGGGCTAATATCCACTTATCAGTGAGTGCATACCATGTGTGTTTTTCTGTGAGTGGGTTACATCACTCAGGATGATATTTTCTAGTTCCATTCATTTGCCTATGAATTTCATGAAGTTTTTGATAGCCGAGTAGTACTCCATTGTTTAGATGTACCACATTTTCTGTATCCATTCCTCTGTTGAAGGGCATCTGGGTTCTTTCCAGCTTCTGGCTATTATAAATAAGGCTGCTATGAACATAGTGGAGCATGTGTCTTTGTTGTATGTTGGAGCACCTTTTGGGTATATGCCCAGGAGTGGTGTAGCTGGGTCCTCAGGTAGTGTAATGTCCAATTTCTAAGGAAACTCCAGACTGATTTCCAGATAGGTTGTACTATTTTGCAATCCCACCAACAATGGAGGACTGTTTCTCTTTCTCCACATCTTCCCCAGCATCTGCTGTCCCCTGAATTTTTTAGCCATTCTGACTGGTGTGAGGTGGAATCTCTGGGTTGTTTTGATTTGCAATTTCCTGATGACTAAGAATGCTGAACATTTCTTTAGGTGTTTCTTGGCCAACTTTTTCCTCAACTGAGAATACTTTTTATAGGTCTGTACCCCATTTTTAATAGGGCTATTTGGCTCTCTGGAGTCTAACTTCTTAAGTTCTTTCTATATATTGGATTTTAGCCCTCTATCGCATGTAGGATTGGTAAAGATCTTTTCCCAATCTGTTGGTTGCCATTTTGTCCTGACAGTGTTCTTTCCCTTACAGAAAATTTGCAGTTTTATGAGGTCCCATTTGTCGATTCTTGATATTAGAGCATAAGCCATTGGTGTTTTGTTCAGGAAATTTTTCCCAGTGCCCATGTGTTTGAGACTCTTCCCCACTTTTTCTTCTATTAGTTTGAGTATATCTGGTTTGACATGGAGGTCCTTAATCCACTTGGACTTAAGCTATGTACAGGAGATAAGAATGGATTGTTTTGCATTCTTCTACATGCTGACCTCCAGTTGAACCAGATCCATTTGTTGAAAATGCTATCTTCTTTCTATTGGATGGTTTTAGCTCCTTTATCAAAGATCATGTGACCAGAGGTGTGTGAGTTGATTTCTGGGTCTTCAATTCTATTCTACTGATCTATCTGCATGTCTCTATACCAATACCACACATTTTTATCACTATTGCTCTGTAATACTGCTTGAGGTCAGGGATAGTTATTCCCCCAGAAGTTCTTTTATTGTTGAGAATAGTTTTAGCTATCCTGGGTTTTTTGTTATTCCAAATGAAGTTTTGTTGTATAATTTTTTTGAAGATATTTACTAGCTCTATAAGTTAGGAGTCTTCACTCTCTTTCATACCTATTTTCCTTAGGTTTGATCTCCATATCATGTCCTGGATTTCCTGTGTTTGGGGCTAGGAGCTTTTTCCGTTTCAAACTGTCTTTGATGATTGTGTTGATGTTTTCTATGGTATCTTCTGCTCCTGAGATTCTCTCTTCTATATCTTGTATTCTGTTGGTGATGCTCACATCTATGACACCTGATCTCTTCCCTAGGTTTTCTATTTGCAGGGTTGTCTCCCTTTTTTCTTTCTTTGTTGTTTCTATTTCCATTTTTAACTCCTGGATGATTATGTTCAATTCCTTCTCCTGTTTGGTTGTGTTTTCCTATAATTCTTTAATGGATTTTTGTGTTTCCTCTTTAAGGGCTTCTACTTTTACTGGTGTTGTCCTGTATTTCCTTAAGGGAGTTATTTATGACCTTCTTAAAATTCTCCATCATCATGATAAAGTGTGATTTTAAATCTAAATCATGCTTTTTTGGTGTGTATGGATATCCAGTATTTGCTTTGGTGGGAGAACTGGGCTCTGATGATGCCAGGTAGTCTTGGTTTCTGTTGCTTGTGTTCTTGTACTTGCTTCTCACCATCAGGTTGTTTCTGGTGTTACCTTATCTTGCTGTTTCTGATGGTGGTTTGACCTTCCTGTAAACCTGTGTGTCAGCACTCCTGTAGACCTGTTTTCACGTTTTCTTTCAGCCAGTTCTGGGAACAGAGTGTTCTGCTCTCAGGTGTGTAGCCACTCCTTTGGTTTGATCTTGGCGAAGACAGAAGGGTCCTTCCCCTTACTTCTCCTAGGTCCCTGTGTGCTGTGGTTTTCCTCTTGGGTTGGGAATGTGGGCAGAGAGTAGTCTCCTCTGGTTTCTCAGGAGTGTCTGCATTTCTAAGGGTCCAGATCTTCCCCCTCCCCCACACCAGATTTGGGTGCAGGGGGTTTGACTGGGTCAGTTCAGTTCTGGGTACACACCTGGACTGCAGGCTCCTGCAGCTGACTGTGCCTATATCCTGTGTCCAGAGGCACTATTCTGTTTCCTCTTGGGCCAGTGTTGTGGGCAAAGTTTGGCAGAAGTGGCAGTCTGTCCTGCAGTCTCAGGATTATCTGCATTTCTGGGTGTTCAGCTCTCACCTAGTAAAATTCTTACTGCCTAAGTTTTGAGTTAGGAACCTCATCTCAGAAGTAAAGAGCTAGATGTAGCTGTGCACTTGTACACTTGTATAAAACCACAGGGGAGAAGCAGTGAGAACCAGAGTTTACTGCTCTGAGTTGGTGCCTGAGAAAGATTTTTCATTGACTTCTCTTCCTCCACATACATGCAAAAACACAAATGGAAGACATAAAACGTATACATGTAAAGAGTGCACACAACCGAAGTAAGTTACAGTAAATGATCAAATTGAGAAAGTTGAGGGACAAAGGAAATATATGTATTTCAAGGAAAAAATATATATTTCAATTGAGGATGTTATATAAGTAGCAATAAATGTAGAAGGGGAGAGGGAGGGGTTAGGGGGATGTTGGCATGGAAACCCGGAAAAGGAATAACATTTGAAATATAAATAAGAAATACTCAATTTAATAAAGATTGAAAAAATAAATAAATAACACTTAAAATTAACTTGTTATATGTTTATGATACTCTTGTCAGTAAGATGTAGGATAACATATGGGGATTGTATTTAGAGATATTACCAGAGAAATTTTGATAGGTTAAAAGTTATAATAAAGTCCACAACAAAATATGACTAGAAATACATCTATTCACGGTGTTTAAAAGAACTTCAGATGCATTCATGCTATTGAACTATGCTATGTACATAGGAATTAAGTTCATTATGAAACACTCATTACAAGTTGCAACTAGTCAATAATATTAAGTTTCTATTGCATTTCTAAACATTCTACTGTTATTGTTTCTCCCTTATAAATATTGCCCATAATTGTTTCATTAAATTTGGGAGACATATGTATTTTTCTTTCTCCGTTAAATTGTCACTATTATTATATTTGATATTTGATAAGAAGCGATGTACCTGTAGCAAGTTTATATACAAAATTTAAACATATAATATGATAAATAATATAAAACTAAAAAATAATAAAATAACAAGATTATAACATAATTACATTATTTGTTCTTTCTTTTTCCCCTCCCTCCAACTCTTTTTAAACACTCACTTTTCTCTTTCCCTCTTTTTTATTATTGCCTTCATATATGTATTTATTGAGACATATGTATGTATATGTGATTGTCTGTGTATGTTTATGTTTACGTGTATCTGTCTGTGTGTGTATAAGACCTGCTAGTCCTTATGATATACCCTGTATCTCTATTTTTAGGGTTGACCTTTGGTTTAGGTAAGCAGTTGGTGGGCTCTTCCTGGAGAAGATTATTTTTCCTGCTCTCACCATTCTTTAGTTTCCAGTTGTTCTTTGTAAAGAGTTGTGCCTCCTGTGCTTTCATGTTTGTCATGTGCATTGTTACTGTCCTTGTGCTGCTCATGGTAACACAGTCATGCTAATGAGACCTTATGTTTGTAGCTTCTAATATTCACTCTTTAAATGTGAAAGTATGAACTAAGTACTGCAATATATTAATTATAATGTTTTTAACTATTTGATTGATCCCTCACATACTACCTTTACTTTACTACCCATATAACTTCTCTTTCTCTTTTTTCTTACACACACACAGGAACACATGCATTTATACACACACACACATAATTGGGAGGAATATGATATTTATCTTCCTGAGTCTGTGCTTTCTTTGCCTAATATGGTAATCTCCAAGTGTCTTTGCTTGGATTTTTATGAAAAGTATGATTTAATTATTCTTAATAAAATTTCAATTTAAATATTTTACATACATATTCCATATATTTTGCTGCCTTTATTTAGAGGTGAGTATATAGTTTGATTTATATTCTTGGCTATCATGAATAGTTCTATAAGAAACCTGAATGTGAAATATTCTTGTGGTATATGATATATGGATGACGATATTAAATCTCAAACATAATAGATGATTTTTGAAAAATTTAAATAATACTTGTTACATTTTAATTTTGACATAGTTTGATATGATCTAAACTTGGAGGAAAATTGTAACAAGGAAAGGTAAGCTTTTTATGCCATTTATGTAGTGTATGTAAGTGTGTGTGTGTGTGTGTGTGTGTGTGTGTGTTTACAACCCGATTTTTGTGTTTCTTATGAGTTAAAATTGGACAGGAAGTAATACCTCCATTTCTCAGTTGTGTGTATTCTAACCATAAAAATAAAAGTTACATATTTATACTCCTAGATTACATTTGCATTTTCCCCATAGTACAATAGATACTCTTCAATATTAATTACATTAAGAAAATATATTTATGATACATTTTACATGGAGCACTTCTGTAATCTTCATGTTTTTCTGATTCTAAAACTTTTTACTTGAAATACGTGAGACTAATTTTAGGAGAAAGAAAATTGTTGATTTAATTTATGTATATATTTGTGACCCACCAAGCCCCAGAGATAATTTCAACAGGGTGGTCATAAATATGTGTCATAAAATAAAATGTAAAGTCCTGAATCTAGAAATGAAACAGGCAGAATGTAAATGGCTTGGTAGGGGCTTAACTGGGAATCAGGGGAGAGTGCTCGCATTTATTAACCACACACATGGAATTATCAAAGAACAAATTTACCTAATAAAAATAGTTCCAGTTTTTAAGTGTTTGGTGACATTTGCAAAAGCAGCTGTTTACTAGGTGAAACTTTTGAAGCAGTGTTGTCCCACATGAGCTGTGTGGTAAAGGTGAAATCACAGGGGAAACAGCTGATATAATTAGTAGAGAGGTGGTGGTAAGACAACTCAATGTACAATAATTTCTTTTATTTCTTAACAAAGCCTGTCACCTATGATATGATTAGCTGGTGGAGCAATTTTGTTTGTAAATATTGCTGTTCATTTAAAAAAAGTCGAGGACTCCAAGAACAGGATGCTCGGGTTGACCCTGATGAAGCCAAAGTATAGCACCTACTGCCAAGAATGCACTTTAAACTGATATGTTGTCACTTCAAATTACTTTGCATTGACATCTGTGGTTATTTAGTATTACAAGTTAATTTGGCTGACTTCCAGAACAAATAAACAAGTGCAAAACTGTCTCAATGCATTTATTGTGCTTGAATGATTGAAGGCCTCTTTTTGGTGTGTGTGTGTATGGCTTTAATGTTCCAGAATAATTTTATCTAACAGCGGCTGTCAGCTAGACTTACAAACAAACTGTTCCTTTATTGTGAATTATATGAAATATACATAGAAAAGACATTTTGCTTTAATTACAATACTAATAAATAGAAATTGAATAAAACATCTTACAGAAAAGTCAGAGCACAACACAATAAACACAATAAGTATGATAGTAAAATACAAATGGGACTGCTTATAAGAAATCTTGAAAAAACTAATGGGAAAGTAAAAATTTTGAATTGCTAGAAATAAAGTGGCCATAATTGAATAACAGAAAATTAAAGCTGTTGCAAAGCAATTAAATAGAATTAAAAAAATCAATGCTAAGTAATGGTTTTTCCCCATGAGAATTCCACATTTCATACTTTCCAACCACGTCAGGCCAAACAGGAGTACTCATACAATATGGTTATGGTGATATGCAAATTTTAACTTCCTTTTTGTAATGTGTTAATACATCTGTCATTTCAATTGTAGTGGTTTGAATAACCATTGCCTCCACATAGTCTTATGTTTGCTTCCCAAGTAGTGGACTATTTGGGAATGTATGCTTTTGTTGAAAGAAGTGCTCTTTAAGTTTCAAAAACCCCTTTGCAAGTCCTGTTTCCACTTACTGTACTTAGATTTGAATATAAGTTCATCACTGCTGTTCTAATGCTGTGCCTGACTTCTTGCCCGTTCCCATACTCCCTGCTATGCAGGTGGACTAACTGTCTGAACTATAATAAAACACGCAGTTAAAATTTTCTTTATGTTTATGTCAAAATGCTATATCACAGCAATAGAAGTAACTAGAAGACAAATTTAGATATCTATATTTGACAGAAGAGACTTAACACGAATGGCACAGTTTGTGTGAGCTCTTTGAGCCCCACTATTCTTCATCTTTACCTTCAGTCAAGATGCATGTCTTAGCACTAACAGAACTCTGAATAATAGTAAAATATATATTAGAGTCACAGTAAAATCTTTATACTTCTCCTGTACTAATTAAATATTATGTTTTTATTTTCAGAAATTATTCATAACAGAATTTTGGGTTCAGTAATTACTTAAACATAGCTAGAAAGTGAATGTTGTGTAATTCATTAAACAGAAATTTTAATGACTAAGCAAATAGAATAAACATTTGTTGGAAAACATAACTTTGTGTGTCTGTGCACATATTATGTTGCTACGAATTTAACATGTGACTATAACAAACATGGTCGCAAGGCTTAAAAGTTATGCTCAGTGTAAGGAACACAAATTCCCAGTCTACATGCCAATGTGGTTATAAATATTGTTAAGTACTGACTTTCCTACTATGAAAACATATAATCATTTTCTAAATTCACATATTTGTCAGCAGTAAATAAACAAATATTACTGGGCGTATTAATCGCATCGAAAGACTTCTTAGTCTTTACATGACACATGCTAGAGTCATAAAATAGGAGAGAGCCTCAGTTGAAAAAAAGTCTCCATAAAATAGGGCTTTAAGCAAGTTTACATGTCATTTTCTTAATTAGTAACAGATGTGGGAGGGGCCAGGTCACTGTGGGTGGTGTCACTCCGAGGATGGTTGACCTGAATACTATTAAAATGCAAGCGAGCAAGCCATGTGAAAGAAGCCAGTAAGCAGCATACCTCCATGGCCCCTGCATCAGCTCCTGTTCCCAGTTCGTACCCTGCTTAAATTCCTGGCCTCATTGCTTTTGAAGATGAACTGTAAGTGAAATAAATACTTTCCTCCTCAAGATGCTTTGCTCATGGAATTTCATCACAGGACTAGGAACCCTACCTAAGATGGAAATTGGTAAGGGTAGTGGGGTTATTGCTCTGTCATAGCTGGATGTGTTATTCTGGGAAGAATTGTAGAGGGACTTTGAAGTTTTGGGTAGCCCTTGAGGGTTGAGAGCATAGAAAACTGTTCTTGTAGGAATCCTGATGATAGGCATATTGAGAACACTGAAGACTGTGGGGGCCTGGCTTATGTAGTCTCAGAGGGAAGCAACAACTCTACTGGATCTTTTTGGGGGGCAGGAGGGAGCAGTGGAGACTTTGTATTACCTGGTCAACCGACGAGTTAGTCGACTGTAATAAACAAGTGACCAGAACCAATAAAGTAAAAGTTTGCTTTGCTGGAACAATGCATGCTGGTCAGCTGGGGCTGAAGATCAGCTTCGATTAAATAGAGACCAGCATCACTGAGGTGAAGTCTTTGGGGAAATGTTTCCTCAGGGCAGCTCACTGAATCTGAGTTACAGATGTGGCCATGGTTGTGCCACCTGTTGGCAGTTGAACTTGATAGTGTAAGAGGCTCTCAATGGTACTGGTTTAAAAACCATGGTGATCTCAGGAAGGAGCTGAGGCTTGGGAATGTGTAGAAAGTCCACAAAGAGAGCCCAGAAAAGGATATTGTTGGAGATGTGATCCATTAGCAGCAAGGGACCCCAGCACTTGTGGACATGCCAGTATCATAAAATGACTACCAAGAAGGGCAATAACAGTGTACTGGAGTTGTATGTAGCCTAGAAGACAAGCCACAGGTGGTGCAAAAGGCCAAACTGGAGAAGTAATCTGAGACCATGGACATGTTGAGAGGCTCACAAAGAAATCCCAGATGATCGGACATGGAGTCATTTACACTGTTGACATTTACTTTTTGTTTGTTAGTATCATTACTATGCCCTGGTTTTTCCCTCTTGAAGAACATGTTTAAATAAATTTTGATTCTCATGGGGGGCCAAGGCTGGAAGAATTTGAGCTTTTAAAAAAACAGATTTTGGATTTTTTAAATGAGATTGGGTATTTTAAACAGACTGAATATTTAATGGGTTTGGTTTGTAAAGACAGTGAAACTTAAATATATTTATGTTTTATATTGTGAGTATTAACATACTGTGAAACTGTGGGGATAAATGAAAAAAGGAAAGGTTAGGATTGAAGTGATGTCAACTTGACAAGCGATCTCAGTAGTTTATTTTTTAAATTTTATTTAATCTTTTTTTTTTACACTCCAGATTTTATCCCCCTCCTAGTTCCACATCCCATAACTTCTCTATCCCACCACCATCCTGTCTCTTGAGGGCTACGTGAATCTACTCTGACTGAACACAGACCTGGAAGTCCTCTGCTGTCTATATGCTGTGGGTCTCATATCAACTGGTGTATGCTGCCTGGTTAGTAGTCTAATATCTGAAAGATTTCAGGGGTCCAGGTTAGTTGAGATCACTGGTCACCCTCCTCCTCAGCTTCCAGCTTTTCCCTAATTCAACCACAGGGGTCAGCAGCTTCTGTTCATTGGTTGGGTGTAAATATCTGTATGTGACTCTTGTCTGGCTGTTCTAGTTAGTTGATATTGTTTTTCTTGTGGGGTTGCAATCACCTTCAGCTCCTTCAGTGCTTCACCTAGCTCTTCCATTGGCATCCCTAGGCTCAGTCCGAGAGTTGTCTGTGAGTATGTACACCTGTTTTGGTCAGGTGCTGGTAGAACCTCTCAGGGAACAGCCATATCAGGCTTCTGTTAGCAAGAGCTTCTTGGCATCAACAATAGTGTTGGGTTTTGGTGTCTAAACATAAAATGAATCCCTAGTTGGAGCGGTCTCTGGATGGGCTTTCCTTCACTCTCTGTTCCATTTTTTTTTTTTTGTTCCTGTCTTTCCTTTAGACAGGGACATTTCTGAGTTAAAAATTTTGAGATGTGTGGGTGGCCTCATCCCTCAACTAGGGACCATGTCTACCTACTGGAGATGGCTTCTACAAGTTATAGGTCCTCTTTGTTGGGTAGTTCGACTAAAGTTATCACCTTTGGCTCCTGGGAGTCTCTAGCTTCCCTAGAGTCTGGAACTTTACAATGGCTATACCAGCTCTCCATTCCCCACTGCTACATGTTTTTATTTAATTTCCTGACTTTCTGTACTTCTCTCTTGTCCCTTCCAGTACCTGTTTTTGCCCCCCTTTATTCCCTTCACCTTCTCCTACCCAGGTAGGTACCTCAGTCCAGAGCTCTATATCTTGTGATTAATTTGTTATCCATTCTATTTAGGATTGAAGCATCTACACAATTGGTCTTAATTCTTTAAAAATTAACCAGTATGGAAACTACATTTTCAAGTTCTGCCTGCATTCCTGGGCGTCTGCAGGCATCAAAGTCAACCTGATTACCCTGCCCCAGACTTTTTGCCCTCTAGGTCCACTTAGGGTACACTCACCAGTGGTGAGCTACACCTTGTCCCAAGTACTCCATTTTCTAGTGGCCAATGCTGTCTGCATGCATGGAGGCAATACTGGCACCAAGGACCTCAGGCCACACTGGTACAAGGAACCCCAGAAACAAGGTTAGCAACCACAACACCACAGGCCATCTGGCCCCCAAAATTCCAGGGGACACATGCTAGTTTACCTGAAGACTAGCCTGTCACCAGAACCCCAGGCCACTTAAACTAGAAGACAGAGAGGAAACGGAAACCAGGGAAGACACCCCAAAAAAGACCCGTTCAACAAAGATAAACTCAGAAATGAGCATCTAACCATATCTTAACCACAAAATGATTAATATATTTAATTATGGTCAAACAAATTTCATTCATAGACAAAGAGAAAACAACAGAATGTTTTATTTATTATTATTATTATTAAAAATGAAATTATATTTTAAAATGTAAGTTTAAAAGCTAAGTTTTCAAAAACACAAGATATTTAAAATGTTTTACAATGGAAACATAGCTGTATAGAAATATGTAGCTAATAGTAGTATGCATTAAAGGATGCTAGAATGCCGTTAGGGATTACATAATGAAGTTTTTCTCAATTGATATATGTACATACTTGCATATCAGAACCACCTAGATTTGAGTGGTGACCTAGATATATATATATATTATGATGTTGAAATAATGAGAAAATAAGAAAGTAATTTATTTTCCAGAATATAACCCCAGAATTAAGCAATATAGAAATATATATTATGTTATATTATATTTATAAATATATAAATATTATATATAATCATTTAAATATGAATGTCATTGTAATACAAAAACTCCTTTTAATAAGCATACAACCATGTTTAATGGTAATGGTTTGATATGATATGAAAACATGACTATGAAGTAGAACATAAAAACAGCCTTGTGTTATGATTATGATAGCATAAGCTGAGGTTTCTCAAAACCTACTTTAATAAGGGTTCTTAAAGGCTTCAACATCCCTTTTAGCTCACCTACCAGAGATGGGGGAAAGAAAGGAAATGGGATGGGGACCTGTTTAGAAGTAGTTCTTGGGAGCAATTCCCATCATTATTGGGATATCGCCAGTCCACTCTAAATCATCAAATAGGAATCAGTAGCAACATTTCAGTCCAACTCATAAAGACAGAAAACAAATCAGTAACAGCAGCTACTGAAGGTAGAACTGAAGCAGAAGAAACTGATAGGTGCCTCTGCAGAAGCACCTGGAAGCAGCCAGAATTCCATAAGTTCTCTTTAGCATTTCTCTTTACGAAGTCATGACACACAGAGATCAGTGAAGACCTGCAGAGTAACACAAGCCAAACTAATATAAAAATGTTCTTCACTGTTCTTTGTCTTATACTTATATTCTTTCCAATCATCATGCATCCTCTAAGTGTCTGCCTCAGCAAAACATCCTCACAGCTTCCAGAAAATCACTATGACACAGCTGAGTCTCCACAGAAATTTTCAGTTCATGATAGTTATATTTCATACACACATGCACACACACAGGCACACACACATACACATGCACATGCACATGCACATGCACATGCACATGCATATGCACACACTTCATGGATCTTACTGTTACAGCTTTTCTCTGACAATCTTTAATGAAGCAACTTTCTGAGATGATATTAACTTTTGGTATATTTCAAGATATTGAAAGGAAGCTATGATCTGTGATCAGGATATAAAGTAAATAGAAAACTTAATCAAGGAAAGAAAACAATAAGAATGTCAAGATAATTCCTCATAAGCATCATTAATTTAAAATTTTAATTTACTATAATCTCCATGTACTTCATATATATTAATGAGTATAATTTTAAATCAGCAAATTAACAGAAAACCTCTAAAATGGATTATTTCTTAACTTGAGGATCTTGAGGTGAACAATATGAAAATTATTTGTTTTATTGAATGTGCATCCTTTCATTATTAATATTTTTAAGCATTTAAACTAAGCATTAATGCCTACCTTTATAACTGGTGTATTAAACTTTCTATGCTTTTATTCTCCTTTGTCTCTAAATAAAATTTCTCCTTTACTGTTTCTGGAGATCTTTTAGAATATAAAACATGTTAACTTTGTTTTTCATATATACTTTAATATACATATAACAATCAATCTTCTTTCTTTATATATAATTTTTATTCTGGGAGAATTTTTGACCCTTTACAATTAATTCATAACTAAATAATTCTGTGGCATTTATTTATCTTTTATTTTTTATTTCCATATGAATGAATAACAAACAACCTCCCATTTGAGCAATAGATATCAGGGAATTTTAAGGACACTTTATCAAAACCTTTGAGTCACGCTACGCTGCACATCAGAGTCTTGACCACGCCATTCTGGAGCGGTATTAAGAAAGAAAGCCCTTATATGCTATTCACAGAGATGGGAGCACAATGGGAGCACAGAAACAGTATGGTATGACAGACTTTTACAATAGCCCAAATTTTGGGTTCTGAATTTTCTGACTACAGATAATCATTGAAGAAAGCTGGTAACATTGTCTCTCATGTTTATTCAATAAAATAGAAATATGGGTGCTGTTATGTAGAAGTCTTGAAGATGTATGTAGCAGTCTTGAAGATGTATGTAATTGAAGCTCTAAATCATGGAAAATAAAGAAAAGTCTGTTATATTGAGTCAAACTAACTTATTCAAGTACTCTATTAAGAGAACTGTTAAATTCAAAGACATTGTGATGATGTAGTTACCACTATAATTTAATATCTATATGCAAATCTATGTTCATTACATCCTTATGTTCTTTGTAATTTTCTAGTATAGACCATTTTCCAAAAGCTCACGTTTCATTTGGCAATATAAGCATTCTATAATATGTACCAAAATGTTTTTCACCATTTTTCTTCAGTTTTATTTTATCATACATCCAATATACTTAGACATGGTCTGTTAGCGATATAGGGTTTAATTAGAGATATAGGGTATAATTACCATAATATTAATTGCCAATTTATTTTCTCTGGTGTTTTCATTGCTTTCTCTCATGGTCATAAATAGCATCTCCTTCATCTGTGTTATCATGATGCAATTCCAAACATCTTTTATAATTCTCAGCACATGATTTTGTAAGTGATATCAGTAATTAGGAATATTTGTTTTCATAATTTCATAGCTTGACACTATTTCTTTAAAAGAAAGTTATTGGTTGTACAAAAATATATAGAGAAACTCTTGGTCATCACAATGACACAAATAATAGTAACATGAAATTAGTATTTTCGAAGACAAATTACAAACATATTATACATATTAACCTGTATTTCAAATGAAGCATTAAAACTCTTTGGTTAACTCAAGCATATTTCACAAGATATGAGGCATACTTAATAACTAATTTATATCAATTATGTAAATGTTAAATTTTAACAAACATGATCTCACTTAACAGAAATGAATACATTTGTTCTTTATACAGAGTTTGCAGTAATTACTTCCATAATTTTCTCATGGTCATCTTAATCTTGACTCTAATCCATGTTTTTTTCCATATTCATCACAATGCCACTGAACTAGGGTTTCTCATATTCACCTTCACAATGCTTCTCCTCATCTTCTGTGTTTCTCATAATCATCTTTACAATGTCTCTGATTTTGTTTCTTCCAGAAAATATCACAATTCTTGTAATGCTTAATGACACATTTGCCTTCTGTATTATATTTCAATGAGCAAATTTAGGAATATATTATTTGACAAGGAACGTCCTTGTTTTCTTCAGAAATATAATTGAACTTCGTTCAAGTTCATCAGAAATATAATTGTTGAGAATTTTTAATTATTTGCATACAGCCTATTAACTCTCTCTCTCTTTCTCTCTCTTTCTCTTTGTGTGTGTGTGTGTGTGTGTGTGTGTGTTTGTGTGTGTGTGTTCTACACATCAACACAGTTTCAGGTAAGCTATGCCTATGGAGTGAGAACCTGTATTTAAGAAAGGAAACAGAAAAGAGAGTAATCAGATAACACACAACTATAAAGAAAATATATAATGTATATGTAATTATTATTCAGACCTAAAATAAATTAAACCATTTCTTTTGAAGTTAAATGGATGAAAATTTATATTTTACTCTTAAACAATATAAGGTACACAGAAACAGAAAACATCACATGTCAAATTTATCTTTTTAAAAAAGTGAGATATGAAAGGTAAAGAAAACATTGGGAGGAAGGGATTTACATTAGGCATATAAGAAAAGGCAATGGAGGTGAGTATGTTCAAAGGGATTACATACATGTATGAAAAAGTTATAAGCAAATAGTTCACACAGTTGATATATTACAGCAAACATCTTTAAAGTTTTGTGTCACATTGAAATATGTAAAGTAATACTTCCTTTAGTTTCAATCTCATCATAACCATAATTGCTGTGATCAAAAAGAGGCCAAATTTTGAGGACCCAGGAAGCCTGAGTCACTTTTCAAGGTATAGCTACTGATGAATCCAGTGTCTACAACACTCAAAACAGAGCAAACAAGGATCTAACAGATCTGTGTAAGCATATGTTCCTAAAAGATTCTATATTCTACCACTGAACTTGTTGTTTGTACATATTTATTGTTGCTATACTCAAAACAAAAATGAGGTAGATTCAGCCTAGTTATTTATCAGGAGAAATATGAATGTTTGCTACACACACAATGGCATTTTATTTAACTATATGCCTGAATTTCTATCTTTAAATTGTTTTGTTAGTGAAACAACCCTGGTTCTAAAAGACAAATAAGACCTGTCTCACTTATATGCAAATCCCATATTTTATTTTTGTATATGCATATATAAAAGGGAAAGCAATGGTTTTTGAGGAAGGATGTGGAGGAAACTACAACGTCTTAACATTATAAAGGATTGACTACTCAGAGTGAAGGCTATATGGGGGGAACACAGGGCAGTAGGGAAAGAAAATGGGACACAAGTTGAATAAATATAGTCTATATTAAATCCCATAAAAACTTATTAGTTAGTATGTGGATGGAAGGAGATACTCAAACAAACAAACAAACAAAAAAAAAAAAACAGCGAAGCTTTGATGAAATTTGATACATTCTCTAAAACTTAATTTATGGTTCACATTCAGTTTCTGAATGAATCAGCGTATTCTGGTATTTTGTTTATATAAATTAGAAAAGTAAGGTGTTTATTTTCTGCTATTATTCCATGCAATAGCATATGGGGCAATTTTAATAATGCCTGTGTTTTATTTCACTGTGCGATTTCCTGATGACTTTGTCCTGTTCAAATCCAGCCACCTGTTCCTGCCTGTCATTCTCCACCCTGGTCAGTTGGCTAATGTTGTTTCACAGGAGTTTCCATTTGTGGAACACAGTCTGAGACTGTATGCTGCACACTTTGCCAGCCATACCTTCAGGTCACAGCCTGCTGCTATCCAACCTTTGCTTATACCAAGACCCGCAGAGCTGCACTGGTGCAAAACAATGTTGACAGACTGGCCTTTTCCCAAATCCTTGTTGGGAGGATGCCTGTCTTGCCATTTGGTCTCTCTCTTTGGGCTCATAGAAGCTTTGAATCATCCCCTCTTCTGGCCCTGAAAACATTCTGTTTCATAGAATCAGCATAACTTTCCCTAAGCAGATGTGGTGCTCAATTTTATAGTAGGTCAACTTTTTTAATTCTTTGGGAAATTTTTCAAATTTATAGAGTAGTGATTTTTCAGAAAGGCATCACATTTAGAAATCTTGAGCTACTGAATATGTCACATTTTTGAGGAAATTAAAAGAAAGAGAGAGGTATATAGACATGAAGACACTGCTTGTTGAGATCAGGTGCCTGTGTATCTATTCCAAAGTAGAAGACAGTTACTTTGGCATTAAGGGCAGTTTTATAAGGAGAGAAACATTAAATCAAAAATACTATATATCTACTCTATGAAATATATATAATTGTTATTTAAGCTTTTTTTATATATTTAAAGAATAGTTTACACATGGGAAGCAGGAAAGAAATAACAAATAATATGGACTACAAAAATCCTCAAATATTTCAATGCAGAAATTAAAACTGTTACTTAAAATATCTAAAAATAAATACTATGCAGAATACTATTTTAGATATAACTATTATTTATAAAACTGTAATTTTAAAAAGTTTAAAAGGCATGGATCTTAAATTAATTTTTAATTTTTAAAAATATTTTTTAGTAGGGAAATCTATATGAGTGTTTTGTCCTTGTCTTGTTGTATTTCCTTTGTTGTGTGGTGTTGTCTTTTTGAGGCCTGTTTTTTCCTAAGGAAAATGAACATGGTGTGGATCTTTGTGTGAAAGTTTGGAGGGATAGTTGGGTAGTCAGAATGTCTTGTGTGAGAAAGAAGACTTTATTTTCAGTAAAGAAAAAAAAGTAGAAAAAACTGGGTAAATCATATTAGTAAAGTCAGAAATAGAGAAAACTACAGTAGTAAAATGGCATGTTGCTGTGTTTTTAATTTATTATTTAAAAATTTCATACATGCATATAATGTATGTTGATCAGAATTGCTCTTCATTCTTTCCTTCTGACTACCCCAGTACCCTACAAATTTTCCCTGCCAACTTCAGGTACTTTATCTGTCAATGTCTGAGTCCACTTAGCATTGCCTAGTTCTGGGACACTGGGTAGAAATCCACTGGATGGATCATGGGAACATGGGCAGACTAGGGCCATATCTAAAGTTAACCTAATCTTCCCATAAAATCATTGGAAACCAGCTGCTTCTTATAGAGAATGCCCCATCCGTGCTTGAAATTTGGCTGACTTCATTTTGTGTAAGTTTTGTGCGCACACATACACACCCTGTGAGTTCTCTTATGCAGACTCTGCCATGCAAGACTGTATTGTAGCAGGTACCAGTCCTTTGCCAGCTCTGGCTCTCCTAATCCTGCCGTTCCTCTGGTAAAGGTGGTATGATTAAGTGTTCCATTTAGAAGCCAAGAGTTCATAGTCTCTTAATCTTTGCTTTGCTTATTTTTTGATTTTCTTTATTACTTGGTTTCTACTATGGACAGGATTTGTTGATGAAAGTTCAAGTGTGTACAATCTTTGGTTTATGTGTTTCGCATTCACTTTAATACAGTGTCAGCTTAGCTGGCCAGTGGGTGTAAGTTCTCCCTTTACAGTCAAAGAACTACCATGGGTTCTTGGCCCATATAATTATACCAGTAATGAGTTATTAACAAGACTAAAGAGTTTGAGGAAATGGTCAAGGAGAATGTGTAATCACATATATTCACTGCAGCACTAATGAACAAAAACAGACATTGACGTCTGCTATTAAGCTATAGAGGAACTAAAATCCTCTCCTTTTGGTTGAGTGCCCAGCACGAAACAAGAAAGCTACATTAACCCTTCCACCACCAAAGCTCAGAGAACATCCTTGAAAGGAGGCAGAAAGGAGGTGAGAGTCAGAGGATAGAGAAAAGTCCTGTGAAAGGCTGTCTTCTGGACATGGTAGGACTAACATAATGATGAATAGGAACTGTTTTCACCAACACAAGACCTGAAAGACTGTGAGTGAGCCAAAGTCCTTCTTAGACAGTGTGAGCTTTGTAATCCCTTGTTGAGAAGGGATTGGCAGCAGGCAGCTGTTGAATTCTTTACTAGCTATATGGCTACTTGTATGTTCTCTCCGTTCCAGTGAAGGACCCAAAATTCATGTACAAACAGGCAGTTCTAACTAGAGTTAGTGAGCTGTAGAAAAGAAAACAGTGGTGAAGAAAACATGAGTGAATTGAAGATGAAGTGGAGGAAGAAGTAAAAGGAAAATAAAAGCTATGACATTTCAAGAAGTGATTATTGGGGAAACTTAGGTGAGGTAAAGAAGATAAAGATGGCATTATACTTCAACTTACACATGGAAACAAGTTTTAAACTAAACCACTTTAGATTAGCTCTTTTGGAGGGAAGCAATAGAAATTGAAGATCACCTTATTAAATGAATTCAACTAAAGACCGAAAGTATATATTTCCTGTCATTCCTGGAACATTGTGGAACCATTACAAAAAAAAAAAAAAAAAGTTTAACTAGAGAAGAGGAAAGGTACTGGCCAAAAGCTAAGAGGAATAGAGAAGTATATAAAACCAGAATACATGAGTATCAGGGAACTACATGTTTTTATAGTTAAGAGTAGCAAACCTAAATACCTAGAAGATAGCATGACATTTGTCATATAAAAATTTAAAATAAATATATAATATATTTTAATAAAATATTCTTTTCATACCTTTCAATATTCATCCCCAAAATGTCATGTTAAGTTCTCACAGATCTAACACTACTGTTCAAATCAACTACCCAACTCTTTGTGCTATTTTTATTTTTACTTAAGAGCTCATGTCCTATTTGTGCTATCTACATTTACCTATATGTAAGGACATTGACTAGAATTCAGTCCACCTACCAGAAGTCACACCCATGCAGATAATTGTCACACAGATGCAGGTAACTGTCTGTCTTCCACCCAGACTATATCTATCCACATATTCAGTTGGGTTTTAAAATATTAAAAAAAATGAAGATCATATTGAGTATGATATCACTCTCTTGTTCTGAAAAGAAATATTGTTTTTTTCTATGAATAATAATAAACCTTAATTTTGAAAGGATACTGAAAACTAGGAGGTGTAACTTACGAAATAAAAAAAAAACTCAATAGCTAAATAGACTCATAAAAATCAGAATTCATTGGATTTAAGATGCTTTCAGTTTAATGTCTACATTTGTATTAATTGTTTATACTGATGGTATCCTCTAGGAACAAACAAACTGCACAATAATTTTAAGCTGATAAAAACGTAGATTTATTTGGCTTTGCTGAAAGGAAAGTGAACAAATATTTGTCCATGTGAAGAAAATGATGAGAGAGAAGGGACAGGCATGTTTCATGGAGCAATATAAGTATAAAAGGAGGACACAGGCACTGGACTCATGGTGAATGACCTACTTGTAATGCATGAAACTACTACAAAAATCATGTATGCTAATTTCTTTGAACTTCAAATTACCACACTCGACTTGAAGAAATTACTAATGAAGAAAAAAATCATTTAGAAAGAATGTGAAATTTGTTTAACCGGCTCTCTGATTGTCTAAGAATTTTAACAGATAGTGTTAGTAACCTTTCTTGCTTCCTTGACCAAATACTGGCAAAGACAATTCAAGGGAGGGATTATGCATATTCATAATTCAAGACTCCATTCTGTCATGGAAAGAAATGGATGGGGCAGAAGTAGAACTAGATGGTAACCTAGCAGCATCCGTTTTCAGGGATCAGAGAAACATCAGTGCCTTTTTTGACCCCCTTTCTGTTCTCAACCCACTAGAGGTGTTTCTTATTAACGTATTCTTAGTGTTAGTCTTCACATTGGTTTAAAATTTAATATTACTTATTATTAAATAATAATTAATTATTAATAAACTTAATAATAAACTTGGGGTCGCCAGTAACCTATTGATTCCCCATTAGGCAAGACATCATAACACTTGCTTACCCTTTAAGTCAACTAATTATGAGAGAGCTCAGATTTGAATTCACTTTTTTTAATATTTATTTATTTATTTGTCATTCCATATGTTCACTTCTCAAATGATATCACACTTCCTGGTTACCCTTCTACAAGCCCCCCGCTCCACAACCTCTCTCAGCTCCATCCCATTTGCCTAGATGAGGGCGCTCCCTCTCCTGCCCAACCCCCACAGTGTCCTCCCATACTGCGGCATCCAACTTCCACAGGACCAAGGGCCTCCTGTCCCATTGATGTCTGACAAGGCCATCCTCTGCTACATATGTATCTGGAGCCATGGATCCCTTCCTGTACGTTCCTTGGTGGGTGGTCTAGTCCGTGGGAGCACTGGGTGGTCCGGCCAGCCTATGTTGTTCGTCCTATGGGGTTGCAATCCTCCTCAGGACCTCGGGTTCTTCCGCCAGCTCCCCCATGAGGATTCCTTGATGGTTGGTTCCAAGCATCCACATAGCCACACTACGTTCCTGTGAGCAAGTGCCTCTTGGCGATGAAATCAGACAGGATGAATTCCCAAGTGGGCCAGTCACCAGATGGCCTTTCCTTCAGTCTCTGCTCCATTTTTTGTCCCTGTTGTACCTTTGGACAGGAGCATTTCTGGGTTATAAACTTTGATATGCGTGTGCAGCCCCATCACTGAAAAGAGAACGTGAATATCTATTGAAGGTAGTCTCTAGAGGCTTTATCTCCCCTTCTTTGCTAAAAATCATCCCCTTTGGGTCCTGGGAGCCTCTCATTTCTCTGGCATCTGTGGCCCTACAGCTGCTATCCCCATTTCCTCATTGCTACCTGTTACATATTTTTATCTGATTTCTTGGCCCTCTGTACCTCTCTCCTGCCCCATCCAGTCCCTGATACTGCTCCATTTCCTCCCACTCCTCTCTCCCTCCCAGTTTTCTCCCTCCATCCACCTCCCACTATCTTACCCCCTCCAAATGCAAGACTGAAGCATTGACACCCTGGCTCGAGGTACATATGTAGCAAAGGATGCACTTATCTGGCATCAATGTGAGGACAAGCCTATGAAGGCTTGATGTTCCACTGCAGGGGAAGACAGAGTGGTGAAGTTGGAGTGGGTGAGTGGGTAGGGGAGCACCCTCATAGAAGCAAGCAGGGGAAGTGGGAAGGGGATGGGGGGTTTTAAGGGGAAACCTGCACAGAGGATAACATTTGAAATGTAAATAAATAAAGTAATCTATAAAGACTAAAATAAGAATAGGGGGGAAAAGGATCAATTTGCATTTTTCTACATGCAAATCTCTAGTTGAAACAGCACCATTTGCTAAAAATGCTAGGTGTTTTCCACTGAAAGTTTTTAGCTCCTGTATCACAGATCAAGTGACCATAGGTGTGTGGGTTCATTTCTGGGTCTTCAATTCTATTTTATTGATGTACATCCCTGTCTCTGTAAAAATACCATGCAGTTTTATCACTATTGCTCTATAGTACAGCTTGAGGTTAGGGATGGTGATTCCCCCAGAAGTTCTATTATGATTGAGACTAGTTTTAGATTCTTAACAAAATCTTGGAATTTTGTTATTCTAAATAAATTTGAATATTGCTCTTTCAAACTCTATGAAGAGTTGAGTAGGAATTTGATGGGAATTGCATTGAATCTATAGATTGTTTTTGGTTAAATGGCCATTGTCACTATATTAAACTTGCCAATCCATGAGCTTGGGAGACCTTTCCATCTTCTGAGGTCTTCTTCATTTTCTTTCTTCAGAGACTTGACGTTCTTGTTATACAGATTTTCACTTGCTTGGTTAGAGTAACACCAAGCTATTTTATATTATTGATGATTGTGGTAAAGGGTGTTGTTTCCCTAATTTCTTTCTCTGATCACTTATCCTTGTAGTAGAGGAAGGCAACTCATTTGTTAAGAGTTAATTTTATATCCAGTCACTTTGATGAAGTTGTTAATCAGGTCCCTGGTAGAACTTTTGGGATTCTTTATGTATACTATTTATCATCTGGAAATAGTGCTATCTTGACTTCTTCCTTCAGAATTGGTGTGCGTTTCATCTCCTTTTGCTGTCTAATTGCTCTGGTTAGCACTTCCAGTACTATATCGAATAAGTAGTTAGGGAGATTGTTGTCAACCTTGTCTTGTCCCTGATTTTAATGGGATTGCATTGAGTTTACTATATTTAGTTTGATGTTGGATTTGGTTTGTTGTATATTGCTTTTATTCTATTTAGGTATAGACCTTGCATTCCTGACCTCGCCAATACTTTTAACATGAAGGGGTGTTGTATTTTTTCAAAGAATTTTTCAGCATCTAATGAAATGATCATGTGATTTTTTTTAGTTTGTTTACAGAGTGGATTACATTGATGAATGTCCATATATTGAACCATCCCTGCATTCTTGGGATATAGCCTACTTGATCATGGTGAATGATCATTTTGATGAGTTCTTGAATTCGGTTTGTAAGAATTTTATTGAATGTTTTTGCATTGAAATTCATAAGGGGTATTGGTCTGAAGTTCTCTTTCTTTGTTGAGTCTTTTTGTGATTTAGGTATCAGTGTAACTGTGGCTTCATAGAAGGAATTTGGTATTGTCCCTTTTGCTTCTATTTTGTGGGATAGTTTGAGAAGGATTGGTATTAGGTCTTCTTTGAAAGTTTGAAAAAATTCTACACTAAAACCATCAACCATCTGACCCTGGACTTGCTTTTTTTGTTTGTTTGTTTGTTTGTTTTTTTTTTTTTTTTTTTGGTTGGGAGACTTCTAATGACTGCTTGTATTTCTTAGGGAGTTATAGTTTAGGTGGTATATTTATTCCTAATTTAACTTTAGTACCTGGTGTCTGTCTAGAAAACTATCCATTTCCTCCAGATTTTCCAGTTTGGTTGAGTATAAGCTTTTCTAGTAGGATCTGATGACTTTTTTTGAATTTCCTCAGATTCTGTTGCTATGTCTCCCTTTTTGTGTCCGATTTTGCTAATTTGGATACACATTCTGTACCTTCTGGTTAGTCTGACTAAAGGTTTATCTATCTTGTTGATTTTCTCAGAGAACCAGCTCTAGTTTTGTTGATTCTTTGAATAGTCCTTTTTCTTTTTTTTTTTTTTTTCTACTTGGTCAATTTTAACTCTGAGTTTGATTATTTTCTGCCTTCTACTCCTCTTGGGCATATTTACTTCTTTTTGTTCTAAAGCTTTTAGGTGTGCTGTCAAGCTGCTAATATATGCTCTCTCCGGTTGGTTTCTTTTTGGAATCACTCAAAGCTATGAGTGTTTTCTTAGCATTGTTCCCATTGTGTCTTGTTTGTTTGTGTTTATTGTGCCTTCATTTTTATTAAATTCTAAAAAAACTCTAATTTTTTTTTTTTATTTTCTGACCAAGTTGTCATTGAGTAGTATTGTTCAGCTTCTATGTGTATGTAGGCTTTCTGTTGTTTTTGTTTTAATTGAACATCAGCCTTAATCTGTCATGGTCTTATACAATACATGGGTTTAAATCAATGTTCTTGTATCTGTTGAGGTTTGTTTTGTGTCTGATTATATGGTCAATTTTTGAGAAGTACTATAAGATACTGAGAAGAAGGTACATTCTTTTGTTTCAGTATGAAATGTTCTGTTAAGGCCATTTGGTTCATAATTTCTCTGTTTTACTATGTCCCTGTTTAGTTTCTGTTACCAAGACCTGTCCATGAATGGGAGTGGGGTGTTAAAGTCTCCTGCTATTATTGTGTGAGGTGTAATGTGTGCTTTGAGCTTCAGTAATTCTTTTTTTTTTTTACATATGTGAGTACCCTTGCATTTGGGACATAGATATTTAGAATGGCGTTTCTCTTGGTTGATGTTTTTCTTGAATGAGTAAGTAGTGTCCTTCCCCATATCTTTTGATGATTTTTGGTTCAAAGTCTATTTTATTGGAAATTAGAAAGGCTATTCTAGCTTGTTTCTTGTGACCATTTGCTTGGAAAAATTTTTCCAGGCTTTTACTTGAGGTAGTGTCTGTCTGTCACTGAGGTGTGTTTCCTGTATGCAGCAAAATGCTAAATCCTATTTATGTTTCCAGTTTTATGGCTATGTCTTTTTATTATGGAATTGAGTCCATTGATGTTGAGAGATATTTGGAACCTCTGACTGTTGCTTCCTGCTATATTTGTTGTTAGATGTGGATTTATGTTTGTTTTTTTCCTCTTCTTTTGTTTTTGTTGTAAAAGGATTAGTTTCTTGCTTTTCCTTGGGTGTAGTTTCTCTCCTTGTATTGGAATGTTTCTTCTATTATCCCCTGTAGGGAATATTAGTTTAATAATATTCGCTGGAAAGATATTGTTTAAATTTGGAATAGCTTCGTTTCTCCCTCTATGGAAATTGAGAGTTTTGCTGGATATAGTAGCCTGGGCTGGCCCTTTTGTTCTCTTAGGGTATGTATGATGTCTGTCCAAGATCTTCCGGCTTTCAGAGTCTCTGTTGAGAAGTCCGGTGTATTTCTGGTATGTCTGCCTTTATATGTTACTTGACCTTTTCCTCTTACTGCTTTCAATACTCTCTTCTTGTTCTGTGCATTTGGTGTTCTAATTGCTATGTGACAGGATGAACTTGCTTTCTAGTTCTATTTGTTTGGTGCTCTATAGGCTCCTTGTTTGTTTATGGCCATATCTTTCTTTAGATTAGGGAAGTTTTCTTCTATAATTTTGTTGGAGATATTTGCTGACCCTTTCAGTTAATAATCTTCACTCTTTCCTATACCTATTATTTTCAGGTTTGGTCTTTTCATTGTGTCCTGGATTTCTTGAATGTTTTCTTGAGGTGCTTTTTGCTTTTTGTATTTTCCTTGACTGTTGTCATGTCTTGTATGGTATCTTTTACTCCTGAGATTCTCTCTTCTATCTTTTGTATTCTGTTGGTGATGCTTATATTTGTGACTCCTGCTCTTTCCTAGGTTTCCATCTTCAGAACTGTCTCCCTTTGTGTGTTCTTTGTCTCTGTTTTTAGTTTTAGGTCTTGGATGGTTTTGTTCAATTCCTTCTCCCTTTTGTGTTTCCCTTTATTTCTTTAAGGGATGTATGTGTTTCTCTTTTATTTCTTTGAGGGATTGATTTATGTCCTTCTTAAAGTCCCCTGTCATCTTCATGAGATGAGAAAATTTAGATCTGAATCTTTAGATCTGTTTTGTTGGTGTATCCAGGGCTTTCTGTGGTTCAAGACCTGGGTTCTGATGTTGCTAAGCAGGATTAGGTTCTGGGTTCTGATGTTGATAAGCAGAATTAGTTTCTGGGTTCTGATGTTGCTAAGCAGTATTGCTTTCTGTTGCTTAGGTTCTTGTGCTTGCCTCTTGCCATCTGGTTATCTCTGGTGTTTACTGGCCTTTCTGTCTCTGATGGAGCCTGTCCCTCCTATGAGCTTGGGAACCTGTGAGCCTGTGATTCTGTATGTGCCAGAACCCCTAGAGACTGAGTGTTACTGGAGTGTGGGCTGAATTTGTTGGGATCTGGAACAGAGGCTCTGCTCCTAGCACAAGTGCAAACCAGAAGGAGCACAGCTCTCTAGCTGAGTGGGATATCTGCATCATGGAGTCAGGCACCCCATTTAAGCTTGGTATTGGGGCAGGTTTGGGGTCTCACATGTGATCCTGGATGTGTCAGAATACCTGGAGAGTAGAGCTGCAACTGAAGTGTGGACTGAATTGGTTGGAACCCAGAACAGAGGCTCTGTTCCCAACACAGATGCAAACAGAAAGGAGTGCAGGTCTCTGGCTTGAATTCACTTTTTTTTTTTCTGGGTCAGAACTTTTGACTGTAGGATAGCAACCCCATTCCTCCACTTGATGCCCTGTCTTTCAGCTGAAGGTGGACTCTACAAGTTCCCTCTCCCCAGTGTTGGGCATTTCATATAAGGTCTCTCCCATTTCATATAAGAGTCTCACCTCCCAGGTCTCTGTTTCATTACAGAGAGTTCCCCCACTCCCACTTCCTGAGGTTGCATATTTCCATTCATTCTGCTGGCTGTCAGGGCTTCACATCTGTTTTCCCCCACCCCCAAGTAACTGATCATGTTCCCATTTCCCCTCCCCTTCCCTCTCCCACCCAGTTCTCTCTCTCTCCCTCCACACCCCACTCCCACCTCCCCCAACCCCCATCCCCACCCATGATTGCTTTCTTCTCCCTCCTAACTGGGATCGAAGCATCCTCATTTGGACCCTTCAGCTTGACAACGTTCTTGAGTTCTGTGGATTATATCCTGGGCATTCTGTAATTTTTGGCCAATATCTACTTATCAGTGAATACATAACATGCATGTCATTTTGGGTCCAAATGGCCTCCCTCAGGATGATATTTTCTAGTGTCATCCATTTGCCTCCAAAACTCATGATGTCCTAGCTCTTTATTTTTTTATTTTTTATTTTAATTTACATTTTCCAATGTTATCCCCTTTCCCAGTTTCCCCTCCAGATACCTGATACCTTGTCGTGCTTCTGTGAGGGTGCTCCCCCACCCTGACATTCCCATACACTAGGGCATCTAACCCTCCCAGGACCAAGGGCCTATCCTCCCATTGATGCCTAATAATGCCATCTGTTGGTATTATGTCTAAGCTCCACCCCCACAGTGACATAACAATAGTCAGCTGCCCGACTATAAAAGGGGCTGCTTGCCCCTTCCTCTTCCTCTTACTGCCCTCTTACCCACTATTGTTCTTTGTTCTTTGCTGCTCTTGCCCCATTCCCCATTCCTCCCTCCATGTGCCCCTGGCCAGTCTTTCCTTTCTTCTTCTACTCTTCTCTCATTAAACCTCTCCACATGGAACCATTTTGGCTAGGTGTTTTCTGTCTGGGCATGGGTCAAGACTCAAACCCTAACATCATCCTCTGCTACATATGTGGATGGAGCCATAGGTCCATCCCTGTGTACTCTTGGGATAATGGTTTAGTCCTTGTGAGCTATGGGGGATCTGGTTAGTTGATATTCTTGTTCTTATGGAGTTGCAAACACCTTCAGCTCTTTCAGTCCTTTCTCTAACTCCTTCATTGGGGACCCTGTCCTCAGTTCAATGGTAGACTGCAAACATCTGCCTCTGTATTTGTCAGGCTGTGGCACAGCCTCTCTGGACACAGCTATATCAGGCTCTTGTCAGCAAGCACTTCTTTGGCATGTGAGATATTGTCTGGGTTTGGTGGGTGTCTATGGGTTGGATCTCCAGGTGTGGCAGTCTCTGGATGGCCTTTCCTTCAATCTCTGCTACATACTTTGTCTCCATATTTCCTCCTGTGAGTATTTTTGTTCCCCCTTCAAAGAAGGACTGAAGCATCCTATAAATGTCATTCTGTCTGTCTGTTGCATGATTCTAAATCTGTCCCTGTACCTATACCTATGTCTGTGCATGTGTCTTTGTTTGTCTTTTTGCCCCTAACAAAAGGCTTTGTTCTCTCTTTCATTGAATTGTACAGAAAGAATGACATGAATATGAGATGAAACCCCTCTGCAGAAATCTTTCACAGGATTTTATATCATATTAAGTCATAGATTCAACTGATCCCAACTAACTTTAGTTAAAAAAAGAGTATAATAAATATTAATTGTTTTTCAAGCACTGTGCATATGTAATATTCAACAGTTGGGATGGATATTTTATAAGTTTTCCTTCAGCCTGTAATTTCTTTTTCAATAGGTAATTGTCATAATACAAATTTACACATTCAAGCATTACACTAGGGTAGGGGATTGAAAGAATACATGATTGGCGATTAAAGCTCAATTTAATTTAGGATAGAAAAGCTGATTATCTAAGAAATACAAAGCACGTAAATTTGGCTATACCATTATACTCTTAAAGCGAGGTTAAAGAAATCTCTGAGTACACAGTAGCATAATAGTATTAAGTCTTTAACTGACCTCAAGGTGTAATATTAACTCTGGCTTTGAGATTCAACAAAAGATTCTGTCTCTTAGATGTAAGAAACATTTTTATCAGAATGCACCACCATAGTTCTTCCCACCTGAATTTTCTAATTTATAAAAACTAATAGATATACCTAGATATTTCCTTTAAAGGTGATTATAAATTCTGTCACTTTTACGGTTAAGATTAAGCATCATAAACATAGCAATTATTTAGATTGAAAAACAAACTCAAAATCCTATTTTTCCTTCCTTTGGGTTTTGAGATTAATATATGATTATGTAATTTTCCCTTTCCATTTCCTTCTTCCCAAACTTCCATATCTCCTTCTTGAACTCTTTCAAATTCATGACCTTTTTCTTTCTTTTCCTTTTATTAAAATTAGACTCTTTTCTCTTAAACTTTATCTTAATTGCAGGTTCCCCTCTCTCTTGTGCTACTCGTTCCTCCCCATTCCCCTGTCTATCCAGTCCCACTTGAGTTGTATTACTCATTAGAGAAGTTAAGGCCACTAAGGCATAGCACCAAAGCATAATAAAATAAAATAAAATAGAATAAGTTAAATCAAGCACATCATAGTTGGACAAGGCAAACCAGAAGGAAAAAAAAAAACACAAGAGAAAGCAAAAGAATCAGAGACTTACTCTTTCATCGACTCTGGAGTCTGATAAAAGTCTGAACTGTAAGCTATAATATATATGAAGAGGACTCTGTGAGTACCTGTGCAAACCCTGTCCTTGCTGCTTCAGTCTCTATGAGTTCACATGAGTTTTGTCTATTAATCTAAAGGGCCTCTATTTCTCTGGTCTTACACTCTTTCTTGCTCTACTTCCAAGGCATTTCTTGAGCTAGGTTTGAAGGAATTTTATGGAAATAATTCCATTTGCAGCTTTTGGCTTTAATGTCTCTCTCTGCATAATACCTGGCAGTGAGTTTGTAATTTGTTCCCATCTGTAGCAGAAGGAACTTTCTCTGATGTATATGAATGTGGCAGAATAATATAAATCTATGAATCTATAGTCATAGTTTATATTCATATAATCTATGAATATAGCAGAATGCAATTGATTATCACTCCTTTTTATTTATTTATTTTCTGGATCACTAGGTTTTTTTTTAATTTACCCTATGTCTCTGTGCTATCTAGTCTCCTGTTCTTGGTCACCCAAGCAGTGTCAAGTATGGAGTGAGCCTTAAGTCAAGTCAGATACCTGTTGGTTATTGCCATTAGCTTTGTATTCCATTGTCACAGTATATTTGGCATCTAGTACACCTATTAGCATCAGGAGCAGTTCACAGTTAGCCTCCAAATCCAGTGATGATGTCATCCCTAGGAGACAAGGATCCTCCTGCATCTGTTGCCATGTCTACTGCCTGACATTCACTGCGCATTCCTCACCTGCATCCCATGTGCACAGTGGTGTGCATCATTAACTGCAATCTACTGTACATCATGGCAAAGACAAAAGACAGAGAGACCCCAACCCATCTCTCTCTCCCTTGCTCCCACCCACCTCCCAGTGCTGCTTCAATGAAGAACCTCTTTCATGAAAACTATTCTGGCTTCTCATGATCTATTCAGAAACAAGATACCTTTCAACTAACAACACCATTTAAAAGGTTTGCAGTCACCTTGCTGTTTAGATTCCTCTTTTGATAGGCTGAAGAGTACCTTATTCTTCCAAAGTCATTAGAACTAAATAGTGATGGTTCTACTGTAGGCAACACTTGACCTCTTCCTGTTTTGTGAACTATCTGAGTGTTGTCTTTAGGAATGTAGTCTTAGACTTACTGTCAGTTTGTGGAAAGCGACCTCTCATATTAGCAACAGTCAGGATTGTTTGGGGATTTCCATAGAACCCATTTTGTCAACAACTCAAATCTGAGAGTCAGACCATGGGGGGCAAGGGAAGGGGTGCTGTTTGTGACTTCTTTTTTGTTGAGATTGTGAGGGCAAGTATCAGGAATTTGCTTGTGGGACTCTGTCTTCTAAGAAGATCAAATTACACACATAATGTCTCACATTTTGCTTAAACATGAACTGAACACAGACAATAAACATTTTGAAGTAGAAAGAGCAAAGAGCATGAGGCCTCAGAAACTCAATTCTGGATTTCATACAATTATAATTTTAATTCTCAGATACAAATATATGCAAAAAGCCAATATTTTGTTTTGATAATATCATATAAGAAAGTGGGGTATTCTCTCAATTGTTATTACTTGTTTTTCTAAAGAGAGAGAGAGGGAGAGAGAGAGAGAGAGAGAGAGAGAGAGAGAGAGAGAGAGAGAGAGAGAAAGGCGAGCACAGGCATCAAATTTCTGACATTGTGTTAATCTGTTGTTTTTCAGCAAGCTCCAAATCACTGGGTTTCTTACTTCTCATCTACTTAATTTATGATAATCTGTACTGTCAGCAGGCTTTCTGAATACTTTTACATATTAAGTGAGTTTGGATAATACAAAAAGAAAAAACATTTTCTCATAAAAGTATTATTTTCCTCTTTAATAAAAGGTAGCTTTGGGGTTGGGGATTTAGCTCAGTGGTAGAGCACTTGCCTAGCAAGTGCAAGGCCCTGGGTTCGGTCCTCAGCTCTGAAGGGAAAAAAAGGTAGCTTTTACTTTGACACATTCATTTCTCTTTCTCTTTTATCTTTCTTATTTTTATCTGATTATATTCTGAGACAGTCTCACAAACACCTAGAGTGGTCTCATCTTAGTTTACCCAGGTAGACTGGGCTCATTTTGCCCCTTCCTTAGCATCTCAAGTGATTGAATTGCAGGCATGCACTACCCCGATCAACAGCTGTGAATTGTTTTTGAAATAAAGATTGATTTTTAAGGAAAGAAAACAATCTGCAATGTATAAGTTAAAATAAAAATGATCATATACCATTGTCTCACAATCCCCACTACACAAGATAGTCAATGGTTGGACTATCTCACAGAAATGTGAACTGTTATTGATGCTTAGTTCAGAGGATAAGAGCTGGCTGACCAGAACCAAAACATGAAATGATGAGGATGATGATGATGATGATGATGATGACGACGACGACGACGACGACGACGATGATGACGATGACAAAGACTACAATGATGATGAGAGCAAAGATGACAACAACGACGATGATGACAATCACGATGGTGCTCAGCTCTTAAATAGCTTTGCTTTCCTTTCCTCTCTGTTCTTATCCGATTTGGGTTTCTCCGATCTATCATTATATTAACTCTTTCACTGATTTGTCTGCCCCTCAAGTAGACCTCACGTTCAAACGTGACTGCTTCTTTATACAAAGTAACCTAATTACACTGCTTGGGATTAAAGATGTGCAATAAGGGTGTGTCTGTATTCCAGCCATATCATATTCTTGGATGTGATTCCTTCTAAGCAGGCATGTTGCTGGGTTAAAATTCTGCTATGACCAGCATATTCCTTGCTGTGTTCTAAAGTTTCCCTCTTTTGTGATCACACTCTCTGATTTTTAAACTGTTTTTGTTCCCTCTTCTGTAATTGGCCTATATAGCCTTTGGTAGTGAGGTTGATGATACAGAAATCACATTTAAGGCAGAGAATTCTGAAATTTCCTATTCTTTGCATTTTGAACAGTTACAGATTCCTCTGCTGCTTACCATCTCATGAAAACAGAAGTTTTTGTGATGAGGATTGAGAGGTTTATTAATCCATGGGCATACCAATAAATTATTATGAGTCAGTTAAATACCATGCCCATTACGAGAAATAGTGTTGAGTTCTTTCTTCAGATCTATGACCTATCTAGCTGAAATTTCCTGATAATATAATGGTGTCAGATATGGGTTTCATTTTTTGAGCAGGACTGAAATCCTTTCAAAAATGGCTTGATGTTCAATCTTCTGTGGCACCATGGGTATATCTCAGCAGGCCCATCATTCTGTATCACCACTAGATAATACATATGATTATATCTCTCACAATGTGTACTTCACCCTCCAACACCGAAGACTGCATAGAAGGGATTAAGCTTCCAGGTTAAATAATTCTAGCTTGATTTTTTTGCTTGTTCTTTGACAAATGTATGTCATATCCTGAGCAATATGGTCTTGCCATCAAGTTATGAAGGGTAACCAATAGGTAATAACCTATGATATATGGGGGGTTTTAAGAAACCACTGGTGAACAACTTGAAAAAGTAATTAAATCTTTGCAAATGTCCTTTGATTTATTATAGACATTGTCATCCTGTAATAAAAGAATATCTATTTTAGCTCTTATGTATATATATATACATATATACATATATATTAACTATATGTTGTGTATGTTATGTATATATTATGCATATATGTGTGTGTATCAATGTGTTTGTGTGAATGTATATACACATGGATATTTAAGAAACTTCTATAGTAGTAGAACTCCACATGGTTTTTAGGAAATTCTTCAGTGATATTTATCATTTTCTATATTCCCTCTCATACACTAGCATTACCTTCTCAACCTCAATTTATCTATTCCTCCTCTGTTACTCTCTTTTGACCCTTTGCATCAACACTGTCAAAAAACAATAAGGGGGTCTGAGATGAGAACTCTTTCAAGGGAGGGGAGGTTGAATCTTTTATTCTTATCATGTGTTTACAAATGGTTTGATTATGTGTAGGTATGTGTACCATATGTGTTACTTTTACCCTGAAATCTAAAA
Organism: Rattus norvegicus; assembly: GCF_021556685.1. Lineage (NCBI taxonomy): Eukaryota > Metazoa > Chordata > Mammalia > Rodentia > Muridae > Rattus > Rattus norvegicus. Next base: position 94,254,754 of record NC_141548.1, read on the forward strand.
TAGAGCATCTTTAAGATCATCTTGAATAGAAGTTGAATAAGGGTATTGAGAGCCACATGGATTGTGGAAACAAGCATGAGTTTTCTGCAGGCATAGCAAATTCTCTTAAGTGCTGAGGAATCTCTGGGGGCCTGGTCATTTGTGTTTAAAATCAAAGCAACTAAATAGTATTTTTAAAGTTTGAACTATATTTTATTTCTTAAATATTTTCATATGCTGTGACTATTGCTAATTTATACTATTTAGACTCCAAATGTATTTTAAGGAACATTTATTTGATATCCTTTAATACCCATTTAACTGGAAAGTAAAAATGGAGGCAGATGTATTTATGAAACTACAAGAATTTGTTCATAAAGAGAGATGACTATGTAAAGTTACTAAAATATCACCACCAGAGTTTGGGGATTTAGCTCAGCGGTAGAGTGCTTGCCTAGCAAGCGCAAGGCCCTGGGTTCAGTCCCCAGCTCCGAAAAAAAAAAAAAAAAAGAAAAGAAAAAAAATATCACCGCTATGTTTTTTATAAAAGAAGAATAAGTTACAACTCTACTCATTATAAGTAAAGAACAACGAAATGTAGATATTAAAAAGCATAAGCTGACTTTTTTTTCCTTTCCTTGCCAGAACTCCATTGGGGAGAAGATGTAAAGTTCCCACAAAACTGAAGATGATTGGAAAGAAATACTAAAAAGACCACATTTTCCATTCACAAAATATATTCTTCATGCTAAGGCAAAGTGATCCAAACACACAAACCATGCACATGTGCACACACACACACACACACACACACACACACACACACACACACTAAACAAGCACATAGATACATATAATGAAATACTTTGAAGAAAAAAATCTCAGCAATAGGAAAAGAAGACTCATGGGAGGGAAATGACTGAGTAGGTGAGGATGGAAGTAAATGGAGAGAAATATGCCCAATATATATTTTGATGAATAACCGAACAACTTGCACAATGAGTGTTTATGTATAATTATTATTTTAAATGAAAAATTGATATTTAGTGTAGAGAATTTTGTTTCAGATCATAATCACCGTTATACGAATTAAGTGGTTACACAGTTAAACGTGTTCATTTTAAAGGTAGATTCACTAATATTTTTCCAATAACAAAAGTATTATCCAAAAACAAGTTTGAGGCAGAATGAACAGCAGGAGAAGCAAGATACCAAACTGAGATTCATCAGGAAGCTACAAACCTTTGCTTTCTGTCTCTGGGACTGTCTGTGTGTTCTTCCCTCTTCCCAACCACAGCCCCAGGAACAGTATAATTCCATTCATTCATTCATTCTCGCCCTCTGGGTTTCACTCAGGTCTCTCTTCATATTTTATCCCACCCCCTTTTCCCCTCTTTTCCCCTCTCCCATCCATGTCCCTCCTTCTGCCTCTTGTGATTATTTTGTACCCCCCTTCTAAGTGAGATTGATACATCCTCACTTGGTCCTTCTTTCCTGTTAATCATTCTATGGTTTGTGTGTTGTATCATGGATATTCTATACCTTTTGGCTAATACCCACTTATCAATGACTATATGCCATGTATGTCTTTGGTGTCTTGGTTACCTCACTCAGGATGATATTTTCTAGTTCTATCCATTTGCCTACAAATTTTATGATGTCCTCATTTTTATACTTAAATAGTATTCCATTTTGTAAATGGATCATGTTTTCTGTATCCATTTGTAGAATGATGTCATTATGCAACAAGACAGGTCCAGGATAAGATGAAGCCTATCATTGGATAAGAAGGAACAGTAGGAGGGAAAAAGTCAAGGAAGAAGAGAGGAGGAAGAGAAGCTGAAGAAAATCAAGATGGAGATGATGGAACAGGATGATCCAGAATCAGGTGGACTAGGTCAATTTTACCTTGTCTAGGTGAGTGGTCTATACCTTTACTAATTGGCAGTGAATTTATTGTGTGGATGTGTTGTGGATTGACAATTTAACATATGAATCTGATTGATAAATTACAAGTTTCTAGAACTTTGATTTTATGGGGCTACAAGTGATGTGAGCAAGGTTCCTGGTGGGCAGAGAGACAGCCTAGCAGAAAGAGGGCAGCTAAAGAATGTCTGGAGCTAGCATGAAACGGTGCTAGCTAGAGAGGCACACAGAACTCGATGGTACCAAACTGCCAAGGAGGCAGTGTGAGAAAGCAGCTGGCAGAGAGACAGAGAGACGGCTAGAGTGCTCAGCTCCTGTAGATCCACCTGGAGTGGGCAATGCTCGGGTACCAATAGCCACTGATACATTTCTTCTTTTTATCAAAACACCCATTCCTCTGTTAAGGAGCATCAGGGTTGCTTCCAGTTTCTGGCTATTGTTGGTGCCCGCACAGACATGATACCAAGAGTCAGGCATAGGCCTGCAAGGTTTAAGAAAAAAAAAAAAAAAAAAAAAACACATACTCGGGTGTCATTCGTGGATGAGAATGCTAAATCTTTTACTTGATTCACCGAATATATACCCCAAGCTCACCGGGTGGAAAATTCCAGGAAGCACAGTGGAAAAACCGGCTTAGGCCCTCAGGAATAAAGAAAGAGGAACAAAAGACCAGAACTGATTATTGCCCAAGTGTATGCCCAAGTATGCCGCTTCAGGGCCAAGGCTATCCTTTGTTAGGAACAAAAGGCTTCCACATTCATCAGCGAGGTTTCAGCAGGGGTCAGACACTGACAGAGGCCCATGAGGGTCCCACAGGTTGTCACTAGCTATTACTGACTAAAAGGCTGCTATGAACATAGTAAATGATGTGTCCTTGTGTCATGATTGAGCATCTTTTGGGTGTATGGCCCGCAGCTGGATATCTGGGTTTCCAAGCTTTTGAAGAACCATCAGGTTGATTTCCAGAGTAGTTGTACCAGTTTACATTCCTACCACCAATAGAGGAGTATTCCTCTTTCTCTACATTCTTACCAGCATATGCTGGCAATTGAAATTTTGATCTTAGCCAATCTGATTGAAGAAAGGTGGAATCTCAGTGTTGCTTTGATGGGCATTTTCCTGATTACTAAGGATGTTGAACATTTGTTTAAGTGCTTCTACATCATAAGATATTCCACTGTTGAGAATTCTCTGTTTAGCTTTGTACTCCATTTTAAAAATTAGATTATTTGGTTTATTTGTTTCTAAGTTCTTTTGTTCTTTCTATACTTTGGATATTACTTCCCCATCTGTTTTTATTAATTTTAGTTGGAAATTTGGGTTTTTTTGGTTTGTTCTTGTTTTTGTTTTTTGTTTGTTTGTTTGTATGGGATTTTTTATTTTATTTTTTGATATTAGAATGCCTACTTCAGCTTGCTTCTTGGGTCTGATTGCTTAGATAAACTTTTTTCCAGCCTTTACTCTGATGTAATATCAATTTTTCTTTTGCTGAAGTGTATTTTTTATATAAATCAGAAGGACTGATTTTATTTTGCCATCCTTTCTGTTAGCCTGTGTCTATTTATTGGAGAATTGAGTCCAACTGTGTTAAAAGACTATTAATTACTAATGATTGCTAAATCCTGTTATTTTGTTGGTGGTGGCCATAGTGTGTGTGTGTGTGTGTGTGTGTGTGTGTGTGTGTGTGTGTGTGTGTGTTTGTGTGTTCTTACATTCTTTAGTTTTGCTGGCATGAGGTTATTAATTTCCTGTGTTTTCATGGGTATAGTTTGCTTCCTTTTATTGGAATTTTCCTTCTAATATCTTTTGTAGGGCTGTATTATATGAATAGGTATTGTTTAAATTTGATTTTGTTGTGAAAAAACCTGTTTTCTTCCTACATGGAGGTTAAAGTTTTGCTGATTATAGTAGTCTGCGCTGATATCTGTGTGAGCTTAGAGTCTGTGAAGTATCTGTTCTGTCCTTTCTGGCTTTATAGAGTCTTTCCTGAGAAGCCCAGTCTAATTGTAATAGGTCTGCATTTATAAGTCACCTGATCTTTGCCCCTTTCAGCTTTCAATATTCTTTCTCTGTTCTGTACATTTATTATTTATGGAGTGGGAGGATTTTGTCCTCTGATCTAGTCTATTGGGTGGTCTGTAAAAATTCTTATATGTTTACAGGCATCTCTGACTTTAGGATTGATGTTTTCTTCTATTACTCTGTTGAAAATATTTTCTGGGCTTTGAAGGTGGGAGTCTTCTATTCCTATATTCTTAGATTTGGCCTTTTCATAATGTCACAGATTTCTTAGATACGTTGCTTCAGGAGCTTGTGAGATTTCACATTTTCTTTGACTGAAGCATTCATTTCTTCAATCCTATCCTCTAAACCTGAGATTCTTTCTTCCAACTCTGTATTCTATTTGTAGTCTGTAATTCCTCTACACTTTCCTAGGTTTTTCATCTCTAGCTTCCCTTCAATTTATGTTTTCTTTATTTTTTTCTTTTAATTTTCAAGTTTTAAAAGTTTTATTCATTTCCTTTACCTATTTGATTGCATTTTCCTATATTTCATTTCCTCTTTAAATGCCTCTATCATATTTGTAAGATTGGGTTTACCGTCATCTCCTTTGCTCTGTGCTAAAACATTTGGGGCTATCTGTGGTAAAATAGCTGGACTTTGGCCTTCTGTCTGTTCCTCATGCTGGCTTCAAGTTCCTGATGCAACAGGACTCCTCAGGTAGGTAAGCAGAGGCTTGGGCTTGGCAATGGAGCTCAGGGAAGAACACTCTACTCACCTCTGGTATCTGTTGCCTGAGTGGTACTGCAGAACTCCTGGGGAAGAAAGGTAGAGTTCTAGGCTTGATGGTGGAGCTTTGGAGGCAGAGTTCAGCTTACATTTGTTTTCTGTGCTTCAGGTGGACTGGGTAGGCAGAAGACTGGATTGAGAGGCTCTAAACTGGATTTTCCTCAGGATTGACCGGCCTTCTGGTTATAGGAAGGTGATGGAGCTATTGAGGAGCAAATGGGAAGACAGCATTCAGCTCACTGCTGATGGTTGGGCCTCAGGTAGAACAGGAAGGAGATAGGTATCTGTAGGTTTGAAAAAGATTAACTAGTTTAGAATTATCTACACCTGAAGGAAAGAAGAGATACAAAGCTGGAACAACAGGACACTTGATTTAGAAGACAAGTGAAATGTACACCCACATTTGCAAATGAAGAATATTACATGTCGGTAACTTGTATTTCAATTCTTTCACTAAGCATATTATCTCTTCATATTCTACTCATATGGTAACAAAAATGTTACTCGTCAGCCTTGATGCAGTTTAAGGAAGATTTTTTCATAATTATTTATTTTATTTCTTTGTTCATATCATGGAATATTTTGTAGTTCTTTAGTCTGTACCCACAGTTTGCCTCACACAAAAATACTACATATAACCATTACAAGCTAAGATTTGCATGTGAGGGGTTCTGAAAAAAGTGGTATCTGGGAGCAGCAAAAAGAAAGACTCGAAGTCAAATCATGGTTCCAAGCTGATGACCTGTGTTCTGCTTGATACAGCTTTTCAAGTCTGCTTCTATGTTCTGCTGTCTTAAGATTTCTCTGTCTATATTCAGCTTGCTTGCTATCCTAAGAAATCTATCCATGTCCTGCTTGCTCAGAGAGAGAGAGAGAGAGAGAGAGAGAGAGACAGAGACAGAGACAGAGACAGAGACAGAGACAGAGACAGAGAGACAGAAAGTTCTCCAAACAATTCTTTCTTTTTATCCTAAAAAATTCTCTTGATAGCACACCTCCTACAAAACAGAGGTCCAGTCTTTTATTTTACATATTAACTAAGTCATTTATTTCAGGTTTTCCTTTGGATTATCTTATGAATTAACATCCCATTAGCAGAGCCCATGAGTTCTTAGGAGACAGTAATCATATTTTTTTTCTTTTTTCTTAACATTACTAAAGAATTCAGAGATCTGTCTGCCTTTGTTAAGCATAAATGATAAGGTAGTTGGGTGGGATCCTGCCCTGAAATTACCGTTTCTACCATGTCTGGGTCTAACCTTTTTCTGTCCTGGGATGACCCTGAATTCCTTCCTCCTTAGTAATTTTCTAACAAGATAGGTCAGAGTGCAGCTGCTTTTGTTCCTTTAGATTAATGAAACCTATCATACAATTCCTATTGTATACTTTTTTTGCATAATTGAGAAATTATATATTTTTGAACCTACGTGTTTAGAGCTATTTCCCACAGCCTTAAGGGTCCTTCTGTAGGTTCCTTCACTTACCATTTTCCTGAGACTTTAGGCACACCCTGACCTCCAGGACTCATGCTGTTTTTAATTATCATGGAGTCAGTAATATTGACAGGAAAAACATTCCTAGGAGGAATGTAAAATATTTACATTATGATACAAGCAAGCCTTATGTCCTCAGAGAAGCCATCAACATGAATGGAGGCTCACTTGGAGGAGAGCGGGAATAGATGGAGCACATGAACCCTGTCCCAGAAGCAGGAATCATGTCATTCTGTCCCCATCAGGACCACACCAGGCTTGGATTATGGAGCCATAGCTACAAAGTTAATATAATGTTTCCCTTTTCAGTCCATTTTGATATAAACTCAGTAAGTGTATCTTTCCTCATACCTAAATAAAATTCAATTGTATATATGAACTATGTTTTAATTATCGATGTGAACCATGCATAAAGATTAGCATGACACTATCAATGTCTTCTCCATGTTCATCAGATTAATCTGTTTTAGAAATAGTCTCTTACCATTTAAGTTGTTCAAAGCCTACAATGTCCAGAACATCAGTCATTTCTCATTTTTTTCCTGCCAACCCAATTAGCTACATCTCTACAATAATTTGGGATGGAAGAGTTCATCTCTTACCTAAATAAAAGTCTTGCCAAGTCTTACAGCTACCTAAAGTTATTCTGTCTAATTAAACTTTACTTTAAACACCAAACACAAGAATGTAATGAAATACTGTAGCACCAGAGAGACATTCTTCTTTAATTGATAGAAAAAGCTGTCAAATGATGAAAAGACAAAAACGAAAATTTGCTATCAAATAAATTTCAACAAAAGACCACTGCAGAGTTGATCCCTGGATTTAAGTAAATAATTGAACAGTTGAATGACTGGGTACTTTTTAAAACTCACTATGCTTGAGTTACTTATTAAACAAATGGAATGATAAAATTGCCATGGGCTTGTTTACAGATCTATTTGATATATAAAGAATTAAAAAGAATAAGTGCAGCAACCTTAAATCTTGAACATACAATTGATATTTTAATCCATTTTCCTTAATAATGATTTTATAGAAAGAATAATTTCAAGAAAATGTCAGTTGTAAAAATCTCTTGTTGTTATTAATGAAAAAATACATTTAGGTTCAACAGATGAAGTCCTAGGTTTGATATTCTCTGTGTCTCTTAAGTATTCATATCCATGACTCAAGACAGACAATGCAATGCACCAAATCTCTTTTTTTAAAACTAATGGTATTACCCAGATGTATATAATCTCATTGCCAAGGACAAAATTCACTATAACTCATTAATGTCAGTCACATAGTTATTGGTCCCCAAATGGAAAGTCCCTCTATTATTACTATATAGCTCTATCAATTCAAATATGAAATTCAAGAAATAATAAAAATGATGAAATATAAAGTATTGTAATACAAAGACCCATTTGTATGTAGTTTAAATTAACTTAAAATCTTTAATAGAAAGTCCCATACCATTATTCTCATTATTAGTAATTCACTGTGCCTGAAGATGAAGAAAAATCATAACTTTATTTTTATTTTGATTGGACACTAAAAATATTTTAATAAATAAATTAACTCATTCTGAGTTTTGCCAAGAACATTTGGAAGCAGTAAGTACTAAAGTACATTTGAAATACTATTAATAACCTGAAAATCAGAAGTAGAAAAATACTTTGTATTAAAGTATAAAAGCATATTTGGTTTGTTGAAAGTGTTATAAATTATGTATGTTTTTAGAAGAACAATGAAAGTAAAATAGAAATATAACTCATGAGACATCACATTTAATTACTACTCCATGTTCTGGATGGAGAAGCATTCTTGGCTCTTGAAAGTTATTTACAGAATAATACTTGGCAAATATTTACACAATAGGTCAATGCAACATCACTCTTTAGATCTATTAGAATTAGTTATTTGGGGCTTTTCAAATCTTCGTTGTCAGGAAACCAATAGTTCAAGTCTGCATGAGACAGTGGGAGTCAATAGAGCCAGTCAGAAATCTGCCATGACTCTTGCAATGAAGTGAAGATCAGCAAAGATGTGAGGCCAGGGAAGCATTGCAGGGCTAGCTACTCAAGGACCCTGTTACTGTCTGTTGGGAACTACGTATAAGCTCTATAAATACCCTCTGTCCTCTCACATGTCTGCTTCAGCAAAACATCACATGACAATACTAGAAATTGTCACTTCATAGTAGTTTCTTTTCATCTTTTCAATTTTGAAATTTACTTTATTTATCAATATAAAGTTGTTTGTTCACCAACTCTACTAGCCAAATCTATTAAGTATTCATTTCTCATTTGACAATATGTAAATCACATAACAATGTAACATTATCTAAATATTTACAATAAAACCAGAGACATGTCAAACAGTAATTCAATAATTTTGCAAGTTATACACAAATGCTTACTATACTATCCAGTCTAATAATTGATAACTGACAGCATTTTGACAGGGCTTAATAATTAATAATTTGAGTGGATTACTAAAATTTGAATTATTGATTTTAAGTCTAATGTAGTTTTTGTAATATAGGGAGGGGATTGATCGATTATCACAATTTTGTATATTATAACAATAACATTACCAATAACCATCAAATATTTTCTGAGAACGTATTTCATTTAGCATCCAAATACAAATGATGAACAATGTTTTATATATGCAGTTTCTACAGTAAACAAAAGACGTAAACTTTACCTTTCTTTTATATCCTACTTCAAACTCCACTTCCTCAACATGAGAACATAGAAGCCAATTTACCCTTTGAATATATAAGTACGATTTTTTTCTTTCCCATCTCCTGTTTATGTCTCAGGCTCACTGTGCAAAAGGTACATAAATTACTGATGCCAACCAAATTATGTGGTAATTGGAAACCAGGGCATAAATTTTAAAATAGGATGATGGCAGGTTGGAACAGATGCTCTGATAGCAATACGAAGCAAGTAATGGTTATGGATCAGTAGAAAGGCCAATTTCTGTGGCAGTGATGGCCTTATAAAAGAGTCAACATTTGAGCAAACCTCAAATTATGTAGCCGGGTCCATTAGCAGAAAATAAAATGTAGAGGAATACTAAACACTAAATGAACTTGGTCCATCTTAGGTACAGAAAAACATCCCAATTGTGGCAAGTAGTCTACAGATAGAAGAGATAGTACAGCAAAGAGCTCCTCTTGATGGTTGCTATACCTGATTTTTATTCACATTTTTACCAAGCAGTCTTCAAACACTTCTTAATATTCTCCCCATCCCTTATACTTCCAGGCATCTGCTTCATTAAAAATCAAGTCTGCTTTTAATGGTTCTTAAAACTCCTTCATATAAATTAAGAGCTTCTATTTTATTGGTCCAATTACCCCTAAGGCCTAGTTGAGAAATGAAAAGTCTAAAGTTATTCTTGAATTTCTCCATCTTAGAGCTCCAAAATTTAATAATACATAAATCAGTTTCCCTGAGTAGATCATTCCACACAGCACAAATCTAGACATAAATAATTTGTCATTTTAAAATATAATGTCCTGACCACATGGATTTTGAAGTTAGATACTGTGATATTTGCTACTCCCAAAAGAGAGCTTTAGTTATTTTTCTTTAAGAATATTCTCTGAACTTTTTATGGCCTTTGTTGCCATTTCTCCAAGGTTAGATGCTTTTTTTTCCTTTTTTTCCGAGCTGGGGACCAAACCCAGGGCCTTGTGCTTGCTAGGCAAGTGCTCTACCACTGAGCTAAATCCCCAACCCCCGATTAGATGCTTTCAAATGAGACTTTTTATACTATGCTGCATAATGAATAAAATATGTCAATTCATTCTGTTTCTTTCTTTAATTAAATGCTTATCTGATAATTATTGAACACAATTTCTTTCCTGAATATTCTTAAATACAAAGTTCTGGGGTTTCCTAAATCATTTAACCTTCCCAATCAAATATTTTAGCCACCTACTATAATTCTGACTGTTTGAAGCTACAGAGGTACAAATACAAATAAATTACTAAAATCTCACTATGAAAAAATAAAAAGAGAGACCCACTCTTCACTAGTTTTCCTTTAGTGTATTTAATCTACTTCATGTGTGAATGTAAGTTTTTCCTGCTTCTGAGATAAATGTGAACCTTTATAAAAGAGAAATGAGACTCTTCTATAGATTCATTTCTCAAGATATCGTATGGTAGAGCTTCCACTGATTGCTCAGACCATAACATCTCTAAAATTGTAATGCTACTTGGAGAAAGTACAGTAAAGCAGAAAAAGAAAAGAAAAGAAAGAAAGGAGGGAGGGAAATAGGGGAGGGAAAAAAGAAAGATCAGGCCAGCTTCATAAACTATCAGCAGAGGGAATCCAGGCTCCGGGCTCTTCTCTCTCTCTTTGTGCTCTCAGAAGCATGAGTAGGTATAAGTCTCATGGTAGGGGACTCTGTCTGTGTGTGTTTCTTTTCTCAACCATTATGATATTCAGCTGCAGTACTCTTTATTCCTAATTGTGTTTGAGACAGCAGTTTCTTGAGGTTTATAATCAAGTGTATGGAAGTATAATTTTAATAAGAATAATAGATGTGTATTCATATTTCTCATAATTAAAATGTTTCAAAATGCATTTCCTCAAAATTTGTCACCAGACTTTATTTACTTGTAATGACTTGAATGCAAGCAGGTTAAATATGCACTCTTGCTTCTCACATATAATAAAGGAAATTATTTAGAGCATTCCTGATAACTGATTTTTCTCATAATATGAATATTTTATTAATATGTTAGATTAGTTTAGTTCGATTAACTATGGTATAATTAATCTTTATTGCTGGAAATATGCAGTGTGATTAAGCATTCCTGAAGAGTCAAACTTGCATTCCACACATGAGCTTTAAAACAGAATGTCTTTCCAAATAAATAGATGTTCAATATTAATAATTATACATCTAAGCACCTTAATCCAAAGATCCATGTACTATTATTTCAAAAATATCCAAGGTCACTAAGCAACAGTCTAACAGATTAATTAATTTCACACATTATAAAAACAGTTGCTTAATAAAATATAGGTAACTTAAGAAAATAAGAGGGTTTGATATTGAAAATGAATTAAAAATGTCAGAGATCTACAAGCCAATAAAGAATGATATAATACATGTACATGACTTTAAAAATAGGAAAGAAAGAGAAATGTATGTGTATAGAATCTGGAGACTTGGACAAAGGGAATTTGAACCTACATTTAAGATACCTGAGAATACAATGAGTCGTCTAAATAAGTTATGGGGAGTAGAGGATAAGGCCGAATTTGTACAATCTAGAAGATGTGTGACTTGAAAAGAATTGTCATATTTAAGATGAAATTACATTGCTGTGGCAACACTTTCAGAAACACAAAATGAACAAAAAGACAAAAAACTCTCTTTGCCTCTTCTCTTCTTGAAGCTAAGTTTTCCTATTTCCCATGAAGACACGACGATACCTTGTTGTGGATCAGAGCCAGCATCTAAATGTGTGGATTTGGTGTTGACAGGTATCAGCTTAACTGGGAATACATGGACCTTGCATGGTACTTGGCCACCAAGGAATTTTTCTACCATGTTCTCAGTATGAAGGTTTTGTTTGTAAATCCAGGTTCCTGAATTCTGTTTGCCCCTTACCTTGCAGAGAATAAACTGGATAAGTTGTTACTTTTTAAACCAAGATGAGAGAGAGAGAGAGAGACACACACACACACACACACACTCATATATATGTAAGGTGTGTAAGTACAACAGAGCATGGTGATGGCTTCAGGATGGAAAACCTGCCACACCATGACAGTCCAAGTAAAATCAAGAGCTGAATCTTTCAATAACCCCAAGACACTAAAATCATATTCGTTCATTACTTACATGACCAACCAATTCTCTTGACCCTGTATGTAGATTAAGAATTCTGACCCAAAAATACCCTCATGCTATGAATAGAGTTTATGGTGACTTATGAGGAAAGCAATATAAAATAAATATGTGTCATGTTTTAACTTATTCCCTTATTTTTCCATAGTTATTTCTGATTCTAGAGATGAGTGCCTAGAGAATTATAATCAGAGAACCTGCCTCTGGCATCTAAGGAAGCAGATGCAGAAACCTACAGCCAAACATTGGGCAGGGACAGAATCCAGGTTGGAAGTTTCCATTGGGTCCCTTCCTTTGAAGCTCAGAGAACCTCAAGAAAAACAAGAGAAGTAATATGGGAAGCAAGAAGGGTTGAGGATACCAGGAGAACATGGCCTACAGAATCAGCTAAACAGAGGTCAGGAGGAATCAGAAAGTTTGAGGTGGCGAGTGTGGAACCCCCGTGAGTCTATGCTAGATTCTGTTTGTTTATGTTATGGCTGTTGGATTGATGTTTTTGGAGGACTCCTGACAGTGTGCTTGGAGGTGTCTCTGACTCTTTTGCCTTCTACTGAGATCCTTTTGCTCCTGCTGGGTTGCCTCTTCCAACCTTGATGTGATGGTTTATGCCTACTCTTACTGCATGCTGTTATGTTGGACTTGTTGATGATTTTAGGAGTCGTGCTCTGTTTTGGGTAGATATGGCAAAGGAGTGGATCTGGGAAGAGAGAAAGTGAGAAGAACCAGGAGGAGTGGAAGGAGGGAACGCTACAGTTGAGATGTATTTTATGAGAGAAGAATAAATTACACCTTTGAATTTTTCTTCACTTCTTCACAATGAAATATTTATTTTACTTTCACATCACCCAATTATCTTCCAAGATGAGTGGATTATTCTTAAACTTCTGTACTAATTATAATTTATTCTCAGAAACTTAAATCTTATAATTTGCCATTATAAATTTCACATTACTTCCTTTTTAAAACATTATTAGCATCGTATGCATACTGTAAATGAATAGCATTTTCAGAATCCTGTTTTATGTTTACATGGGTGCAAGTGTGTATCAGTCTTAGGAGGTCAACAAAAAGCTACATATCTAAAAGAACGGAAACTTGGAAGTTTCTTGAGTAGTCTCACAAGGTTTCTAGAGAAGGAAAATGATGACATGGGGATATGTCAAAGGTTGAGCTGTTTGGAAGTGCAGAGAAAGCTCCAGTTTTACAGCTCTCAAGGTGAGATATTTTTTGCAGTGAAGCAGCTGCTTCTCATTCACTCTTCTCCTTGTAACTGAACTCTCCCACACTCCCCTGTTATTAAAACTCAATGGTTCATATAGTTGGGCTTTATTGCAATATTACATTGAACTGTTGTGAGTATTGGTTCCCTTTCTAAGGTGAGTAGACATATGTGTTGCTTCTCCACAAAAAAAGGCTGCAATAAATCCATCTGTCACTTCAATTCTTTAAAGGTTATTTTATACACAAGGTTAGAATTATGAACTTATTTTAAATGGATAAAGTGAAATTTGAACATGTGACTTCATACACAGATTTAAAACTTTGATACAATATCCATGACCAGGAAATCAATCAAAACAGAAGATTAAAATTTGCAATATGTAGTTCTAACTTATTGACTCAGAAATATACTTTTGCAACAAAAGGTTAACACTCTTAAATAAAATCGCTTGAGAATTAGGTTTTAATAATATTTTTCAACTAAAAAACAATTTTGTACAGTTTCTCAAAATATGAGCTCTGTGGTATCATAAATACACTTTTATATATGGCTAATTGTGTTGTTGTTTGGCCTGAAGTTATCTGCATTTTGATGCTAATTCCACTGCCCCAAGGAAGGCTGCCTAGTCCTGTACTCAGGACTCAGGTGACTTCACCAGAACCTTCTCCCCATTTAATTTGTAAAATACAGGTGAGAGCAGGTACGGGATAGAAGGAGGCCTGTCACTGGAGGAGAAGGAAGAATGGTTGGGAGAAAAGTTTGAAGGAAGAGGAGGAGACTGGAATGGAGGGGGGAGAGACAGGAGGAAGAGGGAGAGAAGTCGAGGCAGACAGTGTGGCAGGTGACATTAAGATTCCATCCAGTACCTTTACAAGTCCTTAAGAATGTTCTTAAGGGATGGATGTGTATTGGGCTTTGAATGTTTATGTGGGCAATTATATCTTATCAAATGGGCCAAAGGTTATTGTGTTGTGTGTTCTTTCATGTAGTGATTTAAGTGTAAGTGTGCGGTGGCTAGTCTGGGCCGCGGCAGATTTGGGATGTGTGTTGCTGACATGGAAACCTGCTTTGGGAACTAGATAGGTAGAGAGATGGCTGTCAGGCTCAGAGAGAGGCCTTCAATAGTGTGATAGGGAATGGAGCAATGTGGGTGAGAGGCTTTGCTGACTGAGACTTAATGTATCTAGCACATATCTTGGGGTACTGCGGTGCCAGACCGAGTGCGGATAAAAGATACTTTTTCATTTTTTTTTATATTTTTACAACAACATAATGATAATTAGATATCGTTAACTCCAGAAGGTAAAATATTTCTATATTATGCTTACTTCTCAAAAGCAAATACTCTATGCCATTTTAACCGTTTCTTATCTGTCATGACTTGTACATTTTTGAACTCTCAAAGGAAGAGCTCATCCTATATCTGTTCTTAAGGGCAAAAACACCCACATCTATAATATATTCTTAGGCTGTTCACCTGAAGAACATTTCATATTAAAACACTTTATTTAAGAAAAACACTTATAAGTAATCAGATACAATTATTAATATCTTTATACAGAGGTGAAGATCCATGTTTTTAGATGGGTGTGATGATATATTCTTTATATCTTAGTAGTAAGGAATTGGAAATTACAGGCTAGCTTATGGCATAGCAGTAACTTGTTAAAAAATGCAGCAACAGTGGTTCACATCTGTAACCCCTCTGAAAACAAACAGGCAGATCACTGTGATTTCTAGGGCAGCATTGTCTATATCTTATTTTCTAGTGCAGCAAAGCCCACACAGTAAGCTTCTGTCTGAAAAAAAAATAGTGTGTGCATCCATTTTTAATATATCATTGTTCTTATCATGCAAAGCAAGTAATGCAATATGTAAGTCATTTTCCTTTTAATTAATATGAAAAGGTTTAAATAGTCACAATGTTAAGTGGATTGAAGGAAATGAAAAATACTTTCTTTTACCTGACTGGGAGTAAGGATGAGGACTGCATAGTGGATATGCCTTCTATGGTTACCTCTAAATAAAATTCCCTCTTTCATTAAGCATGCAAATTGTCACCAGTGGAAGTTGTGCTAAACTACTCTGTTAGATAAACTGTGATCACGTCATCACATATGAAAACATACATTGCACTAGATTGAGATTTCACTTGTACTCCTTTGACCTTCCTGCCGGTAGTAGCCATGGAGATCATATGAGATTCCTCACTTGCTTTATCTGCTCCAAAGAGCTGGTGCTCATACTACTACATCACAAGGAGAATTTTTGCAAATTTCTTGTTCATTAAGGACAGAGATTAAGATATCTTAATCACGTATTAAACAGCACCAAGAAGTAGTTATTGGCATGTATTTGAAGGCCACATTGAGGCAGCATTTTCCTACCTTTATTGACCCTGTGGGTTTTTGTTTTTAAGTCTTTGTTGCTTCAAAAACAGTGACTTGTACATCTAGTCTCAGGTTTCAGTTTCCTTCACTGAAAATTTGTTTTTACTCTTCGAACATTTATGCATTAACTATAACAATGAGCTAATGTCACGCATTTCCTCTTTTATACACATGGATGTTTTCTGAGGGGTTCAGCAAGATCCTTACCAATACAGATGCAGATGCTTGCAGGCAAATAAGGGGACACCGATGGAGGAGTTAGGGGAAGGACAGAAGGAGCTGGAGGGATTTGCAACCCACAGGAAGAACAACAGCATCAGTTAACCAGAGTGCACAGAGTTCCCAAGGACTAAACCACCAACCAAAGAGTACATAAGGAGGGACCCAGGGCTCCAGCTGCATGTGTAGCAGGAGATAGCCTTATCTGGCATCAATGGGAGGGGAGGTTCTTGGTTCTGTGAAGGCTTGACACCTCAGTGTAGCAGAATGCTAGGCATGGGGCAGGATTGGAAGGTTGGGTGGGAGAGCACTCTCTTGGAGGCAGGAGAGAGAAGGGTGGGTGGGTAGGGGTTGGAGAGAAAACCTGGAAGGGGGATAACATTTAAAATGTAAATAAACAAAATAACCAATTAAAAACAAAAGAGAATATCTGACTCATAGGCTTTCTACAGTGCCTTAAAGCTGGTTTATCTTGGTCATGATAGTTTTAAAATTAGTAGCTTTTTTTTTAAAATTTGGGTATTTTTTTACTTACATTTCAAATGTCATCCTCTTTCTCAATTTCCCATCTGGAGTCTCCCTATTTCTTTCCCTCTTGCCCAGCCTCTATGAGAATGTTCCCCAACCCACCCATCCACTCCCTCCCATCTCCCTGCCCTGGCATTCCCCTACACAGGGGCATTAAGCCTTCACAGGGCCAATGGTCTGTCCTCTCATTGTTTCCCAATAAAGACATCCTCTGCTGCATATGTGGCTGAAGCCATGAATGGTGTTTCAGTTCCTAGAAACTCTGAGGGATCAGGGTGGTTGATATTGTTGTTCTTCCTATGGGGTTGAAAACCCCTTCAGCTTCTTCAGTCCTTTTTCTAACTCTTCCTTTGGGGGCCCTCATTTCAGTCCAATGGTTGGTTGAGAGTATCTGACTCTATTTTTCAGGTTCTAGCAGAGCCTCTTGGAAGACAGCTATATTCAGCTCCTGTCAGCATGTACTTCTTGACATCTACAATATTGTCTGGGTTTGGTGACAGTATATGGAATGGATCCCCGGGTGGGACCATCTATGGATGATCTTTCGTTCAGTCTCTGTTCCACATTTTGTCTCTGTTTTTCTTCCTGTGAATATTTTGTTCTCTCATCTAAGAAGGACTGAAGTATCCACTCTGACTTCCAACTTCTTGAGCTTCATGTGGTCTGTGAATTGTATCTTGTGTATTCTGAGCTTTTGGGCTAATATCCACTTACAAGTGAATGCATACCATGTGTGTTCTTTTGCAACTGGGTTACGTCCCTCATGATGAAATTTTCTAGTTCCATCCATTTGCTTAAGAATCTCACAAAGTCATTGTTTTTAATAGCTGAATTGTACTCCATTGTGTAAATGTCCCACATTTTCTGTACCCATTCCACTGTTGAAGGACATCTGGGTTCTTTCCAGCTTCTGGCTACTATAAATAAGACTGCTTTGAACATAGCTAAGCAAAGATATTTTGAGTTTTCATGTTTAAACAATTTGGTGTCATTTGATTTTCTGATTTTAACAAAGATAAACATGAAAAGCATATATCATCATAAATTGTTGGCCATAGTGGCTTTGCTGCCAGCCATGTATTAGCCAAAATATTGTCTCAGTACTTGGTTATAAAGTAATAAAATTTTGTGCATAATCATATTATATGATTATTGAATAGTGACCTAAAATAAATCACTTAACAAGCACATGTTATCATTAACCAAATAAGAGTTTCATTTCATTTTGTGTAGAAAGCCAAATTGTTTGCATACATAATTTTGCTAAAATCAAGATAATATATATTTACTGAAATAATACATTCACTTTTGTAACACAATAGTCAAAGTAAAGTTTCCTTGGAAGTAAACTTGATGACCCTAAAACCTTTCTATGCCTGCCCCTGCTCTAAATACTGACAGAGAGACTTAAACTTATTTATAAATGCTTAATCCTTATAGCTAGGCTTTTTATCAACCACCTTGCAACTTATTAACTCATTTATTCTAATCTAAGTTCTGCCTAAAGGCTTGTGACCTCTTAGTCCCTGGTACCAGGACTTGTTTTTCCCTCTATCTCAGGCTGGGGAAGCTTCTCCCAATCTGACTCTTTCCTACAGTTCAGTCTCTCTCAGGAAGTCCTATCCATCCTCTCCAGCTCTGCTACAGGCTACCAGCTTTTTATTAAAACCAATCAGACAGTGGGAGAGGGAATGTTTACAAAATGTGATGCAAGGGTTGAACAATGAGATCTCTTGTGGGTAAGGAAATCAGTATCTGAATAATAGAAAGACAATCTTTACACAGTGTACAAAAAGATCACCTCAACAGAATTCAGCTGTAGCCACTTTGCACAGTAAGACTCATGTTAGCAAAGCCAGTGTCTACTGGATTGACATAGAGTTGGGGAATTAAATTGAATCTAGCCATTTGACCCACAGATCAAAAGGAAATATTGGAGGAAATAAAGAAATATATTAAATGAATATGGCCATATTAGGATCTGGATGGAATAAAGTATCTCAGCCAATCGCTGGATTGCTGACACGAGCCAAAGAATTAGATCAAGCATGAAGCTGTGAGCTACTTTGTCATTCTTCATCACATTATGGTCCTCTCTCCTCCTGGGGAGATTCAATTCTGGGGATGGATCAGATGGAGGAACACTCACCAGCCTGATATGGAAAAACAGCAGTCCTGGGTACTAAAGATTGTCACAAGCCTTGTGGCAGAACATCGTCAAGTTATGGTCACTTTCTCCTTCCTGACATTCCAGGTAGCTCTAGAGTTCTGCTTGCTTGACTGTTGACCTGGTTCTTGTGACATAGTCTCATATGCATCCATATTTGTAGAGGATAGTATCAGTGTCTGTCACTGTGGAATTATCCCAGCATAAGCGTGACCTTAGGATTCAGAGGGTCTGTGAGGGTCACCTGTTCCTGGAATGTAAAGTGACTTCAAGGTTTAAAGCAATCCCTTGAAAACTTCAGGGACATTTTGTGACACCTATAACACGTAATTGTGGAAGTTACAGGAATATGCCTTAACAAGCTCTTCTGTGTTCCTTCAGGCTTGAAATAGAATCCATCAACTAAAGGGATGGATTTTATATCAGCAAATTTTAAATGAAAAACTAAGATTAAATTCCTATGTAGACCTAGCCATACGTTTGGTACCAAGTAAAGGATGCATAGAGAAAATAGCGGTAGAAATTCCAAGCTTTATCTGACTTTTAGTTAGGTCACAGAACAAGTGAAGAGTTGGTACTTTTCAGCAAACGAATGTCTGGAGCCTGCTATCTAAATACAAAATTAGCCCTCAGCTAATAAAGCTTAAATGATGCTTCTCCAATATATACATCAACAATGTAAGCTCTGTGATGTACAAAGTGTCAAGAATGCAATCCTTACCACACACTGTAAATTTCTTTTAATTTTGATTTTTTTTGTCAACTGCTTAGTTAGATAGAAGTTTAATTAAATGACACTTTTCTTCATAAAATTTCAACTATTTTGGGGAATATGTGTGTTCATATAACAAAATTGGAACAAAAGTATCTATAGAGCGTATTTAAAAGATTGTATATGAAGCACTTCTAAATGTAGGTTTAAAAATATGTGGCTGTCATGAGTGGTTATTACAACACAAATCATGTGTTGGCCTATAGCTGTTGAAGTCCCTAGCTGCTGAACGTCCTAGAAATTAAATTATATTTTTCTTCCTTTGCACTCTACAGAATTTTGGCTGATCTTTGAGGTTAAATCACTTTTTTGACCTCAAGGATCTTTCCAGAAGTATTCATAAGAAGCTGTCTCTGGAGCTTTCTACTTTAAAGTAACAAATGATCTGAAATGTGTAGCTTATAAGAAAAAAATCATGATAAGACTTAGAAAATATAATCCTAGACTCCCATGAGTTAGATTATTTTTCTAAATGGTTGCCATTTGCTCAACTTCTTATTTAAACTACTTTCCTACCAAAATAAAATAATAGTGTGTTGTAACATATTAATGTTTGGAAAGAGGCTTGGTTTTAACATATGTAATAACCAGATTTGTTAAGAGGATGGGTCTACTTAACTACCAGTTTCCATTGAAAAACGTGTTCTTTATCTGTCAATGAAGTTGTGGAAAAGGTTGTATGCCTCTGTACAAAGATGTGTTATCTGGTAAGTGAAGATCTGGGTTCATATTTCTAAGATTGTCTCAACTACTTTGTCAATGCTCCAGTACATAAATTTTTTTGTCAATGGTTTTCTAGATATCTAGATGGAATAATGTCATTAAATGGATATATATTTGGTATATTTACTTTTTCTGTTACTTGAAATATTCAAAACTGTCTTCAGTGAGAAAAATGTCTCCTCATCTTAGCTGCTTATAAATTTAAATTCAGTTCATAATTGTGGTCTGTCTTAGTAATTTCTACAAATATATTTGTTTAGCAGAAGTGGCTTGCAACTTACACATTGAACACACCCACTGACACAAACTATAATAATAAAATATTAATTATTTGAAGATTTAAAGTTTTTTTAAATATTTATTTTCATTTTATGCATATGAATATTTTGCTTGCACGTATATTTTTGCATCATATGTCCTTGGTACCCACGGAGGCTGTAGAGCACATACGATCTCTTATAATTGGAGTTCTAGATTGTTATGAGGCTCCATATGAATGATAGGAATTGACCCTGGTCTCCTTGAAAGGTCAACTTCTCCTAACTGCAGAGCCACGTCAGCAGCAGAAATATAAAAAAGAAAAATGAAAGTGTAAAATCCTATTCCAATTTATTATTGAAAAAGGTTTATTATATGTTAGCTATTTCTTTGTTTTCTAATACATATCCCTTTGAATCTTCTTTCTGATAATGCTAGTTTTCTTTCTCATTTTAAAGTCATCAATACTAAATATAGAAAGACTGTAATTTCATCAAAATGTATATATCAAAACAAAACAAGAATCGGATACTGTAAAGTTGGTTTACAGGACATTGGAAGCTGTGATAACACTATAACTCAAAATTTTAAAGGTAAGAATGTCTGCCAATATCTTGAAAATGCATGTTATTAAAGTGCCTGGCATGATGGTTCAATCCGTTATCTATTTGCAGTTCAAACACAGATTAAGATGACAGGAAGAGAGGCAGCTAATATCAAATGCATTGTGTGATGATCTACATATGTAAGTCCAGGATTAAGAAGACAATGGCAATAAAAATGGGTCTATGTGCATTCTTCTACATGCTGAACTCCAGTTGAACCAGTACCATTTGTTGAAAATGCTATCTTTTTTCCACTGGATGACTTTAGCTCCTTGGTCAAAGATCAAGTGACCAAAAGTGTGTGGGTTCATTTCTGGGTCTTCAGTTCTATTCCAATGATCTACCTGCCTGTCTCTGTACCAATACCATACAATTTTTATCACTATTGTTCTGTAATACAGCTTGAGGTCAGGAATGGTGATCCCCCACAGAAGTTATTTTATTGTTAAGGATAGTTTTCGCTATCCTAGGTTTTTGGTTATTCCAAATGAATTTGCAAATTGCTCTTTCTAACTCTATGAAGAATTGAGTTGGAATTTTGATGGGGATTGCATTGAATTTATAGATTTCTTTGGCAAGATGGCCATTTTTACAATCTTAAACCTGCCAATTCATGAGCAGAGGAGGTCTTTCCATCAAGTGTGGATGCTTCAGTCCTTTTTAGAGGGGGGAACACAAATATTCATAGGAGGAAATACAGAGAAAAAGTTTGGAGCAGAGACTGAAGGAATAGTCATTCAGAGCCTGCTCCACCTGGAGATCCAGCCCATATACACACAGCTACCAAACCCACATAACATTGATGATATCTAGAAGTGTATGCAACAAGAGTCTGATATAGCTGTCTCCTGAGAGACTCTGCCCGAGCACGACAAATACAGAGGTGAATGCTCACAGAAAACCATTGAACTGAGAATAGGGTTGCCATTGGAGGAGTCAGAGAAAGGATTAAAGGAGCTGAAGGTGCTTGCAAACCCCAGAAGAATAACAATACCAACCAACCAGAACTCCCAGGGACTAACCACCATCCAAAGGGATGACCCATGGACTGACCCATGGCTTTGCCTGCATATGACCTATTTGGGCACCAAAGGGAGGAGAAGCCATTGATTCTGCCAAGGCTGGCCCTCCAGTGTAGGAGAAAGTCAGCACTGGGAGGTAGGGAGAAGTGGGCAGTTGGGTTGGGGAAAGGGGATAACATTTGATATGTAAACAAAAAAATATTCAAGGAAAAAATAGAAAAGAAGACAATGGCAGGTAGGAGTGAGTGAGTGGAGTGCGGAGCACATAGAAGCAGGGGAAGGGACGGTGGGATAGGGAAGTTTCCAGAGGGGAAAGGAGATAACATTTGAAAATTAAATAAAGAAATATCCAAGAAAAGAAAAAAAGGGGGGTATGTCTGAAGTAGATGTATGGTTGCGGATGAAAATTTAGTAATATTTTATGCTGAGAATAAATGTGTTTTCATTTAAGTAAACATGTTTCCCTATTTCAATACATGCCTGGAGATATCATAAACACACACACACACACACACACACACACACACACACACACACACAACTGCAGGAAGAACTTGGAGGACTAGACTAGTCATGCCAAAAAATGAGTGTGAACTCTAAGTACCAGACCTTGTCTCAACAATTTAAGATTGAGGGTATCTGAGAAAGGCCAGATAACAAAATTAGGCCTCAAGATACCATAAACAATCTACAGAATCAACCAACCTAGGACCATAGGGTCTCACAGAGATCAAAATGTTTATTAGAGACCATGCATGGGACTGACCTAGGTCCTCTACACATACTTAACAGTTGTGTCTTCTTGTGGGACTCCTAGTAATGGGAACAGGGACCATCTCAGTCTCTGTGGCCTGCTTGTGACACCCTTTCCTCCTACTGGGCTGTCTCCTCTACCCTCAATAGGAGAAGATATCCAAGTCTTACTGCAATTTGATATACCAAGGCTGATTGATATCCATGGTACATCTCCTCTTGAAGTGGAAGAAAAATAAATGGGTGGTAGGGAGAAGGGAGGGGGGAGGGAAGGATTAGGGGGGAAAGAAGAGAGGGGATCTACAGTAAATTATCATTAATAAGAAAAAATTGTTTATGAATTAAAAGCCTGAAATGTGAAAAAATGTAGGCATGAAAGAGAAACACACAAACAACATGAAGTAAAAAGAACACGCACGGATGTATCTATACATACACATATGTATATGTGTATGTATAGATACACATATATGTATTTATTGAAAAACCTGAAGGTACAACTAATTCTAATGAAAACTTTTAAATTGAATGAAAGCTTTTAAATCATGATTTTAGCTGCAACTGAAAACTAAAGTAAGAAAGCTACTGAACAAAATAATAATAGTAGTAAAACAATTTAAAAACCTGTCAATATTGCCTAATCCTGAAGGCTTCATGGGATATTTTTTCATTAAATAATTTGGTTTACACATGAACTATTCTAATAGTAAGCTCCTCATATTGTCTTTTAAAAAAGCCTTTATAAATCTAATTACTTTTCTTAATATAGAATACATTACTGAAGTTTACCCTTACTTCCAAAAGCATATCTAAATCTTGACTTTGATTCTCACTTAAGTATATATAAATTCCACCTAGTGTAGGCATTCACATTGGGTTCCTAATTTATAGTAAGGCTTGTGGCGAGAATAACAAAGGGGATAAAATCTTTCTCTGCTTACATTTATTATTATGATGGAAGTTACCTATGGAAAATTCTTATATGGCTACCAAAACTCTTTTGGATTTTGAAGAGGTTGTCTGGGTTTCTTTTCAGGTTGGCATCAGAATTTATTTCTATTATATGCCTATTAATCTTGATCGCTAACTACAAGGCATGTTGAAGTGAAACATCAACATTCATTCACTGATGCTTATGTACTGTTAGATCATTTTATTTATAAAAAGTATATCACAAAACCCCTCACACTAGAAAATCATTAACTTTAATCATTAACTAGAATACCAATCATTAACCTAATTGATTTTAAGCTGCTTTGTTAATAGGAAAGATGGTTCCTTAAATAAAAACAACATTTAAAGATAATTATGACATTATTAAGGTAGAAAAGTATATGTATAATTTGGAGTGACTTATTTAAGATCATAGTCAACGGTACAAAGAATCTTATCTGTAATGAATTTAGGATTTATTATAAATTCAGATCTCATCTTTTAGCACTTTCCCTCTCTTATAATCATAACCACATAGATATATTCTGCTAAGTGGAATGAATGAAGGACTTTATATTTTTATTATACCTTTTCCCTTTCTTTTCTCGTTAAAATTGGATTTATATTCTCTAGATAATAAACTTTGGAATTTTTCATGTGCCAAAAAAGTGTCATGCAGAATTACACTAATAAAAACATCGATGGAACTGTGATACAGGACAAAAAGGTGATGGACTGGAGGAGGGAAGACCTTTACCCCATATTTGATACTGCAGGAGGATAGCACATTTACTACATTATTCTCACAAGCCTGCCTTACAACCCATGTCAGTGTTTGTGTCTTCTTTGTCCTTGTATCTGTGTCTGATTCTTTTTACCATTCCAGAGCTCCCTGGTTATGATAAATACTTAACTTATTTTCACTTACTCAAATCTAGTCAATGTTTCCTGTCCAGGGTTCTCAGTTTGAATGAAGCTATGTTTTAAAACAATTCCCGCACCCATTCAGAGCCTGCCCCACATGTGGCCCATACATATACAGCCACCCAATTAGACAAGATGGATGAAGCAAAGAAGTGCAAACCGACAGAAGTCGGATGTAGATCTCTCCTGAGAGATACAGCCAGAATACAGCAAATACAGAGGCGAATGCCAGCAGCAAAGCACTGAACTGAGAACAGTACCCCCGTTGAAGGAATCAGAGAAAGAACTGGAAAGCTTGAAGAGGCTCGAGACCCCATATGAACAACAATGCCAAGCAACCAGAGCTTCCAGGGACTAAGCCACTAACTAAAGACTATACATGGACTGACCCTGGACTCTGACCTCATAGGTAGCAATGAATATCCTAGTAAGATCACCAGTGTAAGGGGAAGCCCTGGGTCCTGCTAAGACTGAACCCCCAGTGAACGTGATTGTTGGGGGAGGGCGGCAATGGGGGGAGGATGGGGAGGGGAACACCCATAAAGAAGGAGGGGGAGGGGCTAGGGGGATGTTGGCCCGTAAACCGGGAAAGGGAATAACACTCGAAATGTGAATAAGAAATACTCAAGTTAGAAAAAAAAAAAACGTGGGGGAGGGCCCAGGAGCGGGAGGACCCCTGCCTGAGACACCACCGGAACCTGAAGGAAACAGACCGGATAAACAGTTCTCTGCACCCAAATCCCGTGGGAGGGAGAGCTAAACATTCAGAGAGGCAGAAAAGCCTGGGAAATCAGAAGAGACTGCTCTCTGCACACACATCTCGGACACCAGAGGAAAAAGCCAAAGACCATCTGGAACCCTGGTGCACTGAAGCTCCCGGAAGGGGCGGCACAGGTCTTCATGGTTGCTGCCACTGCAGAGAGCCCGTGGGCAGCACCCCACGGGCGAACTTGAGCCTCGGGACCACAGGTAAGACCAAATTTTCTGCTGCAAGAAAGCTGCCTGGTGAACTCAAGACACAGGCCCACAGGAACAGCTGAAGACCTGTAGAGAGGAAAAACTACACGCCCGAAAGCAGAACACTCTGTCCCCATAACTGACTGAAAGAGAGGAAAACAGGTCTACAGCACTCCTGACACACAGGCTTATAGGACAGTCTAGCCACTGTCAGAAATAGCAGAACAAAGTAACACTAGAGATAATCTGATGGCGAGAGGCAAGCGCAGGAACCCAAGCAACAGAAACCAAGACTACATGGCACCATCGGAGCCCAATTCTCCCATCAAAACAAACATGGAATATCCAAACACACCAGAAAAGCAAGATCTAGATTCAAAATCATATTTGATCATGATGCTGGAGGACTTCAAGAAAGACATGAAGAACTCCCTTAGAGAAACACAGGAAAACATTAATAAACAAGTAGAAGCCTACAGAAAGGAATCGCAAAAATGCCTGAAAAAATTCCAGGAAAACATAAATAAACAAGTAGAAGCCCATAGAGAGGAGACACAAAAATCCCTGAAAGAATTCCAGGAAAACACAATCAAACAGTTGAAGGAATTAAAAATGGAAATAGAAGCAATCAAGAAAGAACACATGGAAACAACCCTGGATATAGAAAACCAAAAGAAGAGACAAGGAGCTGTAGATACAAGCTTCACCAACAGAATACAAGAGATGGAAGAGAGAATCTCAGGAGCAGAAGATTCCATAGAAATCATTGACTCAACTGCCAAAGATAATGTAAAGTGGAAAAAGCTACTGGTCCAAAACATACAGGAAATCCAGGACTCAATGAGAAGATCAAACCTAAGGATAATAGGTATAGAAGAGAGTGAAGACTCCCAGCTCAAAGGACCAGTAAATATCTTCAACAAAATCATAGAAGAAAACTTCCCTAACCTAAAAAAAGAGATACCCATAGACATACAAGAAGCCTACAGAACTCCAAATAGATTGGACCAGAAAAGAAACACCTCCTGTCACATAATTGTCAAAACACCAAACGCACAAAATAAAGAAAGAATATTAAAAGCAGTAAGGGAAAAAGGTCAAGTAACATATAAAGGCAGACCTATCAGAATCACACCAGACTTCTCGCCAGAAACTATGAAGGCCAGAAGATCCTGGACTGATGTCATACAGACCCTAAGAGAACACAAATGCCAGCCCAGGTTACTGTATCCTGCAAAACTCTCAATTAACATAGATGGAAAAACCAAGATATTCCATGACAAAACCAAATTTACACAAGATCTTTCTACAAATCCAGCACTAGAAAGGATAATAAATGGTAAAGCCCAACATAAGGAGGCAAGCTATACCCTAGAAGAAGCAAGAAACTAATCGTCTTGGCAACAAAACAAAGAGAAGAAAAGCACACAAACATAACCTCACATCCAAATATGAATATAACAGGAAGCAATAATCACTATTCCTTAATATCTCTCAACATCAATGGCCTCAACTCCCCAATAAAAAGACATAGTTTAACAAACTGGATATGCAACGCGGACCCTGCATTCTGCTGCCTACAGGAAACACACCTCAGAGACAAAGACAGACACTACCTCAGAGTGAAAGGCTGGAAAACAACTTTCCAAGCAAATGGTCAGAAGAAGCAAGCTGGAGTAGCCATTCTAATATCAAATAAAATCAATTTCCAACTAAAAGTCATCAAAAAAGATAAGGAAGGACACTTCATATTCATCAAAGGAAAAATCCACCAAGATGAACTCTCAATCCTAAATATCTATGCCCCAAATACAAGGGCACCTACATACGTAAAAGAAACCTTACTAAAGCTCAAAACACACATTGCACCTCACACAATAATAGTGGGAGATTTCAACACCCCACTCTCATCAATGGACAGATCATGGAAACAGAAATTAAACAGTGATGTCGACAGACTAAGAGAAGTCATGAGCCAAATGGACTTAACGGATATTTATAGAACATTCTATCCTAAAGTAAAAGGATATACTTTCTTCTCAGCTCCTCATGGTACTTTCTCCAAAATTGACCATATAATTGGTCAAAAAACGGGCCTCAACAGGTACTTTAAAGATAGAAATAATCCCATGCATGCTATCGGACCTCCACGGCCTGAAACTGGTCTTCAATAACAATAAGGGAAGAATGCCCACATATACGTGGAAATTGAACAATGCTCTACTAAATGATAACCTGGTCAAGGAAGAAATTAAAGACTTTTTAGAATTTAATGAAAATGAAGTTACAACATACCCAAACTTATGGGACACAATGAAAGCTGTGCTAAGAGGAAAACTCATAGCGCTGAGTGCCTGCAGAAAGAAACAGGAAAGAGCATATGTAAGCAGCTTGACAGCACACCTAAAAGCTCTAGAACAAAAAGAAGCAAATACACCCAGGAGGAGTAGAAGGCAGGTAATAATCAAACTCAGAGGTGAAATCAATCAAGTAGAAACAAAAAGGACCATAGAAAGAATCAACAGAACCAAAAGTTGGTTCTTTGAGAAAATCAACAAGATAGATAAACCCTTAGCCAGACTAACGAGAGGACACAGAGAGTGCGTCCAAATTAACATAATCAGAAATGAAAAGGGAGACATAACTACAGATTCAGAGGAAATTCAAAAAATCATCAGATCTTACTATAAAAGCCTATATTCAACAAAACTTGAAAATCTTCAGGAAATGGACAATTTCCTAGACAGATACCAGGTATCGAAGTTAAATCAGGAACAGATAAACCAGTTAAACAACCCCATAACTCCTAAGGAAATAGAAGCAGTCATTAAAGGACTGCCAACCAAAAAGAGCCCAGGTCCAGACGGGTTTAGCGCAGAATTCTATCAAACCTTCATAGAAGACCTCATACCAATATTATCCAAACTATTCCACAAAATTGAAACAGATGGATCACTACCGAATACCTTCTAAGAAGCCACAATTACTCTTATACCTAAACCACACAAAGACACAACAAAGAAAGAGAACTTCAGACCAATTTCCCTTATGAATATCGACGCAAAAATATTCAACAAAATTCTGGCAAACCGAATCCAAGAGCACATCAAAACAATCATCCACCATGATCAAGTAGGCTTCATCCCAGGCATGCAGGTATGGTTTAATATATGGAAAACCATCAACGTGATCCATTATATAAACAAACTGAAAGAACAGAACCACATGATCATTTCATTAGATGCTGAGAAAGCATTTGACAAAATTCAACATCCCTTCATGATAAAAGTCCTGGAAAGAATAGGAATTCAAGGCCCATACCTAAACATAGTAAAAGCCATATACAGCAAACCAGTTGCTAACATTAAACTAAATGGAGAGAAACTTGAAGCAATCCCACTAAAATCAGGGACTAGACAAGGCTGCCCACTCTCTCCCTACTTATTCAATATAGTTCTTGAAGTTCTAGCCAGAGCAATCAGACAACAAAAGGAGATCAAGGGGATACAGATCGGAAAATAAGAGGTCAAAATATCACTATTTGCAGATGACATGATAGTATATTTAAGTGATCCCAAAAGTTCCACCAGAGAACTACTAAAGCTGATAAAGAACTTCAGCAAAGTGGCTGGGTATAAAATTAACTCAAATAAATCAGTTGCCTTCCTCTATACAAAAGAGAAACAGGCCGAGAAAGAAATTAGGGAAACGACACCCTTCATAATAGACCCAAATAATATAAAGTACCTTGGTGTGACTTTAACCAAGCAAGTAAAAGATCTGTACAATAAGAACTTCAAGACACTGAGGAAAGAAATTGAAGAAGACCTCAGAAGATGGAAAGATCTCCCATGCTCATGGATTGGCAGGATTAATATAGTAAAAATGGCCATTTTACCAAAAGCAATCTACAGATTCAATGCAATCCCCATCAAAATACCAATCCAATTCTTCAAAGAGTTAGACAGAACAATTTGCAAATTCATCTGGAATAACAAAAAACCCAGGATAGCTAAAGCTATCCTCAACAGTAAAAGGACTTCAGGGGGAATCACTATCCCTGAACTCAAGCAGTATTACAGAGCAATAGTGATAAAAACTGCATGGTATTGGTACAGAGACAGACAGATAGACCAATGGAATAGAATTGAAGACCCAGAAATGAACCCACACACCTATGGTCACTTGATTTTTGACAAAGGAGCCAAAACCATCCAATGGAAAAAAGATAGCATTTTCAGCAAATGGTGCTGGTTCAACTGGAGGGCAACATGTAGAAGAATGCAGGTCGATCCATCCTCATCACCCTGTACAAAGCTTAAGTCCAAGTGGATCAAGGACCTCAACATCAAACCAGACACACTCAAACTAATAGAAGAAAAACTAGGGAAGCTTCTGGAACACATGGGCAGTGGAAAAAATTTCCTGAACAAAACACCAATGGCTTATGCTCTAAGATCAAGAATCTACAAATGGGATCTCATAAAACTGCAAAGCTTCTGTAAGGCAGAGGACACTGTGGTTAGGACAAAACGGCAACCAACAGATTGGGAAAAGATCTTTACCAATCCTACAACAGATAGAGGCCTTATATCCAAAATATACAAAGAACTCAAGAAGTTAAACCGCAGGGAAACAAATAACCCTATTAAAAATGGGGTTCAGAGCTAAACAAAGAATTCACAGCTGAGGAATGCCGAATGGCTGAGAAACACCTAAAGAAATGTTCAACATCTTTAGTCATAAGGGAAATGCAAATCAAAACAACCCTGAGATTTCACCTCACACCAGTGAGAATGGCTAAGATCAAAAACTCAGGTGACAGCAGACGCTGGCGAGGATGTGGAGAAAGAGGAACACTCCTCCATTGTTGGCGGGATTGCAGACTGGTAAAACCATTCTGGAATTCAGTCTGGAGGTTCCTCAGAAAATTGGACATTGAAATGCCTGAGGATCCAGCTATACCTCTCTTGGGCATATACCCAAAAGATGCCTCAACATATAAAAGAGACACGTGCTCCACTATGTTCATCGCAGCCTTATTTATAATAGCCAGAAACTGGAAAGAACCCAGATGCCCTTCAACAGAGGAATGGATACAGAAAATGTGGTACATCTACACAATGGAATATTACTCAGCTATCAAAAACAACGAGTTTATGAAATTCGTAGGCAAATGGTTGGAACTGGAAAATATCACCCTGAGTGAGCTAACCCAATCACAGAAAGACATACATGGTATGCACTCATTGATAAGTGGCTATTAGCCCAAATGCTTGAATTACCCTAGATCCCTAGAACAAACGAAACTCAAGACGGATGATCAAATGTGAATGCTTCACTCCTTCTTTAAATGAGGAAAAAGAATACCCTTGGCAGAGAAGGGAGAGGCAAAGATTAAAACAGAGACTGAAGGAACTCCCATTCAGAGCCTGCCCCACATGTGGCCCATAGATATACAGCCACCCAATTAGACAAGATGGATGAAGCAAAGAAGTGCAGACCGACAGGAGCCGGATGTAGATCGCTCCTGAGAGACAACCAGAATACAACAAATACAGAGGGAATGCCAGCAGCAAACCCCTGAACTGAGAATAGGACCCCCGTTGAAGGAATCAGAGAAAGAACTGGAAGAGCTTGAAGGGGCTCGAGACCCCAAAAGTACAACAATGTCAAGCAACCAGAGCTTCCAGGGACTAAGCCACTACCTAAAGACTATACATGGACTGACCCTGGACTCTGACCCCATAGGTAGCAATGAATATCCTAGTAAGAGCACCAGTGGAAGGGGAAGCCCTGGGTCCTGCTAAGACTGAACCCCCAGTGTAGTAGACTATGTGGGGAGGGCGGCAATGGGGGAGGGTTGGGAGGGGAACACCCATAAGGAAGGGGAGGGGGGAGGGGGATGTTTGCCCGGAAACCGGGAAAGAGAATAACACTTGAAATGTATATAAGAAATACTCAAGTTAATAAAAAAAAAAAACAAACAAAAAAAACAAAACAAAACAAAAAAAAAAAAACAATTCCCGGATTCCAGTTGATATTCTATTTCAAAGAAAGAATGTATTATTGTCTTCAGAACTAATTTAGTAAGCTAATTCAGTGATTTTCTGTCACATATTATAGGCCAAAAATATTAACCTGTAGAAAACACCATAACACTTAAATGATTCCATTGTTCCTTTGTAGATTATGAAGGTTTCACTTAAGTTAGATGATCACCAAAAAGTGAAATGCCACTCAGGTTTGTTCAAAAAGGTGTTTGCATTATGTTTAAGTTAAAAATAACTTCAAATGAATAAATTTTCATGGTGTGTGTGTGTGTGTGTGTGTGTGTGTGTGTGTGTGTGTGTGTGTGTTTAGGGTGGTGTTTTCACACAAGAAAGACGTACTATCATTCTATGCCTACCAACATTTCATTCTTACTATTTGCTGTGCTAAGTAGTAATCAATGAGAAATAAAAGAAACTGGTCCCCATTTGATAGACTGTTAACACATGGACTATTCAGTTTACAGTGACAAAGTGGACATTTTTAGCACAAATGGCTCCTACCTATGCTTCAGAATGAAAATTTTCCTTAGATGGCTCTGTAGAAACATGTTTGAACAAGCTGTCATATCATTTACAAACCCACCAGCTACTTTTTATGAGCTTCAGTTGCTCTTTATGACTGCAATAAAGGGAGAGTAGAGGCCATGTGTGTACCCAATGAGCCCCAAAGCAAGCATCCTAGCACACAGTATGTAATGAGATCTTTGAATGTTCTTCCCTTTCAGCTGCCTGGTTGCTCTCTTAACACATTTTTTCATAACCATTTCATTGTCACAATAACAATAAAGGATTATGAAGGATATATGAAGTAGGTTGAGCAGTCATCTTTGTTAGTCTAATAATTGTCAAATTATTATCTATACTATGAAAATTAGCCTATAAATCAAATGAAAACTAAAATTTCCAGCAATTCAAACATACAATGTAATATAATTTTGTGATACATTTAACCAATGATGTATACCACATCAATGTATGATCTTTTAAAATACATTTTAAATTTTATGGTACAACTGAAAGTCTTTTATTTTTATTTAAACATTTTTTACAAGCCAGATTTTATCCCTTTCCCGGTCTACCATCTGACTGTTCCACATCCCATACCTTGACACCTCCCTTCAATCTCCAAAAGAATGTCCCCACCCTCCACCCCACCAGAGCTCCCTACTCACTACAGCCTGCAGTCTCTTGAGGGTTAGGTGCATCTTCTCTGACTGTACCCAGACCAGGCACGTGTCTGTTTTATATGTGTTGGGACCTTATATCAGCTGGTATATGCTGCCTGGATGCAGAATCAATGTCTGAGAGATCTCGGGGATCCAGATTAGTTTAGACTGCTGGTCCTTGTACAGGGTCACCCTCCTCCTAGCTTCTTCCAGCTTTCCCCTAATTCAACCACAGGGGTCAGCAGCTGTTGTCCATTGGTTGGGTATAAATACCTGCATCTGAACATTTCAGCTGCTTATTGGGCCTTTCGGAGGGTGGTCTGATAGGTCCCTTTTTGTGAATGCTTCATATCTTCAGTAATGGTGTCAGGCCTTGGCCTTGGGCCTCCCCATGAGTTGGATCCCATTTTGGACCTGTCACTGAACTTCTTTTTCCTAAGGTTCTTTTCCATTTTTGTCCCTGTAGTTCTTTTAGACAGGAAGAATTATGTGTCAGAGATTTTGACTGTGAGATGACAACCCCATCCCTCACTTGATGCTGTGTCTTTCTGCTGCAGGTGGGATCCACAAGTTTCCTCTCCCTGCTATCAGGTCCCTCCCTTTGAGTCCTGAGAGTCTTTCATTTCCCAGGTCTCTGGTACACTCTAGAGACTCCTCCCAATCTCCTTCGTCCAAAGGTCGCCTGTTTTCTCTCTTTCTGCTGACCCTCAGGGCTTCAGTCTTTTCCCCCACACAATACCTGACTATTTTCCCCTCTTCTGAAACCTGTTCCTTTGGCCATCCTGTTTCCTCCTTCCCTTCCCTTCCTGTGATTGTCTTTTTCTTCCATATACATATGGAATATATATATATATATACATATATATATTTCAGTGACAATAGTATAGGAATTTTAATTTTTTCTATTAATGTTTGCTATAGGAACATAAGTCCTAAATTGAATAATTTTACTACTTTATTTCTATATTTTTCTATATTTCTTTATTTCAATTTTAAATTATCTCTTCATGACTAAATTACATAGAAATGTATTTTGTAGCATAAGTTTTTAAGTTTTCTTATCCATAAATGAATATATTTTGACCTTAATTCACTTCCTTTTAATTTCTTGTGTCTTCATTTATAATATTTTGTGTATGTAAGCTATAGTAAACTAAAAATTTTCATTTTGTATCTTTGGATAGTTTTCCTAGATGCTGTTCTATCAGGAAAGTCAGCATGTAAATATCAACATTAACTAATTCTAGACTTCTTTTAATTTCTTCATTAAGCTAAGTGTCGATTCTTCTCTATATGCATGTACATTTTCAAAAAATGATTTCTACCAGCAGCCTCATATGCTGGTACTCAAATTCTGATATATTTATTAATTTGACTTCTTTAACGCACTTGAAATACCAACATGTTGAAATTTGGGCCTACTTACATATATATTCTGTGGTGAAAATTTTTACCTAGTTCTGCTTTTCTCTCAAATTTCAACTTGAGATTTAAATTTGAAATTGATTTTTTCTTTTTTCTTCTCCTTTTTTTTTTTTACATGACTCCAGCCAGTTCTGAGGCTGAAGCAGATTTTTTTCTTTTCTAAACTGCTTTTATACCACTGTAATTACATGCAAAATGATAAGATCAGTTCTAAGTCAAAATAAGTAAGACGATAAACAAAATCTTGTAAACACTTTTTGGGGACTAATCAATATGACCAAGACGTCAGTATGACCAAGACGTCAGTATGACGGCCACACATGCTTTCACTGAGCCTGCTTAAGCTTTGCCTTAATTCAAATGTGAATGTTCTTAATCTGGGCCCATTTTCTGACCTCAATCCCAAAGCTAGATTCCTGCCCTGGGTTTTTTTCTTTTGTACTGATAATGCCAGATTCCTGTCAAGTGTCTAGAAGCAAGTAGTCCCAAAAGGCTCTTCACATGTTCCCCTTATTTATTTTATAAACAAGACTGAGCCTGTCTTAGGTCGTTCTGACAAGAATGCCTTCCTTACCAGTCACCAAATATGCACTATCAAAAGCAATGCTATTCTGTCTTAGGTTGGTAAGGCTCTGTGCAGAATCTTACCAGTCCTTGACTTGCCAGCCTGTTAAATTAATAACTCTGTATGGGGGACCAGTTTTAGTTTCAAGGTATGTGTCTTGGTGTCTAACCTATTGATGTTAAAGGCAAGCTTTATCACAATGGGCAGGAATAAAAGTATTCTCAGGACAAGAAGGGCTAGCATGACCAAGCTATATATGTTGTTCTCGAAGCATGACCAAGATAGAAATTCTGACCTCAGGCCGTGAATAACTTTACCAGCATTATCAGCAGCAAAGCTCAGCAGGGCAGCATTCTCTAAATTTATAATCTCTGTATGCCAAGTTAAAACATCCATAGGTGTTAGAATTATGCCAAACACTCTGCAAGTGTCTTTGATCCTTTTCCAAACTATAGTGACTATCACTGTAAATTTTAGAAGTTACACAAATCCATTGGTAATTAGTATGACACTCGAGATGGCTTCTTACTCTCAAACTTTGAACATCCTCTCCAATAATTTGAAAAACAGTATCATAAAGAGCATCACTCTGGGTTGGCTCACGCCACATATTATTGTCTAGAACGACTCTAACCAAGTTACCACTTTTAAGCCAACTTTCTACTACCCATGTTACCAAGTTTTAATCATACCCGATAACTTAAAAGCCAGTAATCCATAACCAAGATATGCTGAGCATATGTATACACTTAAGACTTGTCAGAAACAAAAATGAAGTGGCGACACATATCTTCTATATTTAGACCAACACAATTTTCCTACTTTTTCTAGCTGTCATATCAAGGAGCACTTTGTCACTTGCTAAACCCAATAATCACAGTCAGAGATTTTCCTAAAAGAAACAATCATGAGATCCCTTACCATAGAAGCTGAGAAGCTGCTAGCCCCTTTAAGATCAGCTTGTGCAGACACTCAGCCTCTAGCAGGACTTTTCCAGGCACAGTAGACTCCTAGCTGTAGTTGCAGGGCTTCAAAGGCCAATGAGACTACTTTTCATTTTAGAAATGAGTTAAAACTAAATCAAGGGGTGAACAACCAGCAGATGAAGTCTTAATTATATTTTCCTTGAACATGAAACACAAAACATTTGAGCAATAAGAAACAAAAAACGCAGACATAAACTGACAGACATGGACAGATTGGTGCACCAAGGACAGACAATAGACATAGAGAGAAGAGAACTAGATTGTGTCCCACCAAAGGAACCCAGACGTCCTATCTAAGGGACGCAAAACCAGAAATAAGCTTTTCTCCAATAAGAGCCAAAAAAGAGACAGGTTTAACGACCTCCTTCTGTCCCTAGGGGAGCTCCAAAGAAGCTTCTGCTCATTTTCCTTCTCTTTCTCCAAAATATCCGAGGAGAGTCTGGGAGGACTGCTTTTCTCAAACCCATTCTCACTCATGTCTAGGGTATAAACTGTCCCTAGTCAGGGTCCAAAGACTAAAATCTTCTAGAGAATTATCTTAGCTTCTCTAGTTTTTAGCATAACTATAAAGAACACATACACAACAACTCTTTACTATTACCTTGTCCCTTTTTTGCAAGGTTAATCACCACTGGCCCAAATTTAATTTACTTTCCTTTGGGCATGCCTTCAATTCCTTCTGTATCCTTCACTGCATCCCACTTACTGGAGCTCCAACATTGTGTCACCAATTAACCAAGCCAGCTCAGTCAGTCAACAGGTTATCCAGGGAAGGAGTAAGGATTAAAAAGAAAAAAAAAGACAATTAGACAACATTTAAAATGACTTCAGCCAGTTCTGAAGCTGAAGACGAAATCGATTTTTCATTAGTAGCATTTCTAATATCTCTTCTCATAGCCTGTACAGCTGTACACTTAAGTTAAAAGTTGTTAAAAACAGGATCACACTGAACAGAAAACCATTAAATGGAAAGAAATAATAAAAATATAGATATTAATTCACTTTACAAAAAAAGAAGGAAAATTAAAGAATCAAGAACTCTAAAATGACCTTCAGATCTTGGAATTTTGATGGGAATGCATTGAATCTGTAGATTGCTTTTGGTAAGATGGCCACTTTTACTATGTTAATCCTACCCATCCATGAGCGTGGGAGATCTTTCCATCTTCTGAGGTCTTCTTAGATTTCTTTCTTCTTCTCTATTTCCTTCCGTCTCAGATTGCCTGCATCCATTTTCGTCCATGCACTTCACTGTTGGTTTTAACAAAACCTTCTTATTGATTTTTTTTACCAATGTCAACTTGGGAGCCCAGAGACTCATAGAAAGCAAACTGCTGTTATTTGACATCGCCAAAGAAAAAGGACACTTACTATGTGTCTCTCTTTCCATCCTCCTGACTTCCACACTCTCTCTATGGTTTTTCTCTATTACTCCCTGTTAACTTGTGGCTTGCTCTGTCTCCTGACCTATGGTTGACTTTATTTAATTAAAGTTGCAATACACAGAAAGCACATGGATTATAGATGTGAGTTAAGGCTGAGTCACACCACAATTAGAAATAGGTTATTCAGAAAAATAACACAATTCAAGGGTTCATAATGTGATCAAATATACTACAACAGAAGACTATTTTCTATCAGTGAGTTTCTTTGCACATGCTGGGAAGCAGTGTTTAAAAGGTACATTTTTTTGGAGGGGAGGGAGGGACAAGAGAAAAAACTATACAACAAGGAACAATGTACAAATACGACCTAATATTTATCTATCCACAGTTAACTATGAATATACACATGCCTGTGCTTGTGTATGTCTTTTGTCTTTGCACATATGAATGTTGAGAATCATCTAAGCTCAACAAGTAAAACGTAAGTGAAATAAAAAAGGTAATTTATCAGAGAAATGAGATTACTAGTGAGTGCATGAATATTACTAAGGCATTAGCATTTTACCATTACATAATGATTAAGGATAAAAGGAAAGGGTTGGAGACATGGCTCAGCAGATACAAACACTGAAAGTAAAGAAAATACCCAATAAAAAAAAGGAGAAAAAGATAAAAGGCAAAACACAATTGTTAAAATAGTTTCCCCTTGCTGGTCTGTGAACCTGAGGCTCTCCTTGGAAATCATTGACCTGGCCTAGCATTCAAGCTACCATGTTACCACCACTGCTTTAGTGCTGCTGCCGCTGCCCTGGATACAGATGCTGGGCTGACTAGGGAGCAAAGTACCGAGGATCTTCTACTAATGAAAGCTTTGGGAGAGCTTTCTTTTCCCAGACACTTATAAAACAAATGGTCTCAGATAATGGAGTAATTCTCCCACACCATTATTCCTTTTGGATAAGATCTTATATACACTTTCAGTAAGTGCATACCATGTGTGCTATTCTGTGATTGAGTTACCTCACTCAGGATGATATTTTCCAGTTCCAACCATTTGCCTATGAATTTCATAAAGTCATTGTTTTTGATAGCTGAGTAATATTTCATTGTGTAGATGTACCACATTTTCTGTATTCATTCCTCTGTTGAAGGGAATCTGGGTTCTATACAGCTTCTGGCTATTATAAATAAGGCTGCTATGAACATAGTGGAGCATGTGTCTTTGTTGTATGTTGGAGCATCTTTTGGGTATATGCCTAAGAGAGGTATAGTTGGTAGTGCAATGTCCAATTTTTTGAAGAATAACCAGACTGATTTCCAGAGTGGTTGTACCTGTTGGAATCCCACAAATTACCCAAGATACAATCCACAGATCACATGAAGCTCAAGAAGTGGATAACTAAAGTGAGGATGCTTCATTCCTTCCTAAAGGGGGGGAACAAAAATATCCATAGGAGGGTATATAGAGGCAAAGTTTGGAGTAGATACTGAAGGAACAGCCATTCAGAGCTTAGCCCACATGTGATCCGTATATATACATACTAAAAGTAGATAAGATTGGTGAAGCTAAGAAGTACATGGTGACAGCAAAAAGATATTGATGTCTCCTGAGAGACACAGCCAGAGCATGCCAAATACAGAGGTGAATACCAGCAGCAAACCATTGAACTGAGAGCAGGACCCCTGTTGGAGGAATTAGAGAAAGGATTGAAAGAGATGAAGGGGCTTGCAACCCTTAAGAATAACAATGCCAACAAACCAGAGCTCCAAGGGACTAAACCACTACCCAAAGACTATACATGGACTGACTCATGGCTCCAGCTGCATATGTAGCAGAGGATGACTTTGTTGGGCACCAATGGAAGGAAAAGCCCTTGATCCTGCCAAGGTTGAACCCCCAGTGTAGGGAAATGTCAGGGATGGGGCCAAAGTGGGAGTGGATGGGGAGGGTAATACCCTTATATAAGAAGGGGAGTGGGATGAGATAGGGGAGTTATGTCCGGGAAACCATAGAAGGGAATAACATTTGAAATGTAAATAAAAAAAATATACGAAAAAATAGTCATTAAAAAAAAAGGTCTTATATACAGTTTTGGAGTGCGTTGTTGTTTGACAGCAGGAGCTTCCTACTAGCTTGGTCTTAGAGGTTAGGGATGCCCATCTCCAAAGGCTTGTAGGCACTGCCCCTATGTGACCAATGGCCATAATTCTTTCTATGGGGTGATTTGGCTACATGACAGGAGCCTGGTGCAGGGAACAGGTGAAGTTCCTATTTTCCCTTCTGGGACCCCAAGGATTCAAGCCGAGCATGACTTTACTGGGCATTCTCTCATAGTCACAACTCCATATTCTCTCATCATTGATTCATTTCCTTCTCAATTTGGTAGCACTCTTGAAGAAGGTAACCCATATGACTACTGTGAACTCAGTGACTTACTTAAAATAATGAAATTACCATTGCACATTATCATGCTTTCTTGTTTTAACCCATATAAAGGCTTTCTGAACAAGTCTATATCAATTTTTGAAATTAGTGATGGATGAAATATGGTGGGCATTCATCAAAGTCATTGTGAGGTGACTAAAAACTTTTTATCATTTAGAAAAATTATTCTGTTTGTGATACAAAATTGGTTGTGTAAAGGGCAAAAAAGAGAAGAATATTTTCCTATAATTAGAGCAAAAATGTGACATTAAATATGGGAGAATTTAGAAACTGATAGAAACATGCACAAAATTACCTCTGAAGATGCCAAGGTTTCAACATAGGCTTGGCAATGCTCTCAGAGCAAGAGAAATGAAACTAGAAAATAAACTATGATGAATTATGCAGAGGAATGTTAATCCACCAACATAGTTGCTCTGGCAAGGGATCATACCAAAGAATTTCTGGGTCTGGGGGAATCAGGCTAGATGACATTGTTTAATTCTTCTTGCTGGAATTAAGACATCCCCTTAGTATACTTTCTTAGTAATCTTTCTGAGTGGAATATACACATACCCTTCTGACCCATGGCTTAGGATCCTAAGCAATGAAGGTAAGTTTATTTTGTAGAAGGGAAAGAAGTGATGAATAGAAAAGAGATTTGACTGTATGTGTCAGAAATGGGGTCTAGCCAACACCCAGGAAAGAGGGGGTAACTAAGAGCAGTGAAGGGAGAGAGTTCATTTCAGTTCCTTGCAGTTCAGTTGAGTTCCAGCAGTTTTGTTCAGTTTTAGTTCTGGTCACTTCATACAGTCAGTGTAGTTGAGTTTGTGTCATTCAGAGGCCGTTTTTCCAAGCAGAGCAATACAGTCAGAAGCTAAGAGGAACCCATTTGAATAAGTCAGCTTGGAGAGGAGTTTGAGCCACAACAGCTGAGCTTGAACCAGCTAACCAGAGTTCAGAAAGAGTGAGTGCAGTAAATCTCAGTGGCTGAAGATTTCTAGGCCTAAGATAACAGAGAAAGTCTAGAAGCTGATGCCTTCCGGGTCCAAGAGTACAGAAGATTACATCGTATATCTGCTAGAATCTTCTGTGCCTAGGCCTAGGAATATTTCAGTGGAGACATTGTTGGCTCAGGCTAAGCCATGTATTTGTTAAGCTTGGATATGTCTTTCTTCTTATCTCTTTATCTGAGGAAATAAAATAAATACAGAATCAAATAAATAATCTAGAGCTAATATATAAAATAACTAAAATTTTTAAAAAATCACTAAGTAGGTTCAGTGTATTTAAATAGGAAGATAGAAGGGGTTAGGCCTAAGAGGACATAAACAACTGTAATATGCCTACTACAACAACAGCAGCAGCAGCGGGAGCAACAGTAACAACAACAACACAGAGATATACCCTATAAGAATACTCAGTGATAAACTCACTGTCAGGTCTGAAAGACCTGAGTTCTATGCCAGAATCATTGCCTAAAAGTATTCCTTTCACTTCTACATGCACACCATGGCATACACCCCACCACCAGCACCATGCACACACCAAGGAATAAATCAATTACATATCCCAGTTCTTATTTATTATCTAAAATGACCATATATATTTATTACTGTTCCTGGGTTTTAATGGTATCAAATTAAGAAGGCAACTGCTAATTTTGCTGGAGGTTTGCTAACCAGCTTACACACTTTCTTTAAAAAAAAATCCCACCTCATATGTATTACAGAGAGATATATAAGCACACTAACCCATGGAGTAAAATATCAATCTTTTTGTCTGCCCTTCTCTTTCAAAAAGATTCCTAGATTTTTCTGCTTATGTGTTACATGAGGCATCCTCTTTTATGTTCTCGGTAACCTTGGATAATACTAATATTGCAAATCCAATCTCATTCCGTTATGTTCTATCAGTTACAAAGCAATGTGAGGCAGAATGTAGGAGAGTGACACTGTAAAATTTGAAACTAATGAAGCATTCACTGGGAAGTCTGGCTTGGAGTCGGGAGAGCAAGCAACCCAAACCACAGCTGGTTTCACAGGTGCAGTACAGGTTGACTATGAGCCTTAAGAGCAGCCAACCCAAACCATGGCAGGTTTCACAGGTACAGGTGACCCTGGGCAAATTATGTTGAACTGTGTGAATTGTGTCTATTGCTATCTCAGTTGAAGCTATAATACTAAATTATGATTTAACTGATTAAGATTCACTTCAAAACAGTTCTTTAATGTATATTTTCCACCAGAGTTTATACCAGTATTTTAAGGTATATATTAATATACACATCAGTTGTTGATACCCATTGCTAATAACAGATTTAAAAGTTTTCTGGAAGAAATACAATCAATTATGAACCATTTATTACTGTTGAAATGTATGTTTATATTTCAACTCTGAAAATACCATTTTAGATAATTTGTGTAGATATACTGCCTGCTCAATTTTTCCATACATAAATCCCAGTTGCATAGAGTGTCATTTCATAGGTCACTGTGGCCTGGAAAGGAGGAAAAAGAGAACTTATTACTCAAGAAATATGACAAGTATTATATTATATTGGTTTCCAAGGCTACCATCATCTTAATTTCTTGTGCTACTGTAGACAATTTTTGAAAGATGTGACTAGGGTGTCCCCATTGAGGCATTTCCTTTCCAAAACCATGGCCAAAGCTTATTCAGAAAGAGAAAATTAAATAAACCCAAATCAAAAACTTTCTTGGTATAAAAAAATATATGGTATGCAAGCTGTGTTTTTCATACCTAAAGAAGTAGGCTTTCTCCTGATCTTCTTCATGCCGTCCCAAGACCACAAGTACACAGTTGCTGATTTGGTTCATTGTGCTCACATTCTATTGTTACCAAAACATGGTTCCAGGTATGAAATATTCATGGCAGCTGGAATTTGTGAGACAGGCACTCTGAACATTTTAGAATGAGATTCAAGAATAAATTTTCTAGCCACCATTTTGGCATTAACTTATGAGAATTGTGCATTCAAAAACAGAAAGTCAAGATACATTTGTCCTCTTCTCCTACTGACTGAATAGGATTGACAGGAGAAAAACTGCAAATGATAGTGTGAAATTAAGAACTAGTATGAGCTCCCCATATTCCCAAGAGTGATTTACCATTCATTTCATAGTAAAGGGAATTCAAGTCAAGATAATTTGATTTGTGTATGGTTTATTCACCGATGTTCAGGGTCATTATTTGTGAACTACCCATGAAAGTCATCTTTAGATTGAAGGGTCATTTATGAATCAGTGAGAGAACCACAGAAGTCCTAGCTCTCCTTGATGACCTACTATCCACTCTTGTTTTCTGGGAAAGAAATTGTCATAAGATGCATACCCCTTAAAAGGTCCACAAGTTCCATTGGGTTGTTCCAAACACACAGTCATACAAATAGACCTGTTTAATTTCAGTTTCTCTAAATAAAGGGAGAGGAAATATAAGGGAGGACCATAACTAGAGAAGATGGGGATTCACAGTAATTAGAATTCACTTCACATGTATGAAATACTCAACACACACACACACACACACACACACACACACACACAGAGTTTATAAAATGAATAAATATTTTAGAGATCATTTACTCACCACCAAACAATTAGTCATCAAAATACAAAAGTAAAAAAACACTGTGAATTGGTTGACTCTTCAAAACTGTTCCTATCCAAAGCACGGGTATTTTCTCAACATGTTTTTCTGTTGTTTATTTCCTCTTTTTATTAAATAGGCAAGTGGAGGCTGTAATTGTGGAACATGTGACAAAGTACATTGTAATTTCAGAATTGAGGAGAACAAATAACTTATTATTTATATAATTCATACATTCGTGCTTAATATCAATTTTGTTACTAGAACCCTGAAGATAAAGCTGCAAACATCATTATGTTATAAAGTTGTTAAATATAGTATATCTTTTCTATTCTCCATATCTTACTTCTTCCAAATGTTTGTAATCATTAATGATGGAAATAGAATGAATTACTCCAGTCTTTTGTCCAAATATGACAATTTCTATAAAGGATGCCCCAAAAAAATTCTGAAACAAAATTTATGACTAAATAGGTAGTTCCTTTTATTTGACTTCAATATCCACTTAGTGATTTATTTTACTTTGCTTCCCATGTAGACATTTTTGAGATATCTATATTTCACTGTTCTATGCAATTTAATTTTAGTGTATTAGATAGGGTGATTTCACCACTGATTGACCAAGGAATTAATTTGAAAATTTAAGATGGTATTGGTTTTACATTTTTTCTAGTTTTTCTACTTTGTTTAACCAATAGTTTATTATACTTATTGCCAAGGTTTAGATATGTATGTATTCATGTTTATATTCACATACTAAAGTATATTAATGTGTACATTATTATTATTTTATACTGTATATGATACGTATTT
This sequence comes from Rattus norvegicus, assembly GCF_021556685.1. NCBI lineage: Eukaryota > Metazoa > Chordata > Mammalia > Rodentia > Muridae > Rattus > Rattus norvegicus. Next base: position 94,298,714 of record NC_141548.1, read on the forward strand.
TCACATAGAACATCAAATGTCATGATATTAATTTCATTCATTGCTTCACAATTTATATTTTTGGTTCTTATAATAATAACCATCTTAATTTCATTTTTTTCACCTTGATGTAAGCTACAGTATGACCTATTCTTGGAAAATAGGGCCTAATGTCTCTTAACCCCAGACAAATAAAATATGAAAACAGATCAAATAAACTATTTCATCTATGTCTGTGTTTCTGTACTTGTAAATTTGTGGAGTTCACTAATAGCTGCAAGGTCAGGGATTTCCTATGGGAGATTGAGTGACCCAGAAATAGTTGCATCAATGAAACCTATACCCTCCATGAGTACATGGAGTACATGGAGTACAACAGCATTCCCAAGCCCCAGAGAAAGTCGTATAGATATAGATGTATAGCTGTTTTCCTATTATTCTCTACCACTTATGTCTGAGTCTGTCTGATAATGGATTCTGGAGAAAGAGCAGACATTGTCTTTTTTTTATGTACTAGTGATCTACCTATCAGTTTCCCATGGATAGCCTCAAACCCATGATCATAAAGAAGACCCTAGATAAACGTGTTGGCTATTTAAAAAAAAAAAGTAATGGTAAGCATAATATAGTATATAAATAAATGGAAAAAATCTAAAAAAGTTTCAATAATGTAGTGGGTTTGGCCTAATGCAGCTTGTATTTTTATGTTAATTTGGGGCCTGAAAAACTGTTTGCATGAGAATAATTGATTTCATGCAGATGGCTTCTAGAACATGCCCCCAGTTTGTTCTGACTGGTAAATAAAGATGCCAACAGCCAATGGCTAGGCAGGACAGACAGAGTTGGGATTGTTAGGATTTCAGGGATTAAGGAAAAGGAGAGGATATCGACCATGCTGCAAAAGAGGGAGGAGAGGAGACACCAAGCCTGAGGAAAATCAGGAGAGGGAGGGATAGCCAACATGTAGGTGCTGGGAGAGTGTGGCCTCACAGGGCTGCCCAAATGGATCCATGGCAGCCAAGGTAGAATACAGAATATATTAAGTGATACTTCGGGACTTTTGGAGAGAGATGGATTAGCCACATGAGGGTTAGGAGATGCCCACCCATTGAGGTATTGTAGATATATCAATGTAAAGGCTGTGTGTGTCTTTCATTCAGGAATGTAAATTATTTGGGTGAGTAGCAGGAACACTTCACTGGGATTTATTTAATTATATAATAATAATAATAATAATAATAATAATAATAATAATAATAATAATGAGAAGGAGAAGAAAAGGAGAAGAAGGAGAAGAAGGAGAAGAAGGAGAAGAAGGAGAAGAAGGAGAAGAAGAAGAAGAAGAAGAAGAAGAAGAAGAAGAAGAAGAAGAAGAAGAAGAAGAAGAAGGAGGACGAGGAGGAGGGGGGGGAGGAGGAGGAGGAGGAGGAGGAGGAGGAGGAGGAGGAGGAGGAGGAGGAGGAGGAGAAGAAGAAGAAGAAGAAGAAGAAGAAGAAGAAGAAGAAGAAGAAGAAGAAGAAGAAGAAGAAGAAGAAGAAGAAGAAGAAGAAGAAGATAACGTCTTTTATAAAAAACAAGTACAAGGTAGTTATGAGCTCTATTCTGAACATAAGATGAGTTTTACTGTGGAATTCCAAGTTCTTATTTTTAATGATAAAGAGTTCCTTTATCAGAAAATCGGAGGTAGAAGTTTAAAACATATTTATCAGATGATATAGAACTTTAGACAGTAAGAACATGTGCCCATTGGTTTTTTGGTTTTTAGAAGTTATTTCTGTCATTTTGTTTGATATGACTGACAAGCAAATAGCAATGACTGAAATAAATATTAACAGAAGGGAAGATTATTAGTCAAACATTAGCAGAACCTTACTGAGAATAGGATTCATTGACCCCAAGGAACTGAGATCCCTCCTTGTTTATCATCCTGACTTCTTTTAATGTGGGCTTCATTATGGCTTGGGATAATTTCTCAAGATGCGAATGCTTCATGGGAAAAACAGTAAATAGAAAGACAAAATGCAGCAGGGGACCACCTGTTGTACATACTCTTCTAATGACCATTTCCATGTATCTCACTGGCCAAAATATGCAAACACTGCCCCTGAATAGAATTGTGATTCTTTGTTTCATAGCATTTTAAATTGTAGAATCTGTTACAGTTTTTCAGATACTTAAGAAAATTAACAAACATTACTTTTAGAAAATTAAAATTCCTCCACTCCAATTCCCTCCGCCCATGGCAGCTGCTGATTTCTGCTCATTCTCCAGGCACTCTGGGCCACTCTCATGTCTTTCCCCACACTCAATCCTGAACTAAGACTCCAAAAAAACCAAATAACCCTATTAAAAAATTGGAGTACAGAGCCAAACAGAAAATCCTCAACAGAGGACTCTCAGAAAGATAGGAGGCACTTAAAGAAATGATCAACATTTTTAGTCATCAGGGAAATGCAAATGTAAACAACACTGACAATCTATCCTGTATCTGTCAGAATGGCTAAGCTGAAAAACAAAAGACCAAAAAAAATCCCCCCAAAGACCCCTGTTGAAGGAATCAAAGAAAGGACTGGAAGAGCTTGAAGGGGCTTGAGACCCCATATGAACAAGCCAACCCACGAGAGCTTCCAGGGACTAAGCCACAATCCAAAGACTATCCATGGACTGACCCTGGGCTCCAACCTCATAGGTAGCAATGAATAGCCTAGTAAGGGCACCAGTGGAAAGGGAAGCCCTCAGTCCTGCCAAGACTTAACCCCCAGTGAATGTGATTGTTGGGGGGAGGGTGGTAATGGGGGGAGGATGGGGAGGGGAACACCCATATAGAAGGGAAGGGGGAGGGACTAGGGGGATGTTGGCCAGGAAATCGGGAAGGGGAATAACAATCGAAATGTAAATAAGAAATACTCAAGTTAATAAAGATAAAAAAAATCCCCCCCCCAAAACCAAGCAAGCAAGCAACCAATCAATCAATCAAAAAACAAAAGACAAAAGACAAAGCAAAACGAATAAAACCCATCAAGCTACAGGTGGTGAGAATGTGGAGAAGAAAAGGGGAGTACTTCTCCATAGCTAGTGGGATTGCAAGCTGGCACAACTACTTTGGACTTCAATCTGGTGGATCCTCAAAAACTTGGAAATAGTTCTCCCTAAAGACCCAGTTATACTGTTCCTGGGTATATACTTAAAAGATACTCCACCACACCACAAAGACACATGTACCACTATGTTCACAGCAGCCTTTTTCATAATAATCAGAAACTAGGAGCAACCCAATGTCCCTCCAACAAAGAATGGATACCAAAAATGTGGTTCATCTACACAGTGGAATACTATTCAGGTATTAAAAATGAGGACATCATGAATTTTGCAGACAAATAAATGGAACTAGCAAATACTATTCTGAGTGAGGTAACCCAGACCCAAAAAGACACACTCCTTTTGGTGTATGTACTCACTGATAAGTGGATATTAGCGAAAAAGTACAGAAAACCCATTATACTACTCCACAGACCCTAAAAAGGACCACCCAAGTGAGGATGCATCAATCAACCTAGAAGGTAGGACAAAATAATCATAGGAGGCAGAGGTAAGGAGGGACCTGGATGGGAGAGAAAAGGAGGAAGGGAAAAGGGAGTCAAGTTTAAGTATGGAGTGGATGGAGAGAAGCCCAGGCGAAGGAGTAGGAACATGTAGCTGCCAGGGGTGAGGAGTGGGGGGAACCTAGAAAGTTCCAGAGGCCTGGAAAGTGAGAGGCTCTTAGGATTCAATGGGGGTGACTTTAGCCAAAATGCTCAACAGTGGGGAGATGGACCCTGATGAGACCAGCTCCAGTAGATAGACATGGCCCCCTGTGGAGGGATCGGGCTACCCACCTACCTGGAAAACTTTTGACTCAAAACTGTGCATGTCTAAAAGAAATGCAGTAACAAAAATGGAATAGAGATTGAAAGAAAGGCCATCCAGTGACCAACTAAACTTGGGATCCATTCCATAGACAGGCACCAAACTCTGACACTACATTCCTGATGCTATGATATGTTTGCAGTCAGGAGTCTAGCATAGGTGTCCTCTGAGAGGCTTTACCAGCAGCTAAGACAAAAGGAGATCCACTCAACCATTGGACTGAGGTTTAGGACCCCTATGGAAGATTTAAGGGAAAGATTGAAGAAGCTGAAGGGGATGATAAATCCATAGGAAGAACAGCAGTATCGATATCAACTAACCTGCACCCCTTAGAGCTCCCAGAGGCTAAGCCACCAAAGAGCATACATGGGCTGGTGAGTGGCCCCTTACCCGCATGTAGTAGAGGACTGCCTTGACTGTCCTCAGTGAGAGACAGGATGTGCCTAATCCTGTAAAGAGTTAATATTCCGGGGTAAGCCCTAGGGTGGAGGTGAAGCAACCTCTCAAGGAGGAGGGGGGAATGGAGTAAGAACTCTTGGAGGGGTCACAGAGAGGGGCAACATTTGGGATATAAATAATTAAAATAATAAAAAGAAGAAATTGAAAAAAAATAAGTATAGTCCAGTCAGCTTGCATTAGGAAATAGTAAGAGAAAATATGAATCCTTTTTAACTTCTTTATTTCATATTATCCCTATATTTTTCGTATTATTCAAATGAAAACATGCAGTGGGGAATATTTTTCAAATAGCTCCAAATGAAATAACCAGGTTAACATGGGGAATGGGAAGAACAACTGACATTAAAATTTTCCAAAATTCTGTTAATTTAAACTTTTGTCCTTGCTTAAATATTTTAATGTTTGTATAAATGTTGTACTTGAATGTATGTATGTGCATTCTTAATTCTCTCATTGTCCAGAAGACAGTGTTGAATTCCCTGGAACTAGACTTACAAAAGGGATGCTGAGAATCGAATCCTGTCATCTTTAAAGCAGCCACCAGTAGCTGTCTTTCTAACCCCCAAAGATCAGTTAAAACTGAAGGTAAAGGTTTGAATGTCACCAAACAAATTGTGTGTGTGTGTGTTTGTATGTGTTTGTGTGTGTGTGTGTGTGTGTGTGTGCATTTTACAAGTATTTGTGAATGTAGTGCAAAATTCTCTTTCTTTCTCTCTCCGTGTCTCTATCTCTGTCTCTGTCTGTCTCTGTCTGTCTCTGTCTGTCTCTCTGTGTTTCTCTCTCCTCCCTCTCTCTCTCTCTCTCTCTCTCTCTCAATCTCTCTCTCTCTCAATATGTGTGTGTGTGTGTGTGTGAATACCAAGGTATATATGTAGAAGTGAAAAAAAAGCCAGGGTGCACCCAACCAAGAGGTACATGCTGTTGGAACAGTGGGGAGATGAGAAGGCAACTTTCCCTAGTTAGCTCTCTCCTCTCACTATGTGACTCTCAGGAATTTAATGCAGGTTATCAGGCGCAGTAGTTACTGCTTATATCCTCTCAACAACATGGCTGGCCCATCTTTGTTTGTTTGTTTGTTTGTTTGTTTGTTTTATTTTAATGTGCAGGATTAATAATTTGTAGGATTTATTTTCAATTCAAGTCATTATTACAGAACCTGCTTCTGTTTTGTCTACGGATACTATAACATTAGCATTACTGGAGAATACATTCATATGATCAATTAATGTCACTAAAATAGGACGATTTAACCAGATCTAAAAATAATTCCTCACCATAATTCTCCCCAAATACATACACTCCTCAACTTCAGAGTCAATATGAGAATAGTATTCCAGAAAGAACCATAATCAATTGGAATATATGATCTGACAGTGATGGGAACAGAGTACTCATGTTAATTTGCTGCTGTTGGTTCAATCCCATAATAGAGCCCAGCCTCTAAAGCTTTTATGGCCATTTCCTGAACAACATATAATACCTCAAGAAGAACGGTTTTGAATAAACATTATTTCGCATGCATAAACATAAGCTCATATTTACAAATGACAGTCTTACTCAGGGATATAGGTGGCATTGTGCAGTTCTTGACAGTCAATGCACTAATCCACAGTTTCCAGCCCTGTTAGTACAGCTGTGAAGTCAGCAGGGAGTCATTCAATTGTATGTGATTTTTACACATTTGTTGGTTAAATCTGAACATTAAATGCATTATTATACATGCACAGGAATTACAGAGATTTGTGTACGTCCCTGGAGGGTGTTAGAGCTATATGTCAACAAAATGAGTCCATCTGTAAGGAATGTACATCTCTTTCCCACTGATGCTTATGCTGTACCAGCCCTGAGAACTCTCAGAACAGAAGGTGGTTACAAAACCATGAATAAACTGAAAATCGACCCTGCAGGTTAATTTGTCATTTTCTTTAGGAAAGAAGTGATTTCAGAGGAAAGTGTAACATTATAATGAATTCCACTCCTTAATTTCAAACTGCAACAGTGACAGGTATAAAGTAAAATTGAACACTTTTTTATATTCCTATGATTTGGCTCAGCAGAATTGAGCTGGCTCATGATTTGGGACCATGCAAAATATACAAACATATCTCTCCAGGTGTACAATATCACATGTTAAGATGGATCTTGCACTGTCCTTAATTTCAGAGAGAGAGAGAGAGAGAGTGGATGCTTTAATTGCTCGCCATATCGTGGAAATGTTTTAGGTTACATAGGTTTTTATTTTTATTTTTTTAATTCTTTTTAAAGATTTATTTATTTATTTTATGTCTGTGAGTACACCATCACTGTCTTCAGACACACCAGAAGAGGGCAGCAGATCTTATTATAGATGGTTGTGAGCCACCATGTGGTTGCTGGAAATTGAACTCAGAACCTCTGGAAGAACAGTCAGTGCTCTTAACCACTGAGCCATCTCTCCAGCCCCATTTTTATTTTTTCTATTATTATTAAAAACACTTTAGATGCTCTCTTGTGTGCCCTCATTTCCGCATCTTCAAGTTTAGAACAACTTTAAACCTGAAGGAAGCTTGGCTTCTAATTTTAAATCTAGTTTTCAACAGTCTTCAGATATAATTTCATCCAGTACATGAATTGTTTATGTAAAGTTTTCCCAATTTATGTCATACAAAGATTGTGGTCTCAAATAATTTGTTATTAACTTTTAGACCTGAGTTTGAAGAAGATAAAGAATTAGATTTAGTAGTTTACTAATGAGAAACCATTTCCCTGAATTTCAAGGACTGTAAGATTTCTTAGTATATTTGAAAGTAAGAAAGGAGGATAATATTTTTAAAGAAATAACAAAGACAGACAGACACACACACATTACCATTAATAATAATGCCCCGCTCTTTTCAAGCTTTAGGTAATACTAGAATAAGTAAAGTTAATTAAGTATTCTGGGATCATTCAGTTACCAGGCTCATTGTAAAACATTCTGAGATTTAAATGATTGTGTTCTTCAAACTCTGTGCTTTGAAACATAATGCTCAGTGTGGTTGCATGTAAATTGGAAAAAGTGCTATCATTAATTTATAAGTCGGCTACACCCATGAATAGAATTGGTAACCCTTGAAAGAACTTAGCAATAGGGAAGGAATTTTCTAGTCACTGAGGATTCTGGTGCTCCTATTTTGTAAGATCCTCAAGACTATTTCTGGGTCTCATTCACACTAGCAAATATGGCTGAAGAAAAACATACATGCACGTGAAGGCATCACATTGCCATTTCCAGGTAAATGATGGACTTTAGTCACCATTCACATAAGCCGGTGTTCATATCTGCAGGATGGAGACCAACACCACTCTTCACTTTTTCTTATACCGACATGGAAGTTTAGTTCTCACCTCTCCTCAAAGAAATTTTCCTTTGCAACAGATGGAGACTAGTTCATTAAAACAACAACTAGGCAAAATACAGAGTTGTAGATAGAGTTCCAAATGGCACTCCTACAACACAACTCCTGCAGATCAGGCTCAAGAAAAATTTGCAAAATAGTGGGTAGAAAACTCCTGAGAGAAGAAGAGGGACTTGGCTGTGAAATTATGTCTCCTAGAAATATCAAAGAAACAACAACCATAGCAACTAAACAATATGGATGCCAAAACATGGTCTGAGCAAAGACAATAGCAACAGATATGCTATTGTGGAAGAGGAACGTTTTTCAAATGTTGAAAAAGCACTAGACACATCTAAAACATTCTGAAACTTGAGAGTAGCTTTAAACATGGAGTATATGTATACTAGAATGTATATATAATATGTAATGTATTTAGAAATTATGCATATTATACTTTATATTGTAAACACAATTAAGGAAAAGGAGGCCAGGAATTTGAATGAGAACAAGGAGGTACATGGGAGGGGTTAGAGGGATAACGTTGAAGGGGAAATGATGTTTTATACTATAATCTTGAAAAGTAATTTTAAAGAATCGATGCTATATTCATAAGCACATTGATAAAAGTCATCTGGTAATAAAAGAAATAGATGCTCTTACTTTTAGGTGACTTCATGTCATTAATTTCTCTCTTTAGATTAACTATGTGAAAACTCAAATGCAAAAAGATTTATCTTTTCTGATATTTCCCCAGTCCTCATTGGATGTGCTTCATGCAAAAACTCATACTAACTTAACTTTAATCTTCTGTGTATTGAATTATGAAACATAAATTATTCTAAGTATTCCAAATACAGAACATGTTTTAATTGACCCCAAGTTGGATATAAAATGTTCAAATCTACCCAACTCATACCCCCATTAGCATCCCTCTATTTTATTAAATATCCCCAGTATAGAACAGCAAACCCACGAGTGTTAGGAAAGTATAACCACTAACATATTTTTTCCTCTACTGAAATTACTACCTGTTTGTGTTTGTCTCGATTGCATTTTATTGGGTAAAACAGCATGGTCAATGTAAAGTTACTAAAAGCTAAAATCCAAACAATCTAACTTTAGCTGTGATGATTCTCTAATCAAGAATGTCTGTTTTATTGTACTTTAAGCGGAATCACCCCAAACTCTTTAGTAGATATCCTGAGAGCCACACCTTCATCCATTCTCTATATCACCGAATTTTAATACTTTTCCTGACCCAAACCAGTTTATCCTCAATTCTTCCTTCTCATTCCATTTTCATTTCTTATATCACACATTACAGTGTCTCTAGATTAACAGCCACATAAAAGAAAGAAGGCCTGCCGCTTTTCCCATTTGCAATTCGCAGCACTGTAATAGTTTCTGTTACAGAGCAGGCTCATAAATTAGTAATCTTAAAATCCTATTTTATTGCAATCTGCTTTAAAATGGACTTCTGGTTATAAGTGAATAACTAAAACATCTGTTTTAAGACAGTGTCTTACAGTGTAGCCAGCCTGTCCTGGATCTTGCAGGAAGCTTTCTGTCAGACTCCCCAAAGCTGGGGCTACAGGTAGTGAAATGTATTCCAGGTATCAGTAAAACTTAAGATAGAGCAATAGATTTTTTTCTATTGCAAAAATTCTAAAGCTAACATTGGATACTATACAACCAATTTCGGTTATCATGATAAAAAATGAAAGGATATTAAACAATTGTGTTGAATATTTTGGAAGCTTTTCCATTTGAACTCTAGTGAATTACCTAAAGCAATATAGCATTGTTAAGACAGAAGTATCAGGATGAATACTTGAGAAGCATTTTTCATGCCAGGTTAAATTCTTGATTTTGTGGGTTTAAAAATTTGAGTGTAACAAAATATTGTCTACATATCTTATTTGTATTTAATTACTGTTTATCTGTAAGAGTAGATAAACCTCAAGTTCTTGATATATATATATATATATATATATATATATATATATATATGTTACATTATATTCTTTACCCACTTTTTAAAATTTTTTTACTTGGTCATACAAGAGTAACAATTATTATAAAGCCCCATTGCTTATTTCATTGGACAAAGCTATTAATATACATGGCATGATGTCTATATAATTTGAGAACTGTAACCTCACCTCATGCTGTCTGTATGTAAATGGTTAACTAATTGGGACTGTGATTTTTTTAAATTTTATTTTTCTTGGATAGTTTATGCATTTACATTTCAAATGTTATCCCCTTTCCCCCCTCTCCCATTCCCCCTCCTCCTCTCCCTGCTTCTAAGTGGATGCTCCCCCTCCCACCCATCCACTCCAACCTCAATGCCCTGGCATTACCCTTCATCAGGGAAATGAGCCTTCACAGGACCAAAGGCTTATTCTCTTATTGATTCTGGACAACGCTGCTCCATATGTGGCTGGAGCCATGATTCCCTCCATATATACTTATTGGTTGGTGGTTTAGTCCCTGGAAGCTCTGGGGTGGGGGAGGGGTCTGATTGGTTCATATTGTTGTTCTTCCTATGGGGTGGCAAACCCCTTCAGCTCCTTCACTTTTCCCTAGTTCCTTTATTGGGGTCCCCTTGTTCAGTCCAATGGTTAGCTGTAATCGTCCTCATCTGTATCAGTAGGGCTTGTTGGACTGATACATGGAAGACCTGACGATTTATAAATGAAGACGAGTAACCACATCTCATTTTGCTTTGATCTAGAATCATCTGTTTCAGGAAACTGCAACTGTACAAAAACTATACCTCACTAATAATTCAAGCATTTAATACCTTGCATGGAGTCTTTACAGATGCTTGCCTTTAGGATTATATTTATTGAAGAAGAAGAAATGAAAAGAGGAACTGATGAGAGAAGAAGCAGGAAAAAGATGAATGGGGACAGTAAAGGAAAGCCCTCATCCTCTGCTCTGGGGAATTCAAAAGTAGTCATGAAGTTTTACTTCACAGTCTCCCCATCTATGCTATTCATGGAATATGTGAGCCTTAAAACACATTCTATAAAGTTTTTCTATCTTTCCCTAGACACTGAATTAAGGACCAGCACAATTTCACATTGCATAAAACTGCCAGCCAGGGCTCCCTATTCTTCCTTTAATGTCCCTTTTCAGTGTCTCAAATTTCCTGCTCATTCCATCTCTCCAGACACCTTCGGTCTCCTTATTATTGATTCAAACTTTATATTCAAAGTAGGGATTTCTCTCCCATTTTCTAACAAAAATGTGTTTTTCTCAATAACCCTAAGCTTTATACTGAGATGGAGCCTTAGAGTAAAATTATTCTAATTAGCTTCTTAAAGCCAAAGGAAATTGAAGAAAAAGATAGAAGATTTAAAATTCCCTCATCCACACAACGTACTCTGTATCTTGATCAGAGAATCGCAAGATTGGGAATTTTTTTCTTTTTGCCTCAGAAATTATCACGCAATCAAGGACCATGTAGAAAATATAGTAATAACACAAAATTGTATTTTTGCTTCATGAAACACGTAAAAAGTACAGTAAAAAATAATAAAGATACTATGCTCTAACAGGACATAATCTGCCATATTAGTTATAACACTCAGTCACCACAGCAGCAATGAGGATCCATCAAATGATTGCCCTCCTCTTTTCCTCACGAGGAGAGGAGTCTCTGTGTACATTCCCACAGCTCCACAGAGCCAGTGATTGAGTCTTCGTCGTACTCCAGTACAATGCTCTCTGCAACACGATTCTATTCTCCTTACTCTAAGATGTACTTCTGGGGTTCAAAGATCTCCTCCACCCCAGAGCAGCATGGTTTTCATTTTCCTAAATTATTGATGCTCTGATCATTTAGAATTTGTCAATTCATCTTATAAATATGACTGCAAATCACCACCACCACCCCTCCAAAAAAAATCATCTGCCGTGTCTTATAAGGACTGCTATTGGATTTAGTTCTATAAACAAAATATTAAAATATGTATTTCTCAAATTTGTACAGATGGGCACAGTAGCACATGTCTATAGCCCACACAAATGCAGACTTGGGTATGAGTATTGCCAATTGTTCAGTATTGACTAGAGTTAATCTTAGATAAGCCTGGATGATAAAGTTATAACCAGTATTAATACATGGTTGTATGATGTAGTTAAAGACAGAAATAACACAGAAAAGATATGCAAACATGTTATAATTAACATATCACATTTTAGGATGCTGGTATGAACTCATTAGAATACCGTGGCTTTACAACATAGGCATTCTGTCACCAGTCATGAATAAATTGATTCTCAAGCAGTAAAAATCAAAATGGTTAGTCAAGTCCCTAAAATGATTCTTAATATATCTAATAGTGAATGGAAGTGATGTTTTAAGGATAAATGCACACAAAAAAGAACATAGTGGGTAACTAGCACTAGTTCAAAGGAGAGAATTCGAATCTCCTGCTCTACACAGTAGCAGACTCAACCACATACAGATATCCACAGCCAAGCATTGGATGGAGGTCAGGGACTCTTATGCAAGAGTTGGAGGTAGAATTGAATGTCCTGAAGGAGACCAAAAAAGTGAACTGACCTGTACCCCTAGGAGTTCTCAGAGATGGAACCACCAACCAAAAGTAAGCATATGTACCCCTGTCACATCTGTAGCAGACTTGCAGCTGAGTTTCCATATGGGTACCCCAACAACTGAAGTGAAGGCTTTCTCTAAAGCTGTAGCCTGTGGTATCTGTTCCCCAACAGGGCTGCCTTGTTTAATCAAGCAGAGATATGATGCCCCAGGGTGGGCAATTACAGGGCAGGCGTCGCATTTTCTGAGATGAGAGGAAAGGGATATATGGAGAAAGGTGTCCGGGAAGAGGGGAGTAGAAGAGGGCAGCATTTGGGATTTAAACAAACAAACAAACAAATAAATAAATAAATAAGACTTTATTATACTGAAAAGCTTCCCTCAAAGATATCATCATTTGAGCAAAGTTCAGGATATAGATTAAGAAAAGATCCTTACCAGTTACAGATTTGATGGTTACTATCTAAAATATATAAAGAACTCAAAAATCTGGATACCAAGAAAATATAACCCAATGTTTTAAAAATAAGGTACAGAACTAATCTGAATGTTCCCAAGAGAAGAAACACAAATGTCTGAGAGCTACTTTAAAAATATTCAACACACTCTTCACTAGAGAAATGTAAATCAAAACTGCTTCGTGATTTCATCTTATAGTAGTTAGAATGGCCGAGATCAATAAAACAAATGACAATTACTATTGGAGAGGATAGAGGAAAACATGGAATCATTATCTGTTACCACAACTGAAACTTACTCTGTCAAGAATAAATTACATCTAATTGGCTTGGAAATTTCCAAGTTCGTATTGGGTGCTCTCCAAAGCACATGGCAAGGGTTAATTGTTGAAGACAACGCTGAAATATCTTATTGAATACAGAGACGTTCAGCACGTTCCCAACTAGAGACTTCACTCCTCCTGTGCAGCCTTTGACGTACTGGAAGACTGTATGCTGAGAGATGAGAAAGGTAAACACCAACCAAACTACAAATCATGCAATCTACAGAGGTAAACTGTCTGTTTTTCACACTACCTAGTGATCCTGCCTGTGCAATAATGGGCCAAATGTGGAAAGTAGCAATCACTCGCAACTCTAACTTAAGGCCCTCTCCATTGGATAGAACCCATACTTGACAAAGTTCTGATGGCTAAGAACGTGAAATGAGAATGAGCGGGGATACAGAAGAAATCTAAATACTACTTGGGAATACTATTCTTCTGCTAAAAGAACATAATACACCAATAAAATGGCTCCTAATGACGTTTGACTGTAGATTCATGTACCGCTCAGTCATCAACAGAGAAGCTTTCCTTTTCAACAGATAGAAATTAGTAAAGTGAAACACAACTGACAATGGGCAGATGGTGATAGACTGAAATATTTCGTCCTAAATCAACAATCTTCACCAAATTCTTTCAACATCAGGGTTAATGGAATGCTGCAAAAGAGGGAGAAGTAAGATTATGAATCATAGGGGCTGGAATATGGATAGGAAATTGTCTTCCAGACACAACAAGACTGATACACAAATAAACCCAAAGGGGCAATGCGGGCATGCAGAGGGAATTCACAGATTCATGCCAGAAATTGTCAAAGCATTGACATGGAAAATTATGGAACCAAAAATCCAGCTTCAACCGACAATTGCTCACATTAGAAAAATCAGTTTTCTCCAATGGAGTGTCATTGGATATATAAATCACACTTAAGGCAGGTCTGATGATCAGCAGTAGGTAGCCAACACAAAATTAATTCAATAGTATTTTCTGTAGATTTTGTTCCTCATGTTTTTTTTCTTGGAGTTTTTCTTGTATTTACCTGTCTTTTATTTGTGTATCATATTTGGTGCTTTATGTAGAGTGTGTGTGTGTGTGTGTGTGTGTGTGTGTGTGTGTGTGTGTGTGTGTTTCTTGTGCATTTTGGTGATTTTGCTGATGTTTTTTGTATTTTAATTTGTTTGCTTTTTATTGCCCTCCTTTCTTTATGCAGAAAGAATGAAAGTATTGAGGGAGATGGATGTCAAAGTAGGGAGTGCCTGGAAGGAGAAGTAAACCAGACAGGGGAAACTTATCAAAATATATTGCATGAATTTAAATGAAAAAGAAAATATGAACAGAAAATAAAACAATAAAGAACAATACAATTTATTGATTTTATACTATTTACTCATGTAATTTTAATATAAAATTATGTTTTGTTTGTCACTCCCATAGACTCTCTGAACCTTTCCCAAGATTACTACCTGCAAAGGCCTGCAGGGGATATGGAGACTGAAGTGGCCGACTGCTGTAGCCAGATAGGACTTCTAGTGGAAGGAGGGAGGCATCAATCCACCCACAAAATCTTCAACACAAAATATATAGGCTAACCAGTGACTGCCCCAACTTGAGACCCATCTTATGTAAGAGAATCAACCCCTGACACTATTAATGATGTCCTGCTATGCTTGCATACAGGAGCCTCGCATAACTTTCTCCTGACAGGCTTCATTAAGCAAACAGATGCAGAGACCCACAGCCAAACATCAGGTGGAGTTCGGGAAGTCTTGTGAATGAGTGGGGATAAAACTGAATGAACCAAGGAGTCAAGGACACCACAAGATGACATACAGAGTCAAGTAACCTGGACTCGCGGGGCAGTGTAGACTGAAGCATCAACAAGGGACCATGGAGGGGCTGGACGTAGGCCCCTGAATATTTGTAGCAGATGTTCAGTGTGGTCTTCATGTGGGTCCACTAAAATTGGAGTAGGGATTATCTCTGATTCTGTTGCTTGCCATTGGATCCCCTTTTCCTATCTGGACTGCTTGGTTAGAACTTAGTGGGAGAAAATGAGCTTAGTCCTTCTGTGATTTGATGTCCTAAAGTGAGGTGGTAACTAAAGGAGACTTGCCTTCCTTGGCGAGAAAGGGTGGGAGTAATAGGATTTTTAAAGGTGAAACTGGGAAAAGAAAAGAAGATGAAAAATAAGTCAATCATTCAATCAATCAATCAATCAATAAAGTATTGAAGAAAAATCATGCGATGTTAGTAGTAGTCAAAATCAATTATAAATTTTAATGTTTTGAATTATCTAGAAGACAAAGTGAACATTCTATATAATGTAAATCAATGATGAATTGTCTAAAGCAATTTTTATCAATATCATATGAAAATTCAAGACACATTTGCAACAAGTTAAGAATAAAAGAACACAGTTTAAAAAAACAGGAAAGGATGAAGAGAAAGGATTGTAGGAGCCAGAGAGGTAAGGAACACCAGGAGAACATGGCCCACTGTTCAGGGCTCATAGGGCCTCACAGAGACTGAGGAAGCAATCACAGACCCTGCATGGATCTGTGCTAGGTCATCGTCATCAGCAAACATGTTGTGGATGTTTAACTTTGGATTTCTATGTGACTCCTAACAGTAGGAGTGAGTGTATTGCTGACTCTTTTGCCTGCTCTTGGCAACTCTTCTCACCTGTTGGGTTCTCCCAGTCTTGATGTGAGAGTTTATGTCTGCTCATATTATATCTTGTTACAGCAGATAACTCTGTGAGGTCTGCTCTTTTCTGAAAGAAAACAAAGGAGAAAGGAGGTGAAGGGGAGACAAGAGGGAGTAGAGGGACAGGAGGTTGTAATTTGAATGGATTTGCACAAGAAAAGAATAAATAAGCAAAAATAATAAAAAACTCTCATCAAATACATTATGTAAACTTGAAGATAATATGTTTACTATAACTTATTATTAATTGTTACTTGTGGTGTATTATCAATTCATTTAAGACTTTGTCCACATTAGGCAATTGTTCTGCCATCAATATATGTCAATATCACTGAAAGAATTTACATTGTCTAGAAAGAAATTATCATTTTAAATCAAATTATGAAAACATGATTGATGAATGAGAGAGCAAAATACTATTTTTACAGGAGAAAAAAGTTCTTCCTTAAAGTTTGCATCACATACATAGCAATTGCTCATGGAGAGCAGAATTTATTGTCATTAGGAAACAGAATAAATCAAAATCCAAACCCAAAAATAACCAGCATTTCACATAGGTGCTTATATTAACAGCCTGTAGTTTTAGAAGATGATCTGGTTTAGGAATAAGCTCAAAGCTAAAATTCTGAATTTTGAAATCTAAGATAAGAAGTATAAAACAAATTGAATAGAAGTAACAATAAATGGCAACGGAAGGAAGAAAATTCAAACCTCTAACAAGCTAAATGAAATTTTAGTATTACTTATCAACCATGAACATTGGCTCAATAAAGTACATAAATTGAATACTAATAAGTTCTCGGATTAAGATTTAAATTTTATATCCACCCAATATTAGATGGATATTCTTGCCTTTCACATGAAATGTTGTCAGAGGAGAGGTGTATTTTGATACATTGTGATTTGATCTGTTCTAATGACTCACATTTTGGAAGCTTTCTCTGTTTCAGACTTCCAGAAAAGGATGCTTGACAAATTACACATCAAGTAAGTATCTCATTAGATCCTAGCAAATGTCAAACTCATTTACACATTCAGAGAGTTAATGATGTGTTTCTAGATATTTTCTTATAAATTCCTGTTTTCTACCTAATTTTAGAACACCTAGAGCATTATGTATTTATTTTCTGAATTTTAAAAATTCAACTTTTAAATAATTTCAGTAATCCTCAACTTGGCAAATCTGTGGGAACTATTAAATTATATGTTATACATTTGGAATGAATAAAATAATATGTGATATAATATTCTATAGCTTATGATACAACGCTTTTTTATTTTATCACAATTGAAAATATATGATATATGTCTGTGTATACCTACCTTTCAGATATAGGGTTTATTTCTTCTTATGTGTGTAAGAAGATAAGTAAAAAAGGCAAATGAATCATTTCTTCACAATCTGTATTTTATAATATCTAACTAGACATAAGTGAGCAGTTTCCTTTCATTATGAGTCAATTTATCAAAACAAATATGTAACAACTCCACATTTTTCAGATGAAACTGATTAGAATGAAACAAAAAAAGATGTTTTTATTTCTAATACATGAAATAATAAAGTAAACGGATATAGATGAATACAAAAATAGATGAAAATAAATGACATTATGTTACTTAGTTTATTTAGTACACAGTGAAGAATTTAAAGATCTACCAAATCTTAGCAAGGCCGTTTAACTTTTGGTGCTTTGATTAGTTCAGAAATATTTTCATTCTTTCTCTTTTTTAGGCATCCTCATGCAGAAAAGGTGTCCTCCTAGCAATACTAGAGATGATTTTTTTAATGAAATAATTTTTTATTTCTGTCTCATTTTACTTTTCAATCTAAAAGCTGGTTCTTTCAGAATATAAATAAAATTAGAAAATCCATGGGCTGTTTAACCAAGAAGGAAAGGCATGAACCAAAATAAAAGAAACAGATAATATTATGGGCAAACATGACAATATACATCAATGAAATTGACAATATTTTAATTTTTTCTTCCTTGGGTATTTTCTTTATTAACATTTTAAATGTTATCCCCTTTCCCGGTTTTCTGTCCATAACTCCTCTATCACATCCCACTTCTCCCTGCTTCTATGAGGGTGTTCGCCCACCCACCTATTCCCTCCCATCTCTCTGCGCTGCCATTCCCCTACACTGGGGCATAGAGCCTTCACAGGACAAAGGGCCTCTCCTCCCATTGATTTCCCAAAAGTCCATCCTCTGCTACCTATGCAGCTAGAGTCATGGGTTGCTCCGTGTGCACTCCATAGTCCATTCAGTAAGAGTCAAATTAAAGGAGGAAATTCTAGATGCATCTGAATCACCAAATTAAACGAAGAAACAATCACCAACTAAGACAAAGAAATAAAAATCAGAAAATCACAAAGTTTTTAAAGTATTCAGACAGAGGAAAAGGAAAAGAAGCAAACAAGCAAAATACCAATGTGCAGATATATTTATACTAGCATTCTACAATGCCTTCAAACTACAAACAATCCTTCTTGAGTTATGGTTTTTTTTTAAAAAAATACAATCAGAAATTCCTTAACTCATTCTACATAGTAATATTCAAATGGCAAAAAAGAAATTATCAAAAAGACAATATGCCACGAATAGTGGTGTTTATCCCAGAGATGTGGGACTGGTTTAATATGTGTAAATGAAAAATATAGATGGACTTAAAGACAAAAATCATGTGATCATCTCACCAAATGGATAAATGGTTGGTCTTTGACAAAATCCAATATACCTTCATGATAAATGTTCTAAAGAGAATGGGACTAGAGACTATATTTTGCAAACACACAGACAAAATCAACCTAAATGAGAAATATTCAAATAAATACCATTAAAATCAAAAATGAGAAAAGGCTCTTGATTAGAGCAATAAAACAAAGGAAAAAATTTAAGGAATCAAATAAGAGACTAATTAGTCTAATTATCTTTTTGGGGGATAATAACACTACACATGAGATCTCAATAAAAAATGCACCAGAGAAATTCTAGAAGTGATCAAACCATTCTATGAAATAGCAGGATACAAAAAAAAATCAACTTACAAAAATCAGTGCCATTCTTTAACAATAACCAGCATAGGAATAAAAAGATCATGGAAATACTTTATTCACACTATCCAATAAAACAATCTAGGAATAAACCTAGCCAATGACATGAAAAGTCAGCACAATGAAATTATTTAACTTTTGAAGAAGGATAATAAGAACAATACTAGAAGATAAAAAGAGTTCTGATCCTCATGAATTGGTCGAATTGATATTATGAATATGAACATTCCTACATTTCCAGGCAATATATTCATTCATTCTTTTGAACAACAGTTTTTTATTGGATATTTTTATTTACATTTCAAATGTTATTCCCTTTTCTGGTTGGTTTCCTGTCCATCAGCCCCCTATCCCCTCCCTCTCCCCTTCTTCTATAAGGGCATTCCCCTCCCCATCCACTCCTCCTGACCTCCCTCCCCGCCTAAGATAATATACTTAATTCTTAATTATTCTTAATTATTTTGTGAGAGAATCCTATAAACATAAAGAAGGATGTGAGTCCTCCTCACTGTTGGGAATATTTGCATATTTGCATCCCTCTCATATTTGCATTCCTCTCTTAAGGGATTCGGAAAGTTTAAACTGCATTTACTTCTCCACTAAAACAACTCTCCCATGCAATGGTTGGTGGTCAGTTGTCATGGACAACAGTGTGAGCTGCAATTCTCAGGAAGATTGTAAGAATAGTGGAAGCCTGTAAATTCTGGGAGAATCTATGAGTTTCTGTTAGAAAAGTTCATTGTGGTGCCCAAAGCATGAGTTATAAGTGGTTAACAGGCTCTAATGTATTTCCTTGACTTTTGACAATGTAATCTCTTCATTTTTTCTTTATCTCTTGAATTCAAAAAAACTTAAAGAACCAAATTATTGTTTGACAATCTCATGAGTTGCTTTTGTTTATTTTTGAGATTGTATTTAATTATTTTTATCTTTTCTGTCTCCTCACTCTTTCCATACTCTTCCAAATGTATGGCCTTTTACTTTTCAATTTCTACCTTGAAATCTGTTTTTTAAACTATTATAGTAGTCCTTTAAGAAATTCATAAAAGCAATTTTAATAGTTCCTGAAGAAATACATGCAAATAATTTTCATCATTCTCATTCAAATTTACCCTATTCCAATTTCATTCCCATTCAGCTTTGTGGACATTTCATCGTAAACCCATCAAAACCAATTGGTGCTGTCCAAAATTTCTTGGATATGTGCTTTTCAACTGAAGTTTTGTCATCACTAGGGATTAAACTCTTCAAAAAGAATTAGTCTTTCTCTCTCTCAGGACCTGACAATTGCCAATAGATCCTTGACTATTGCCCAACATCATTCTCATCACTGGCGTTTAGTCTATCAGGGATGGTGCAGGTCCTCTGTATGCTGTTAAAATCAATGTGATTCCATAGATGAATTTGACTGATGTGTACACAATGCATTGCTTCCTTGTAGTGTTTTGGCTCTTAAACTCCTCTACTTCTGTTCAGCAGAGATACGTGAGCCTTAGGAAATGGCACTTCAATATATATTTCCATCCATGGTTCATAAATCTGTACTTTCTTATTCTTTGCACTTTGGATAGCTGTCAATCCTTTAGTTAATTGTTTTGTACTGTACATAGTACTTTCTCTCATGCAGGTAGAAATGTGTGTTAATGGATGGCTACAATGATAAATTATTTAGACTCATTTTAACACTATGTCCACTTGGCAAAATCATAGTGTTTCTTCTCCACTAATATTTATGTAGGTGTGCATCTCTTCTAGATGTTGGTTGAAAGGCTGAGGGAGAGAATGGTTTGACAAGACATCCCATCCATGGAAGGAATATTTTACACTGGGTAAAAAGCTAATTTGCTGAAACAGGGAATGATAATCAAATACAAATAAAATAGAATACTTTCAGAATAAATGATAGGATATAGTTCAGTAATCTCATACTCATTATGAGAACATATAGGAATATATACTAACAAATTTAATTGAAAATTGACAAATGTATGGTTAGACACAGATTCACATCTGCAAGCTATCATTGACTTCCATATTGTTATCTTCTGGAAAGTTCTCCAGAGTGATCTTTAGCTTCTAAGGCCATATTTAAAGTAATTATCAAACTTCTTCTGCTCGCCTTCATAGAACTCTGTGTGTGTGTGTGTGTGTGTGTGTGTGTGTGTGTGTGTGTGTGTGTATCTGATCTACCATGTTCATTTGAAAATGTGCCACTTTTTTTTAAATATTCATTTTATTTGTTGGGGTTGGTACAATTATATCTCTCTATCCCTTTTCTACCTTGAATCTTTCCCACGTAAATTTCTTTGCTCTTTTTAAAATGCATAATCCTTATTAAAGCATGCTTTCTTATCCCTTGATAGTATATTTGGATATAATTCTATTAACCCATGTATTAGAAAACTAAATTTCAAATGTTAAAAAAAGGTTGACCTAGATTTAGTATATATATTACAAGCTGTCTCCCACCTTAACGCCTGTCTCTTTTCAGGCTAGAGTCTGATTTGAAACCTCAACAGGTAAGGAGAAAAAGGATACGCCTACAGCATTAAGACATCAGACTGTTCTAACTCTGTCCCACCACGGTAGCATAAAATTATCATATTAGGAAACAGTATTAAAGATCTCATATGACTAGTGCATCATTTATAATAATAATAATTAATAATAATAGTGCATGCATAAACTACATGACGCTTCATTATATTCATTTGATGAATTTTGGGGCAAATTGCCTCCTCAATCAGAAAGTCTTCTTTAATTGTTGTATCTTTCAAAAGTACTGATGCCCTTTAAAGTGGCCAATAAGAGAGAACTTTGTTCTCTTTTCCAGAGGCACAGACACAAATTCCAACTACCCTGATAACTGACACTTCTGGCAGATTCAGATGAACCTGTCCAGAGATGTGAGACTCAGAAAAACCTGCAAGGCTGGGATGGTCTTGACGAAACTCTACAGCGGGGCAGGACATACGCACATACAACTCAACCCCACATTTATTTCCAAAAGTAAAACCGGCCAAGATTTGCAAGCTAAGGAGGCATCTGACCAGAGAGGAGACATCGTTCTTATTTTCTGTATACTCACAGCCCTCCTTCCTTAAATTTCTTGCAATTCCCTAAAGAAATGTTAAAATAAAGATTTTTTTCCCATCACATTAAAGAAAGTTAAAAGAGAGAAAATGCAGAGGATCCTCACAAGTGTTTTCAAGTCTATTACTTATCGCTCTCAATTCTCTGAAGACTCTATACTATGGAAATGAGGAGCAGCAAGGGCATAAAGTCTGCAGTTGGATGCCTTATATCAATACTGAACATTTGCATTTTCTCAGCACCATTTCCTCTTTTACAAACAAGCATCCACCCCACCCCCCATTTAGCACTTAGGCTTTCCACTAAGAGACTTGAGAAATCATCTGGAGTTGAACAATTTTTCTTTGGTATTATAATTCTAGAATTTCAATTTACTTAACTCACTTTTTAGAAGGACAAATTAATAAAAGATATATATATATATATGTTTGTGTGTGTGTGCATGCGCACATGTGTGTGTATGATATATATATATATATAGAATTTCAATTTACTTAACTCACTTTTTAGAAGGACAAATTAATAAAAGATATATATATATATGTTTGTGTGTGTGCGTGCATGCGCACATGTGTGTGTATGATATATATATATCAGATGTCAGATGGTGTTTTTCTTCTTGACAAAAAAACTTACAACTCTGTATCCTCTAAATTTGAAATGTGACAATAATTTCTCTGACATGTAAATCTGTTTTAAAAATTATGTCTTATTTGTTTAATAGGCATAAAGTCTCAAAGTGAATTATTGGCTTATTGTATACATTACTTACAGAATAAAATATAAACTTGCATACTTCTTTCCTTGTACATTAAGACTGTTTTCAACAGTTCACTTTCAATTTTTCATGTAGTTTCCTCTAAGAACTAGAGAATAGAATCTAAGGAAAGGAATCTCTTCTTAGATCTTGACAAATAAATTGCGTGATAACTGAGCTGCAGTTTCATTTTAGACTCAGAAAGGAGGAAGTATAATTTAATCCTGGCTTGATTGAGCTTTTGGGAGTTCTTCTCCTAAAACAAGGAAACATGAAAAGCAATCTTTTAGAATGATTATCTGTGTCTGCTATTTATTTAGTATCTCTTTAATATATTATTTGTAAAGGAGAAATAGGAACTTACTTATAAAAGGCAGTGTAATGCTCAAGTTGAAAGTAAAAACAAAGACGAAAATTCCATCTATTATATATTCTTTGTTCACAAGAACTCAATGTTCTGATCTGAAATACTCACCACCCACTCATGCATGGCACCAGAAAAAGAGTGTCTGCTGTACTGCTAGAGAAATACTTGTTTTGCTAACCAATAACAAGATTTACTAGTAATTCTACACAAAGCAAAGTATCATTTATATCCTATTTGACAAAGACATTTATTCTCTTTAAATATCTATCTTATTTAAACATGAATCTAAAGAACTTTGAAATACTTCTGTGTGGCATTCCACAGGATACATGTAAAACTTGATATTTATTGAAACACTTTCTATTTTGTAAAAGATTTACGTAGTCTTGTGTGTATAGAATTGGAAAAGATTAATAATTGGGGAACACACGGACTTTTGTTACAGGCCTATATAATATATATCTATTGTCTACTTAGCAGTCAATGAGACTGGGTAGGGGAAAACTTTATTATCAGGAAAAGTTTCATTTTTAAAATATATATATTCACACACACACAGAGACACAGACACACACATAACTATGAATATGTGAAAACAATAAAAGTTTTGCTGTTGACAATCTCATCACACATAAAAGAAAGATGTTATCAAAAACATTCGAGAATGTAAGCCCTGTAATAGTTGACATTTTGTTAACTATTTCTGGATGCCAAATTAGCATTTTACGTACCAGAACATTAGTGTAGTGAATGGCATTTTATTGGTCTGCTTTAAAGGGAAAACTGGCACATGGGTATCATCCAGTTGCACACAATATAGTATAATACACAATTTAGCATTATACATTAACTTTTCATTTGGGAAATTGGAATTGTCAGTCCCTGAGAAAATAATTAAATCCCAGGGTTCTACAGAATGATATTGAAATTCATTTCCCTAGTAAGCACTCATGTGGGAGGAGAAATATAAGGACGTTTTGGGTTGTTATTTTATACAAAGTCCTGGAGGGGGAGAGTGGGGCATACAAGGTGCAATGCACTTAATGAAAATGTTCTTGGAAAGGCTATCTCAATCACAGTTAATAAAGACAATCACATTCTGCCAAATGATCTGACAAGTGAGTGAGAATACTTTAATGGATGTTGAAAACAACATAAACTCTGTAAAGAGTTTCTTAAAATTTTAAGTTCAAGATATTTTCAAACACAAGAAGGTTTACTACTTAGCTTTATTCCAAAAGAGGGGTGGATACTTTTTCAATAACCAAAGATGCTCATATTAATTAAAAGCTTCAAGCAATTACTTTTTTCTCAGGTCCATGGGTAGAAACAGATGTAAGGTGGACTCATTATGTCTTGTTCGTTCTACCAATGTGAGTAAGCCCAGCTGCAGAGGAAGATCCTGGGTGACTCAGCTTCAGCACCATTCACAGCTCAAGTCTCTTTCATATAATAACTATGGTACATCATATCACAAGGAACTCTTCATTGCTAGTAAATTAATGAAAAATGAAGAAGTCAGCTTAACCAAAATATTATTCCTCAATGTATTGGCTGTTTTAACCATAGGCAGCATCTAAAGTAAATCAAACATTATTTTTATGTTAAGCAGTCCCTTTGTCAAAACATATTTTATATTTAAAATCAAGTACTCAGATGGTCCAGGAGTTTATTCAAGAATATAAGATAATCAATCGATGGTTTATAAAAATTTCTGAATAGCAATTGGATTTCCATTAGATTACACCTTGTTATCTGTATATTCAGATTTTGAGTTAATGAAACAATTAGCAGTAATGGCTGAGGAAGAATGGTTAAGCCAATACTCTACTTATGAAGCTTCTTCCAAGAAAACATTGTAATTCCCAAACTGAATAAAGGTAAAAACTCAAATATTTACATCTAAATAGACAGATACAGATTAGATATAGAGCTAGAGAAAGAATTAGATATAGAGACAAAGAGAAAAATACAGGTAGCGAGAGACTGAAATGATGGAGACAGGTATACATTTCATAGTATTTTAGACTTGTCCATTTAGTACACACAAGGACACAGACATGTACGCACACACTCATGGGCATACACATGGATGCACATACGTACACATGCACACCCTACATGTGCACATGCACAGACATGTACATCTTCTCTCAGAGTACAGTCTCAACAAGCTAATACTCCATTTATAGAATTTGTAAATTTGTTTCTGTGACAAAATACAATCCTAGTTTCCAACATTCTTTCTTTTTCTAGCTCAGAGACAATTTAATTAGCATTGAAACAAAAAACATTCAGGGCAGGAAGTGATAAATCAGCAGTTGCCCAGATAGGAAAATGTAAGAGTGAAGGTGAAAAGCCATTTTATTTGAGTTTAGCCAGAAAAAAAACAAAACAAAACAAAACAGCTCCCACAATGGCAACTTGTCAGAAAGCTTTGATATGAGTAGAGCTGTCATACCGATCTCTCTTTACATTGTCTCTTAGGATTCAGAGTTCTAGAACGAACCTTTTCTTTCTTCTTTTATTGGCTATATTATGTATTTACCTTTCAAATGTTATCCCCTTTCCCAGTTTCCCCTGCAGAACCCCCCCTATTTCATCCCCCTCCCCATGCTTCTATGACCCACCTCACTGCCCTGGCATTCCCCTACACTGGAGCCTCAAACCTTCACAGGACCAAGAGCCTCTCCTCCCATTGAAGCCAGACAATGCCACCTCTGTTTCATATGCATCTGGAGCCATGGGTCTATTCATTTGTACTCTTTGCTTGGTGGTTTGGACCCTAGGAGCTCTGGGGCATCTGGTTGGTTGGCACTGTTGTTCTTCCTATGGGGTTGCAAACCCCTTCAGCTCCTTCAGTTCTTTCCCTAACTTCTTTATTGGGGTGTCCAAACTCAGTCTAATGGTTGGGTGTGAGAATACGCCTCTTTATTTATCAGACTCAGGCAGAGTCTTTCAGGAGACAGCTATTTATAGGCTCCTCTCAGCAAGCATTTCTTGGCAACCGTAATGGTATCTGGGTTTGGTGTCTGTATTTGGTATGGATCCCCAGATCAGACAGTCTCTGGATGGCCATTCCTTCAATGCCATGCGTGGCAAAGGATCAGAATTACTCCACAACACTCCTGTGTTGTGTTGCTGTTTCAAATACCTGCAATGTTTTTCTGCTCTCTGCAATAGTGATCATAAATTATAACACGAAATTTCATCTTTCTTTATTGTTTTTTCCCTGAGGGTGTTAAGTTTATTTTACTGTTTCATATCTGCTATGGAACAAATTATGCTCATCTCCTGAGAAATCATGATACTTCAATATTCTATTTTATCTAATAGATAGGTAATTTAGACAAATAGTAAACAGAAAACTTCAAAACTAAGTAACAGCATAAATAAATTGCACCTAACAAATTTTTACAGAATATTCAACCCAAACACCAAAGCATACGCATTCTACTTAGCAACTCATCGGAGCTTTTCAAAAATAGAACAGACGCTCGAACAAAAAACAAATTTTCATATGGAGAAAATGTGAAGCAACTCTGTGTATTCGGTCCCATCACAATCCAAGAGCACTTAAAAGCAACAGCAAAGAAATGTCTAGGAATTATTTAAATTCAAAACAAACAGAACATTACCGAAAGAAGACTTGGTAAAAGAAGAGATCAAGAGCCAAAACAAGACTTAGAATTAAATAACAATGAAAGCAAATGATAAATAAAGGCCATGGGACACATTTAAAACAATTTATACCTCTAAATCCATGTATTAAAAATGATCATTAATGATGAAAGTCAAGAATCTGGAAAAATACAATCAAAGTAAAATGTAATAGATAGTAGAAAATAATAAAATATGGAGGATAAATGAATGAAATAGAAACAAAGAAAACAACACAAATCGTCAACAAATCTAAGATCTGCATCTTTAAGAAGAAAAACATGGTGGCCAACCTTGGTCTCTAAACAAAAAGGAAGAAAGAGTTGACCCAAATTAACAGTACCAGAGATGAAGAGGATTGTGAGTATCAAAAATTCAGAATACTGTAAGTATATATCACAAAGCTTTATTCCAGAAAATTAAATAATCTGAAAGAAATGCACATTTCTAGATTCCTCTAAACCACCAGCATTTAAAAGTGAAGAGATCTACAACTTAAACATGTTTATCACACATAAAGAAAGAGAAAGAGTTAAAAAACTAAAAGGAGCCTCACAAATAAAAACGTCTATGGCTGGGTGGGTGCACAGCATAATTTTAGCATACTTTCAACCATGACCTATAACAGATAATACTTATATAGATGAAAATATCAGATCACAACAAAAAGAGTGTTTCCAAGATACTTCTAGAAATGAAAAGGCACTGACTGTACTACCAAAACCACATACAAGTGGTTTGGTAACAATAGCAGGAAAACATTTATGTCAGTAGTCCCGATGAGTATAGATGCAAAAATCCTCAATAAAATATTTTTTAACCACAAAGAGTTATACAGAAAAAGATTATCTACCATGAGCAAGTAGGCTTTATCCCAGATATATAGTGATTCTTCAACATAAGTAAATAAAAAAGTAATAAATAATATAAATTGACCTAAATATAAAAATCATACTTAATAGATTCAGAAAATAACACTATGAGTCATTGGAGTAAGACTAGAGAACAACTAGTTCAATATACATAAACACATACTTATATATGTACATACATACATACATATATACATACATAAATACATGGATGCATACATACTCACAGAAACATCCTCCTAATTTGAGAAAAAAATCAGGTATTACTAAAATCAGGAGTGAGACATGAGTGGGTATTAACCCCATTCATCTTCAGCACCTTGCTTAAAGTACTCACTGTAGCAGTAAGACAGGGTAAGAAAATCAGAGAAGGGCAAAGAAAAGACAAGTTAAAATTTACCTTCAGGTAATAAAATTTGCATAAGAAATGGAAAAAGATTACTAGATTATTTCTTTAAGGATCACCAGTGTCAGCAAAGTAATAGGATACAAAATAATCTTATAAAAGTCAATCTCTATGTATCAAACAGCCTGAGAAAGTGATACACTCCCATGTACTCTTACATCAAACAAAAGTATAGGAATAAACTTTCAGAAGGAGGTAAAATAAATCTAAAATGCCAGAGTCAGCCTTTAAAAAACATACAAGTAAGTTGTGGTTATATAGCATACTTTCTCTTATTACTCCAAAATTAGTATTGAGTCTAATCTTGGCTACCCATATATTCTTGGTCATGTTGTCTTCCCTTGGAGCACAGAGAATTTAATAAGGGAAACTCTGTGCAAGAAAACTGACTGTCTCCCAGCATCAACCAGCTACCAATAAGGTCTTCATTAAGGGATCGGACTTCATGCTCACTTCTATATTCTGTAGTTAAATTTCATCCAGCGTGTTTGTGTGCTCTGTGGCAATAATTGTGGTTTGAAATGGCAGCTTCCTTGTGTCCAGAAGTCATAGTTCCATTGTAGTCATCCACTCTCTCTGGCTTAATCTCCGTCCCATTTAAGGTTGAACATTCGTAGTCTCTAGTCTATTATTCTGTTTGACTTGAGCTGTCGTGGACATTTTTTTTTGTATGTGCGTGCGTGTGTGCGTGCGTGTGTGTGTGTGTGTGTATGTGTGTGTGCATGTGTGTGTGTCTGTATGAATCAACATATATCATGTAAATGAAATATTTATGAAGGTTAAGTAGAGATGGATTAATTTGTGGGTAGAATGATACCTTATTAGTGGTCAGTTTAATACTATGTATGCTTGTCCTATTCCAAAGCAAGATGCCACTCCATTTTGGAACTAATCTTGTATCTCTTTCTCCCCAAAGCCTTGGCTGCGGTAATAATTGCTAGGTGTTATTTCATTCTCCAATTAAGCATTTTTATTACTTCTATGCCACCTTTTGTTTTACAATGCATAACCATTTATTAAATACATGAATACCTATGCTGCTGATGGAATATAATGCTGACTGGAAGTTTCCTTAGTCAAATAAATTACTCCATTACTATTTACTATTGCCTCTGTAAATATTCCGGAAATGAGCAAAGGAAGCTGGACTCTTGGCCAAAAGATCACAAGATACTCTCTTTTAAATTCTGTGTTGCCTTTTTAACTCTTACAATAACGACCTCCACAGTCCAGGGTGAAAT
Source organism: Rattus norvegicus (assembly GCF_021556685.1). Lineage (NCBI taxonomy): Eukaryota > Metazoa > Chordata > Mammalia > Rodentia > Muridae > Rattus > Rattus norvegicus. Next base: position 94,327,924 of record NC_141548.1, read on the forward strand.
TACCACTTCTGCCTTCCAAAGTCATACTAGGTAAGCTCTTTAAGGTCTTCTTACACTACTTGATGCTTCTCTAAACCAAAATTGCAAAGGCTTCTACCTTCTTCCAAAATCCAATATGGTCAGTTTCTTCATAGCAACCGTATATTCTCTGTTGCCAAAGTCTGTATTATTTACATTTCTGTGGCTGTGATACAAAACGCAAGGCACAAAAGCAACATATGGCAAATTTTACTTGAACTGACATTTTCAAACAGATAAGAGGCATCATTGCTAGGAGGCATATAGCGAGTAGCAGGCATGATATTTGTAGAAGTTTAGAGAAAGCTTACATCTAAAACCAGAAGCATAAAACCGAAAGAATAAAATAGAAGCAGTTTGAGGCTATATAATTTGAAAAACAACCCCGAGGGCCATAATTCTTCTAAAAATCCTGTACTACCCTAATCTCCTCACAAAAGCACCAGTGACTCTGGATGAAGTGTTCACATAACCAAGCCTGTGGGAGGCATTTATCACTCAACCACAGGATATGATATAGATTGCCCTTTTACTTCTGAGCACTCTGCACACTCTTAACTTCCTTAATCAATACCTTTACAGTCAACATTGATTTCAGCACTGCTCACCTTAATCACCGCACATTGGAAATAGAAGGCTCTCTGATGAGGATTTAGAGATACATTAATCTATGTGCGTAAGGATGAGCTCTCATGAGTCAGTTTAAGTCTGTGACCAGTTAGCTATGTAATAAATAGTATTTGGTTTTGTCACAGATCTATGACATTTTTAGACACAGGTCTCTCGCCCTTTAATAAAGCACAATGTATTAGTCAGGGTTTTCTACGGGAAGAAATCTAATATAATGACCATTCATATTTAGCCTGCCTTACAGGCTACAGTTCAGCTATTTCTCTTTTATTTTTTTTATTTTATTTTTTTTAATTTATTTAATACTTAATAATAATTCTTTGGTTTCCGGGCAAACATCCCCTCCCCCCTCTCCTTCCTTATGGGTGTTCCCCTCCCGACCCTCCCCCCATTGCCGCCCTCCCCCCAACAGTCTAGTTCACTGGGGGTTCAGTCTTAGCAGGACCCAGGGCTTCCCCTTCCACTGGTGCTCTTACTAGGATATTCATTGCTACCTATGAGGTCAGAGTCCAGGGTCAGTCCATGTATAGTCTTTGGGTAGTGGCTTAGTCCCTGGAAGCTCTGGTTGCTTGGCATTGTTGTACATATGGGGTCTCGAGCCCCTTCAAGCTCTTCCAGTTCTTTCTCGGATTCCTTCAACGGGGGTCCTATTCTCAGTTCAGTGGTTTGCTGCTGGAATTCGCCTCTGTATTTGCTGTATTCTGGCTGTGTCTCTCAGGAGCGATCTACATCCGGCTCCTGTCGGTCTGCACTTCTTTGCTTCATCCATCTTGTCTAATTGGGTGGCTGTATATCTATGGGCCACATGTGGGGCAGGCTCTGAATGGGAGTTCCTTCAGTCTCTGTTTTAATCTTTGCCTCTCTCTTCCCTGCCAAGGGTATTCTTGTTCCCCTTTTAGAGAAGGAGTGAAGCATTCACATTTTGATCACCCGTCTTGAGTTTCATTTGTTCTAGGCATCTAGGGTAATTCAAGTATTTGGGCTAATAGCCACTTATCAGTGAGTGCATACCATGTATGTCTTTCTGTGATTGGGTTAGCTCACTCAGGATGATATTTTCCAGTTCCAACCATTTGCCTACGAATTTCATAAGGCCGTTGTTTTTGATAGCTGAGTAATATTCCATTGTGTAGATGTACCACATTTTCTGTATTCATTCCTCTGTTGAAGGGCATCTGGGTTCTTTCCAGCTTCTGGCTATTATAAATAAGGCTGCGATGAACATAGTGGAGCACGTGTCTTTTTTATATGTTGGGGCATCTTTTGGGTATATGCCCAAGAGAGGTATAGCTGGATCCTCAGGCAGTTCAATGTCCAATTTTCTGAGGAACCTCCAGACTGATTTCCAGAATGGTTGTACCAGTCTGCAATCCCACCAACAATGGAGGAGTGGTCCTCTTTCTCCGCATCCTCGCCAGCATCTGCTGTCACCTGAGTTTTTGATCTTAGCCATTCTGACTGGTGTGAGGTGAAATCTCAGGGTTGTTTTGATTTGCATTTCCCTTATGACTAAAGATGTTGAACATTCCTTTAGGTGTTTCTCAGCCATTTGGCATTCCTCAGCTGTGAATTCTTTGTTTAGCTCTGAACCCCATTTTTTAAAGCTATTTCAACGGTAGTTCTATCCTAAATGGGAAGGACGAGAATCTCATAATTTTTTTTTTTTTAGTTTACAAAGATTCTCACCTGGAATTAAGGCTATTTTGGAATCCAAATGAAGTATGCTATAATAATTGTGTCTCAGAATCAGGTTACACTAACCAGTGAGGGCAAATAAACAAAAAGGAAAAGAGGTTTCTGCGTTCACGTCGTTTTATGTGAGGTAGGACCAGAAGTTCTGGTCCAAATTTAGGGTGGGTCTATACTTATCAAACATTCCAATCACTAAAATCCACATAAGTATGCCTAGCTGCTTAATTTGATTACAGAAGTCAAGTTGATAGTCAAGATTAGGCATCACACAAGAAGTCATTAGTTACCCCCATGATGTCCCTATCGGTATATACTTGTGGGCATGTCTAGCCAAGTCAGTGGTTGTCGTAGCTCTCAGGATTCAAAGAAGAGAATGATTGTTTATCATTGTTCTCTTCCAATGCCCTGAAGAACCCCTTCTGGCTCTCTGAGAGCAAGCTAGTAGGACTGAAGTTTAATATCTCCATAATCTTTTTTCAACTGTATGGTGTTTTCAGCAATAAGATTTTACCATCAGGTTTTGGAGCATCACCAATAACAGTGGCAATGGCTTACAATGTTTGGGGACACACGGCCACAGCAAGCAAACACAGTAATAAATGCAACTCATTTCTAACAAAGGCTTTTCATCTTCTAGTCTGGGGTGTCTAGTAGGAACATTGTAGGTTAACTCCATTTTCATTCTCTCTCTCTCTCTCTCTCTCTCTCTCTCTCTCTGTGTGTGTGTGTGTGTGTGTGCATGTGTGTGTGTGTGTGTGCATGCGTGTGTGTGTGTGTGTGTGTGTGCGTGTACCTTAGTAGGGTTCTAAATTACTATTTAACTGTTTTTAATATCCAGTGCCCCCAGTACCTACCGCAATTACCACTTTAATTCCATTTTGCACTATCTTCCCTTCCTTGAATGCCCTTCCCTCATGCCCCTCACAAATTTTATATAGATATTCCATATGAAACATACATCTAAAGATGTATGTTCACATGCAATATCCGCAAATGAAATAAACCATGCAAAGTTTCTCCTTTGAACTTCTGTTTATCTCATTCAGAATGGGTGCCTCTCATTCGGAATAGTGTTTCCAGTTCTCCCTATTTTTCTTTGAAATTTATAGTATAATTTTTTTAATAAATGAATAATATTCCACTATGTGACTACACCACATTTTCCTCAGCAATTAAGTAGTTGGTACATATCTCAACTAATTTAATTTTTTGGCTATTGTGACGAGAAAGCAGTGAACATGACTGAGCAGCTAGTTCATTATTGATTTACAGAGCTCTGACTATATGCCCAAGTGTTATAACTAGAGTTCTTGTGGGAAATCCATTTTTCAGCTTTTGGTAGAGCATATATACCGATTGCAATAATGGCTGTAATACTAGCATTGATGTTTCCAAACATTCATGAAATAATATCAATATACAAAAGCACACACATAAACAGACACATGTTTATATTGACATTATATATAAATATATACATTTATATGTACATATTATACATATGTATATAATATATATGTATATATGTATATTGAAGTTCTACTTATAGAGATAATTTTGTTATTTTAACTAGGATAAAGTTAAGCTATCAAAATAGTTTTATTTTATATTTCCTGGAAGCATAAAGTTGTACTTTAAAAATATATATATTTCCTGGGCATGTGAGTGATTCAACATGGGAACAGCAAGATATTCAAAGAAGAACACTACACCCCAAAGATTCTGCAAAGTAGAAAAGGAAGGAACATTTCCAATTTATTTTTAGGAAACCAGTATTATTCTGATATCAAAACTAGACAAAAGCTAAAAATAAAACTGTAGGGCTATATCTATGATGAATAGGGAAATAAAAATCTCAACAAAATACTTCAAAACAAAAGTCAAGAACATATCACAAGACTGTCTATCATGTTAAAGTTGGCTTAAAGCCAGTGATACATGGTTGGTTCAACAATCATGTCCCAATAAAGGTAATCCATCAGATAAATAAACAACAACAACAAGTAAATCAAATATTCATCTCATTTTATTCAGAAAAGGCCATTGACAAAAATCTTGGTGATAAAAGTCTAAAGTATGTTAGGAATACAAGGTGTGTATTTTCACATGACAAAACAACACATAAGTCAGCCACAGCTGTGTATATCACAGAAGTCCATTGCTAAATAGAGAAAAACTCAAGCATTTTCACTGAAACCGGGAACAAGAAAAGTGTGCCTATCATTTCTTACCCATTCAATACAGTACTTGAAGTTTTAACTAAAGTAACAAGGCAAAATTAGAGTAGAAAGTAGATTTTAAAAGTCAACGTATTGTTGTTTTCAGAAAATATGAGTTTATACATAAAGGACAACCTTAAAGACTTCACTTTGAAAACTCCCACAGCTCATAATCACACTCAGTAAGCAGAAGGATAAAAACTTAACATATAAAACCCAATAGTATTACTGAATGCTATTGAAAAACTATGAGAAAAAGTCAGGGAAACAGCTCCATTCAGATAACCACAAAATAAAAAAAAAAAGTATCTTGGAGTAAATCTTGCCAAGGTAATGGAATGCTTACATAATGTAAATTTTAAGGGAATGAAGAAAGAACTAAAAGAATTTACACCAAATGGAAAGGCCTCCTTTGTCCTCATCTTGGCAGGATTAATAATGAGAAATGCTCAGGTTCATCTCATCACAATTCAAATGCAATTCTTCAACAAAACTGAAAAATAATCTTAAACGTCATGGGAAAGCACAAAAGACTAATAATATCCAAAACAACAACAACAAAAATCTTTTCGGGTTATCCCCAAACCAGATCTCAAGTAAAAAACCTAGTATTAAAAATCAGCATGAAGAGGGCACAAAAACAGGCTCATCAATTGATGAACTAGAATTTCTCACCCACATATAATCTAACATTTCAACAGCATGTGATTATTGGCAATGAGGCCAAGAATAGAGTTGAGCAAAGACAACATTGTCAACAAATGGTTATGGTCAAACTGCTTCACTAAATGCATAAGAATGAGTCCCTAAACCTAATCTATAACCCTTTTCTGCACAAACCTCTATTAAATGGACTAAGGACCTCAGCATATAACCTAGTACTTTGGATGTAACAAAGAGAAAGTAGAGAATGCATTTGAACTCATTGTTTTGTATCACAGACAATAAGAATAAAATTTAAGGAACAGGACCACATGAAATTAAAAAGCTCTGTAAAGCAAAGGTTATCAGCATTCTAGGGAAGAGGCATCCCTCAAAATGTGAAAATGCTATGTCTAGGTCTGAATCTAACAGAGGAAGGGTGTTTAGAGAATCCAAAGAACTCAACTCAACATCAAACAAACGAACAAACAAACAAAACCCTGAAAACGTCGGCATATCTAGACAGTTTCTCAAAAGGAGATTACCGTCACACTTATTGATATTACCATAATAATGCAAATTTAGCATCTGTTAGTGTCAGATAACTGACAACCCTATGACATCTCAAGGCTGTTCAGACATACTTTGCCCTAGAATGTGTGTTAGTCAGTGTCCTCACAAATAATATCATTTGCATGCCTACATCTAGGTGTCCACTCTTCCTGTCCTCATTTCTTCTAAACATCAGACATATGACTATGTGTATTCTCAGTTGTAGCATTTTAAAAGTCATAACTGACAGTTTGTTTTACCTTATTTTGTTTTATTTTAACCTTTAAAAAATAAATCTTGATGCCTGTTTGCATTTTTCTTTTCTTTTATTATTCTGCTCCCTTTCTTTCCTTAAACAAGGCGATGGCCCTGGTTCAATTTGTCTAGATTTCTATCTGGACCATCCTTTAATTTACTAACTTTAACATTTTATATAATGATGAACAATTCTTTTTCCCTTAATATTTAGTACAAGTTTCAAATTTTCCAACTCATAAATTATTAAACATACCTATATACCTATGTGCATCCCAGGTGCAGTTCCTTTCAACCCTACATAGTGCTTTTCTCCTCCAACGGGACTTATAAAACATTAACTCTGCAAGCTAGGAACCTCCACTCTGGGTATAGCATGTGTATAAACGGGGTAGAATTTCAACAATGACATCTGTTTCCTTAGTTAAGCCAAATATCAAAAAAAAAAAAATGTTCTCTCAGTTTCTCTGTGATCTTTCCTATGAAATCCCAAATAAGGTCTGTCTCTTCCAAAATGTCTCTTCCAAACTGTCTCCTACAAATCCACAACCTCAAGTGATTCATTGTTCTCTTCCGAGCAAGTCTTCTGTAATTTGAAATGTTTCATTACCACTTCTCACAGGATGTACAGTCTTGCAGAATCTGTTCTAGGTGAGAGACTCTGTTAGCATCCCTCCCTAAGTAATGAGATCGCTTAGTTAATCCACACTTTCAAACACCAAATTGCACTTAGAAATATAGTTAAAATGCAGTTTGACCATTTCTATTCATTACCAAGACACTAACTTTTTTATGAGAAATACTTTTGACTTATTAGCTATTAATTTTTTGTAGGGAGTTTGTGTTGAATTTAATTACAAAAGAAAATCATGTAAGAATGTTATTAGTGTTTATGTATTCTATGGACTATGATGAACTTAAATATATATATTTTTTCTCAAAGTAAAAAATCAACTTTATTTTCTTTTAATTTTTATTACCTGCCACATTTTGCTACCATATGTGGGTGTTATGTCTGCACATATTTTTGGTGCCTGTGGAAAACAGAAGAGGGCATCTGAATCCCAGAAACTAGACTTGGAGGTAGCTTTGAGCTGCCTTGTAAGTGCTGGGATTCTCTGGAAGAGCAGCTAGTACCCTTAACCTCTGAGCCAACTCTCCAGACCTAAGACTCAGCTTTTTTTTTTAATTAACTTGAATATTTCTTATATACATTTCGAGTGTTATTCCCTTTCCCGGTTTCCTGGAAAACATCCCCCTCCCCCCCTTCTTTATGGGTGTTTCCCTCCCCATCCTCCCCCCCTTGCCGCCCTCCCCCCAACAATCTATTTCACTGGGGGTTCAGTCTTAGCAGGACCCAGGGCTTCCCTTTCCACTGGTGCTCTTACTAGGATATTCATTGCTACCTATGTGGTCAGAGTCCAGGGTCAGTCCATGTATAGTCTTTAGGTAGTGGCTTAGTCCCTGGAAGCTCTGGTTGCTTGGCATTGTTGTACATATGGGGTCTCGAGCCCCTTCAAGCTCTTCCAGTTCTTTCTCTGATTCCTTCAACGGGGGTCCTATTCTCAATTCAGTGGTTTGCTGCTGGCATACGCCTCTGTGTTTGCTGTACTCTGGCTGTGTCTCTCGGGAGAGATCTACATCCGGCTCCTGTCGGCCTGCACTTCTTTGCATCATCCATCTTGTCTAATTGGATGGCTGTATATGCATGGGCCACATGTGGGGCAGGCTCTGAATGGGTGTTCCTTCAGTCTCTGTTTTAATCTTTGCCTCTCTATTCCCTGCCAAGGGTATTCTTGTTCCCCTTTTAAAGAAGGAGTGAAGCATTAACATTTTGATCATCTGTCTTGAGTTTCATTTGTTCTAGGCATCTAGGGTAATTCAAGCATTTGGGCTAATAGCCACTTATCAATGAGTGCATACCATGTGTGTTTTCCTGTGATTGGGTTACCTCACTCAAGATGATATTTTCCAGTTCCAACCATTTGCCTACGAATTTCATAAAGTCATTGTTTTTGATAGCTGAGTAATATTCCATTGTGTAGATGTACCACATTTTCTGTATCCATTCCTCTGTTGAAGGGCATCTGGGATCTTTCCAGCTTCTGGCTATTATAAATAAGGCTGCGATGAACATAGTGGAGCACGTGTCTTTTTTATATGTTGGGGCATCTTTTGGGTATATGCCCAAGAGAGGTATAGCTGGATCCTCAGGCAGTTCAATGTCCAATTTTCTAAGGATCCTCAAGACTGATTTCCAGAATGGTTTTACCACTCTGCAATCCCACCAACAATGGAGGAGTGTTCCTCTTTCTCCACATCCTCGCCAGCATCTGTTGTCCCCTGAGTTTTTGATCTTAGCCATTCTCACTGGTGTGAGGTGAAATCTCAGGTTTGTTTTGATTTGCATTTCCCTTATGATTAAAGATGTTGAACATTTCTTTGGGTGTTTCTCAGCCATTCGGTATTCCTCAGCTGTGAATTCTTTGTTTAGCTCTGAACCCCATTTTTAATAGGGTTTTTTGTCTCCCTGCGGTCTAACTTCTTGAGTTCTTTGTATATTTTGGATATAAGGCCTCTATCTGTTGTAGGATTGGTAAAGATCTTTTCCCAATCTGTTGGTTGCCGTTTTGTCCTAACCACAGTGTCCTTTGCCTTACAGAAGCTTTGCAGTTTCATGAGATCCCATTTGTCGGTTCTTTATCTTAGAGCATAAGCCATTTATGTTTTGTTCAGGAAATTGTTTCCAGTGTCCATGTGTTCCAGATGCTTCCCTAGTTTTTCTTCTATTAGTTTGAGTGTATCAGGTTTGATGTGGAGGTCCTTGATCCACTTGGACTTAAGCTTTGTACAGGGTGATAAGCATGGATCAATCTGCATTCTTCTACATGTTGACCTCCAGTTGAACCAGCACCATTTGCCGAAAATGCTATCTTTTTTCCATTGGATGGTTTTGGCTCCTTCGTCAAAAATCAAGTGACCATAGGTGTGTGGGTTCATTTCTGGGTCTGCAGTTCTGTTCCATTGGTCTATCTGTCTGTCTCTGTACCAATACCATGCAGTTTTTATCACTATTACTCTGTAATACTGCTTGAGTTCAGGCATATTGATTCCCCCTGAAGTCCTTTTATTTTTGAGGATAGTTTTAGCTATCCTGGGTTTTTTGTTATTCCAGATGAATTTGCAAATTGTTCTGCCTAACTCTTTGAAGAATTGGATTGGTATTTTGATGGGGATTGCATTGAATCTGTAGATCGCTTTTGGTAAAATGGCCATTTTTACTATATTAATCCTGCCAATCCATGAGCATGGGAAATCTTTCCATCTTCTGAGGTCTTCTTCAATTTCTTTCTTCAGAGTCTTGAAGTTCTTATTGTACAGATCTTTTACTTGCTTGGTTAAAGTCACACCGAGGTACTTTATATTATTTGGGCCTATTATGAAGGGTGTCGTTTCCCTAATTTCTTTCTTGGCTTGTTTCTCTTTTGTGTAGAGGAAGGCTACTGATTTATTTGAGTTAATTTTATACCCAGCCACTTTGCTGAAGTTGTTTATCAGCTTTAGTAGTTCTCTGGTGGAACTTTTGGGATCACTTAAATATACTATCATATCATCTGCAAATAGTGATATTTTGACTTCTTCTTTTCCGATCTGTATCCCCTTGACCCCATTTTGTTGTTTGATTGCTCTGGCTAGAACTTCAAGAACTATATTGAATAAGTAGGGAGAGAGTGGGCAGCCTTGTCTAGTCCCTGATTTTAGTGGGATTGCTTCAAGTTTCTCTCCATTTAGTTAAATGTTAGCAACTGGTTTGCTGTATATGGCTTTTACTATGTTTAGGTATGGGCCTAGAATTCCTATTCTTTCCAGGACTTTTATCATGAAGGGGTGTTGAATTTTGTCAAATGCTTTCTCAGCATCTAATGAAATGATCATGTGGTTTTGCTCTTTCAGTTTGTTTATATAATGGATCATGTTGATGGTTTTCCGTATATTAAACCACCCCTGCATGCCTGGGATGAAGCCTATTTGATCATGGTGGATGAGTGTTTTGATGTGCTCTTGGATTCAGTTTGCCAGAATTTTATTGAGTATTTTTGCATCGATATTCATAAGGGAAATTGGTCTGAAATTTCTCTTTCTTTGTTGGGTCTTTTTGTGGTTTAGGTATAAGAGAAATTGTGGCTTCATAGAAGGAAATACGTAGTGCTCCATCTGTTTCAATTTTGTGGAATAGTTTGGATAATATTGGTACGAGGTCTTCTATGAAGTTCTGATAGAATTCTGCGCTAAACCCGTCTGGACTGGGCTCTTTTTGGTTGGGAGACCTTTAATGACTGCTTCTATTTCCTTAGGAGTTATGGGGTTGTTTAACTGGTTTATCTGTTCCTGATTTAACTTCGGTACCTGGTATCTGTCTAGGAAATTGTCCATTTCCTGCAGATTTTCAAGTTTTGTTGAATATAGGCTTTTATAGTAAGATCTGATGATTTTTTGAATTTCCTCTGAATCTGTAGTTATGGCTCCCTTTTCATTTCTGATTTTGTTAATTTGGACGCACTCTCTGTGTCCTCTCGTTAGTCTGGCTAAGGGTTTATCTATCTTGTTGATTTTCTCAAAGAACCAACTTTTGGTTCTGTTGATTCTTTCTATGGTCCTTTTTGTTTCTACTTGGTTGATTTCAGCTCTGAGTTTGATTATTTCCTGCCTTCTACTCCTCCTGGGTGTATTTGCTTCTTTTTGTTCTAGAGCTTTTAGGTGTGCTGTCAAGCTGCTGACATATGCTCTTTCCTGTTTCTTTCTGCAGGCACTCAGCGCTATGAGTTTTCCTCTTAGCACAGCTTTCATTGTGTCCCATAAGTTTGGGTATGTTGTACCTTCATTTTCATTCAATTCTAAAAAGTCTTTAATTTCTTTCTTTATTTCTTCCTTGACCAGGTTAAATATATTTTAAAGTGGAAAGAGTGCAAGGGAAAATGACTAGAGAAATAAAAAGATGAAACAGAAGAGGGAGGTGAGAATTGACAAGATTCCTAAGAAATCCTTACCCTTCTAAATTACCACATCCCTTGTAAATTGAGTTAATTTTACTTTAATAGAATTTGCTGGAATGAGATCAAGTCTTTTTTTTCAAAATCTAAATATCATACATGTTAGACACTTTATACTCGTGATAATTCCATCTGTAATTGTGTGAGGCTATTGTGCCTTTTGGTGCAGAAATATTAATTTATTTTATTATGGAATATTTCCTCAGAGCTATTCAGAGTATTGTATGATATTTGATATGTGTATTTCATTACATTTTATTGCATACAACATGGGAAATATTTATTTATATTAAATATTTATAAATCAAAATTATTAAACTTTTTCATAACTTATTTATAGTGCTTATGTCACCTTATTCTATCATTTCTATTATAGTGAATATCTGATAGTTATTCAATACTGGCTTCAAATATATCTAGTATATTTTATCTACTTGATAGAAGTGTTAACAGTAAATGTGAAAGATCAGATATTAACTACCACTTCCAAAATATAAAGTTCAAATTCTATGTAATAGAATAACTAAACCAAAAAACCATAAAGAAGAAAAAGACAATAATAACATTTATGATGAAAGGTTATCTAATTCAGCTGTACAGAAATTTTCAAATTCAAGTCACATGGAGTCTAAAAGTGTGCTTTGGGCACATGGAGATTTCAATCCACTGAAAGGCAGTCTAAGGCATAACTGTTAAATAATGACTCTAAAGTCTTAAGAAAGATGAAATGAAGACTGTAAGGGAGGGCAGTATTGAGGGAAGAAAGTTCACATAATTTCAATGAGTCAGCCTGTATCCTTCTCCTTTGAACAATACCAAGAATATCACATCTATAGTATGTCTTTTATAGCATCTGCAAGAGTTTAACTGCCATCACTTCAGTAGTTATATATCAACAAAGTTAAGACATTTATAAACTATATTTAGGGTACAGACTGGTCTGTAGTGAAAAAGTTAAGAGACTTGTTAACTACATTTACAGTACAGACTGGTCTGTTGTAAAATTACATAGAGTAATGGAGGTAGGGGACGCTAACAAGATTTCAGAAAAAGCTATTAAAGGTAATGAGGGGTGGATGGGCAGTGCAGCACCCATATAGAAGGGGAGGGGAAAGTGTTGGGGGTAATGATGGCCTGGAAAACAGGAAGGGAAAGACATTTGAAATATAAATGAGAAATAACCAATTTAATAAAAATGGAAGAAAAAAAGTTTGTGTATTTTACATTCAATTTGAAAATGATAATTATTTTCTTAAGCTACCTTTCACATAATCTATTTGCACATTAGTTTCTTTCATATTAATTCCTGCTTCTTTTTTTCTTTTCTTTTCTTTTTTTTTTTTTTCCGGAGCTGGGGACCGAACCCAGGGCCTTGTGCTTGCTAGGCAAATGCTCTACCACTGAGCTAAATCCTCAACCCTTCCTGCTTCTTCTTAATATTTGTGCTTTTCCCAGCTTTTTGCTTCACACAGAAATGGGTTTACATTGAAATGTAGGAGAGTTGTCATACTAGCCTTGGAATTTTCTCTGCTGTGTTATTTAAAGCTGTTTTAAAAATATTTTCATTGGTCCTATAGCAAATATTTTTAAAATAAATTCTTATAATACTATCTCTACAACAACAAAATATAATAAGCATTGGAAATATTTGATTCATTTTACAACCAGTAATAAAATTCCCATAACAAAGTCTGTATTTTTCACATAGTTCTCCTAATATGGCTATTATGACTTTTGGGTACAGAAATATTAATGTATTTGATTATGGTATATTGCTCCAGACCTATTCAGAGTATTGCATAATAGTTGATATATACACTGCGTTACATTTTATTGTTCACAAGCACACACACACTCACACACACACACACACACACACATTTCTGAATCTGAGTGGACTGAAGAGCTCTGATGGCAAGAATCTGTGTTTGTTTGCGACTGAGCCATGAACTATAACCTGTACAATCAGACCAGTCTTTGAATTTTCTTCTGGCATGAAAACTTTTGCAGCACCATTTTCTTGCTAGTTCACACTTGTCAGTTTCAAATCTGGGATCAATTTCAAGGCAGGTTCAGACAGACAAGAACATTCTGAGCGAAAGGATGGTTAAAAGAAAGTGAAGCTGTATTTTAAAATTGACTTGTAAGACAATTGTAGCTTTCTTTAGGGGAGCACAGACCAAAGCCCACGATACATTGACACCACAGTTAACTTGGAAAAATCATAAATGCACATAGCAAGGTGTTTTCTTGAAGGTCAGAGAGCAATAGAAGCAAAGCATTGCTAATAAAAGGGAAATTTTTATAAAGACAATTCATTTTTCTAATCAAATTTCATAATTGGATTCCATCTCTTGTCTTTCAGTTCTGTACATGAAAATGAATCAAAATTCAATTTGAATATATATTCAAATATAGTAAAAATAATACTACAGATTTTAGAAAATTGATCTAACCAGTGTTCTCTTACTAGAAAATTAAAGATCATATTTTACTTTACAAAATAAAGTTTCAATTTAAATATTTTCATATATGATTTCATGTGTCATGAAATGAAAATGAAATATAATTTTATTTTGAAAAGAGTAAATTTTCTTTCTCAATGCAGTCATAAATATAAAAGAACTCATTTTTTTTCATACCTCCAATTTTTCTAGAACAAATGCTGGTTCTTTTCTGTGTTAAAATGGGATTGCAGACTGGTACAACCATTCTGGAAATCAGTCTGTAGGTTCCTCAGAAAATTGGACATTGAACGGCCTGAGGATCCAGCTATACCTCTCTTGGGCATATACCCCAAAATGCCCCAACATATAAAAAAGACACGTGCTCCACTATGTTCATTGCAGCCTTATTTATAATAGCCAGAAGCTGGAAAGAACCCAGATGCCCTTCAACAGAGGAATGGATACAGAAAATGTGGTACATCTACACAATGGAATATTACTCAGCTATCAAAAACAATGACTTTATGAAATTCGTAGGCAAATGGTTGGAACTGGAAAATATCATCCTGAGTGAGGTAACCCAATCACAGAAAGACATACATGGTATGCACTCATTGATAAGTGGCTATTAGCCCAAATGCTTGAATTACCCTAGATCCCTAGAACAAACGAAACTCAAGACGGATGATCAAAATGTGAATGCTTCACTCCTTCCTTAAATGAGGAAAAAGAATACCCTTGGCAGGGAAGGGAGAGGCAAAGATTAAAACAGAGACTGAAGGAACACCCATTCAGAGCCTGCCCCACATGTGGCCCATACATATACAGCCACCCAATTAGACAAGATGGATGAAGCAAAGAAGTGCAGGCCGACAGGAGCCGGATGTAGATCACTCCTGAGAGTCACAGCCAGAATACAGCAAATACAGTGGCGAATGCAAGCAGCAAACCACTGAACTGAGAATAGGACCCCCGTTGAAGGAATCAGAGAAAGAACTGGAAGAGCTTGAAGGGGCTCGAGACCTCATATGTACAACAATGCCAAGTAACCAGAGCTTCCAGGGACTAAGCCACTACCTAAAGACTATACATGGACTGACCCTGGACTCTGACCCCATAGGTAGCAATGAATATCCTAGTAAGAGCACCAGTGGAAGGGGAAGCCCTGGGTCCTGCTAAGACTGAACCCCCAGTGAACTAGATTGTTGGGGGGAGGGCGGCAATGGGAGGAGGATGGGGAGGGGAACACCTATACAGAAGGGGAGGGGGAGGGATTAGCGGGATGTTTGCCAGGAAACCGGGAAAGGGAATAACACTCGAAATGTATATAAGAAATACTCAAGTTAATAAAATAAAAAAAATGAAATTTCTAGGTTTCTTCTTTCATTAGAGAGTTAAAATTTCACTTTCTTTTTAAAAAAGAAGAACAAAATGAAAATAACACTTTGGGCAATTTTAAAATTAATCTACAGGATTCAATTTCTTTTACTTCTCAGTGTCTTAATTTTCCATTTTCTCTGTCTCTCTGGCTTACAAGAACAGCAGCCTTAAATTGTCAAGTTCTATCTAGTGTAATGTGTTTTCTACCTCAGGCCTTACTTGAGAACTCTATGATTATCAAGTTGTAATGAGAATAAAAAATGGCTTCTACTCTTCAGCTGGATGAAAAACATTCCCAGTGCCATCCAGCTTATTGTCAGCCATTGGCAAAACTGGACATACAGAAGTTGTCTCTAGTGATCCAAATGGCAGTTCTCAGAGGCTGAGGCCCAATTTTTAAAGCAACTCATTGTCTTCTTGCAATATGTCAAACCAAAGGCTCAGATAGAAAATAAATTGTATCTAAAAGATTTCATCCCAATAACTCTTGGGCCTTTATAATTTTTGGCTTTGTTAGGGCAGTTTGCGTGATTCTGTTTATTATTTGTAAAGGAACAGTATGGGGCTTGAGGACACACAAGCTCAGAAGTCAGTGTGTAGCTGTCAGTACATAAGGATCTCAGTTTAAGATTATCTCTAACACACACACACACACACACACAGAGGGAGAGAGACAGACAGACAGAATTGCAAGTGTATGATACCTACAAAAGCTAGATAACATGTTGTCAGTGACTTGTGATAATTTTCATGCCACACAAAATATTAATTGTACTAAAATATGTCAGGAAATATAAAGCCAAGCTATTTTAAAGATGCATTATAGTTAATTATATGTACGTGTCTCTGTGTGGGTATGTAAACATGAGTGCAGGATCTCATAGAGACCAGAGAGAGGTACCAGTTCCTCTTGAAGCTGTGTGTTCAGGATGTTGTAAATCATCTGAACTAGGTGTGCTAGGAAAGAAATAAGGATCTTCTGAGGAAAGAAAAAGGAATAGTACTTGTCTTATGAATGGTCCATTTCTCTAGCTCTAGAAAAATGCAAGTTAAATGGACCATGCCAATATGACACCAGGCACAGTGCTTAGGACCCTGCATATTGTAAGCACATTGAAATTTACTTCAGGTCAAACTATGTTGTTCATGATGATTTACATGAGTATCAGTATTCTTTCCTATATATGTATTCTTGCTTGACTATAAATCTTCAGAAATATAAGAACTGAATCCTACTGGCATTATTTATTCACTCCTATACTACAAAATACAGATGGAAATATTTTTCTTTTTCTTATTTAGTTTTGCTTTGAAACATTTTTGACCTATGAAAAACAAGCTGGCCTCAAGCTCATTATCCTTCTGTAAAAGCCTCTAGTATGCTGGTGCTCTCCTGCAAGGCTTTTATTGAATGAATAAATTTTTCATTACTATTAAACTCCTGGGTTTGGGTTCAGTCAGAGAAGAGGCACCTAACACTCAAAAGACAGTAGGTCCCAGGGAATTTAGAGGTATGGTGGAATAGGTAGTGTGGGGACATCATTGTGGAGACAGGGTGGGCACAGAGGAGGTATGGGATGTGGAACAGGGGAACAGTGGGAGGGTAGACCAGGAGGGGAATAAAATCTGGAGTAAAAATAAAATAAAATAAATAAGTAATAAAGAATCTATAATTTTCTATAACCAATAATTCAGATATTTTGAATAATTACATTAAAAACATACATGGCAAATTAAAATGTAACAATACGTATATATTGGCTGTTATTACATGTGAACAGTGGCCTAGACTTAATTGTCTTTCTTATAGCTTGTATGAATGTAATAGGACTAAAAATTTAAGTAAGATATACTCATATCGTTATATAGGAAGAGCCTTCTAAATAAAAATAGATATGTAATAATAAAGTCAGTGAATAGGTTATGTGTCATGTTGATTAATAGTGTAGGTTTACAGTGAAGGTAGATAAAAAGTGGTGTACTGTAGTTTCTAATAGAAATGTAAGCAACTATCCCTAAGGAAATAAAACCGTGGGTAATGTGTTTGGTGTACAAGACTGTAGACCTGAGCTTAAATTTATAGAACCCATGATGAAACCAAGGCATGGATTTATCCACTAATAATTCCAGCACTGGGACGTAGGGCCACAGGATTCCAAGAGCTTTCTGGTCTGTAGTAAGCTTAAAGTTGAGAGAGAAATCCTATTTCAGAAATGCAAATTATCATATATAGATATAGATATTTACACACATATGTCTACATTTGTGTGTGTGTTTGTGTGTGTGTGTGTGTGTGTGTGTGTGTGTTGAATGAATTTAGATACTTGTGGTTAGTACTCTCAGCCCTTTTTCTGTGCCTCATACTTTTATTTTTTTTTGAGAAATTAACTTTTTAATCTTTTTAAATTGTCTTTATCTTTTACAATCCAGTCGATATCTGCCCCCTGTTCTGCCTTCAGACTGTTCCTCATCCAATTCCTCCTCCCTCTTCTCCAAAAGTTTATCCCCACCTCCACCCAGTCAGACCTCTTCACTCCCTGGGGTCTCAAGTCTCTCAAAGTTTAGGGTGCATCTTCTCTCATTGAGGTCAGAACAGGCAGTCCTCTGCTGAATATGTATCCGTTGGCCTTAGACCACCTTCTGTACGCTGCCTAGTTGGTGGCTCAGTGTGTGAGAGATCACAAGGATCCAGGTTAGTTGAAACTGCTGCTCTTCCTATAGGATTACCTTCCTCCTCAGTTTTTTCTAGCCTTTCCCTAATTCAACAACAGGAGTCCCTGGCTTCTGTCCATTGCTTGTGTGTAAAAATCTGTGTGTGCAATGCTTGTTGGGGCTCTTGAAGGCCAGTCATACTAGGCTCCTGTTTGTGAGCACAGCACAACCTCAATAATAGTGTCAGGCATTGGCACCTACGCTGGAGCTGGATACCAATTTGAGCAGGTCACTGGAATGACTTTTTCAGTCTTCCCACACAGGAGTGGAGAGAGACACATTCCTAGAGCACACTCTCCAGGCAGCCTCCCCAAATAGCTGAAAAACAAATTCAATAAGAGTTTCTTTCTCCAATGGAATTTCTCACATGGTCATACTTCACTTGGATGTTTGTTTTTCTACTAGGACGCTGGATCTCCACTCAATTGATATTCATGTTTATCCCCTGATCTATCTCCCCAATCGTTGCATTTTACTTTGATTATATTATAATGCAACTGAGGAAGAGGAATCTTTGCGTCTTTTAATAGTTTTCTGACCTTTATTTCAGTTTGGGGTTCTAAACAGTCAACATTTCTTCCACATAGCACTGTACCTAATACAGCAAGTCACTGATTCTTTCTACCCATGTAGACTTTCAAGCAGAGGACACTGAAATTTACATCTTAATAAACACAGATTGGCAATTCCATACAATGTACTGACAAACAGTAGCCACCTCTCATCACTCATTTTTCTCATTTTAGGATGCTTACATCCAGGTTATCTGATGCCACGACCCCACTCTCAGACAGATGTCCCCAGAGTCTTGTTTCAAACTAAAAGCGAAAGCATAATGTTAAGAACAACAATATGAACCAACCAAACCCCACCAGAGTTTCCAGGAACTAAACCACCAACCAATGAGTACACATGGAAGGACCCATGACCCCAGCCACATATGTGGCAGAGGATGGCATTGTCCAGCATCAGTGGGAGGAAAAGCCCTTGGTCCTGTGAAGGCTCCTTTCCCCAGCATAGGGGAATGTTGAGGTTGGAGTGGGTGGGTGGAAATGGGATCATCCTCATAGAAGCAGGGGGAGAAATGAGAGGGTATGGGAGAGGAGGGAAAGGGGATAATATTTGAAATGTAAATACAAAAAATATCAAAAAATATAAAAAAAGAAAAAGAAAAAACAGCAAAAGCATTATATTTTGGGAGAATGAAGACAAATTTTGCTTTTCATGTTTTCTGATAAATGGGGATTATGTTGAGGGAACTTTCAGAAGCCACACTGAGAGTGGAAAATTGTATTTCGGTATATGCATGTTGTCTTAATTAATACAGTTCATCCCGTCTGTGAACATTCATAATGTATGGATTCTGGTCTCATGAAAGCTGGGCATTGTCATGAGCTTAACTGGCTGATGATTTTATTTTATTTTATCTTATTTTATATTTTTTGGCTGAGCTGATATTTTTCAATTTGACCATACGGTTTCTTTGCCTTCTACAACAAAATTACAACAATGTAGCCAGACCTTCCTCTGAGAACATTGGCTCTAGAGGTTTATTGCTCTAAAAGAAGATAACCTTATATTAGACCCATACAAAATTTACCATTGGCTGCTGTAATCCAGGAGTTTTAAAACATAATATCCTAACTTTTCTTGATTGCAAAATATAAAACTTGTCTATTTTTGAATACCTGCATGCAAATATTTTTATACAAGAAACACGTTCTGATACTGAAAACAATTATGAAATAAGAAATGAACACAGAGACATTTAGAAGTAGTTTTCATTATTTTCAAGGAGGTAGCTAACCTAAGTATTTATGAATTCAACAACAGTTGACTCAGAAGTATGTTAAAGGACAATATACATTTGCCTAGCTTGGAACACCAACTTTGCCAATTCATGTATATTAACCAAAGGATGAATTTTGATAAAAGAACATGTTGTTATAGATGATATTGGGCTGAGGTTTTTGGCTGCAATAACAGAGAGGAAGTGGCAGCTTTTAAGGACAGGAACAGGAAGAAATAGCCCCCCTTTTTAAATGTGTTTCATGAACAGCCTGGGTGTGAGAGAAAAAAATGACTAATGTTTGTCAATGATGCCAAGGTAAAGTGGTTGAAAAATGATCAGGTTATTAAATTGAGACAGAAAGAGAGAGAGAGAGAGAGAGAGAGAGAGAGAGAGAGAGAGAGAGAGAGAGAGAGAGAGAAGGAAAGACAGATGAACACAAAACTTCTGAGTTGTTGGCAGAGATAAATTTGGCCAATGAATGGATACTTTGGAGTATCTGAAATATAGACCCTAACATTACTTCTGTTCTATGCATGACAGAACATATATATGCAGACAGAAATAAATGGTGTACACAAACTATTCAGGACAGAAAAAAAAATGCTAACACTTAGCATGCCTTGAAAATCTTCATTGAGTTAAATGTACAAATTATTTTAGCACCTGAGCAAACTGAATATTAGAAAAAATATTTACTATATTAGTATACAGAAACATAAGGAAATACTAAAGAGATACTGTAAATAAAATGTTACTCTCTTATCATCCTAGAGGTCTTCATTTCTAATAAATTAATAGAGATTATATCAGCACAGATGTTCATAAGAATGTATTCAGGTGAAAATGCCAATGTTACACCAACTTAAAATTTAGTCATAAGAACAAACTGTACATTAAAGTAAAAAACAAAGGTTGGAATGTGACTCTGACCATCTCTAAACACTGAGAAGCAGTAAGGAGAGCTACAGGGGTTCTATCTGAGACTCTGTATTAACATGACATCATCACAATCATTGCTGTCATATGTGATGGGAGGACATAATTAATCAGTAGATCGAGAGCAAATCTGATAATGTCTTGGTCTATGTTGGTACTCTGTATAGTCTGAAAGCATGGTTTGTGCATGTAAAAACATCAGTTTCCTTATAAATGTTGGGCTTTTCTGGGATAAGATAAACAGACAGCATGCCATCTCTGGAGACGTCCCATCTCATCTATTTAGTCATTCGACTGATTTAAAACAAATGCAAACTATCTTTGAAAGACTAATCAAAATATTATGGACTGAGAAATACACAAGACAAAGTAAACCAAAACAAAACAAAAACCCTTTCCCTTCGGAAGATTACAATCTGAATCAGGAAGACAAAAGATACAAAGTCTTCTATTATGTGACATGTAGTATCGGATATACTGGAAAAACAGGTATCAAGAATAACTTTGGATGCTGGCGAGCAGAAGAAATATGTGTGCCTGTGTGATTTATTAGCAGGCAATCACGTTTGCACAGGGAGAAGGGTGAGAATTGACATAAGATGTCATGGATCTACAATGAAACTGATCAAGGAATCTGCGCAGTGTTTTCCCCACAGTGCTAAGACCAGGGCTCCTCTCTCTCCTTACTGGACAGTAAGCAACAGAACAGGGCGTAGTCTACTTTCACAGCAGATAAGGGTGTGTATTTCTGTCCAGGTCACGTTAATTGGAGGGGTTAGCACTGCTTGGATGAATGTGTTTGTTTGCATCAATTATCAGTGTGAGTGAGCTTACTGCATAGGGTATACATTTGGCAGACAAGTCAAAATGAGCAAAGTACCTCTGGAGACAGGACTTGGGACACTCATATAGAACACTCAAGGAATCCAAGTAGCTTTCTTTGGGTTTCATCTAAGTGCACACTGATATATAAAATTCTCCCTCTGTGCTTACTGTGATGGTTGAAGGTGCAGCCATCTGGTTGCACAAAGGGATGCCATTAGGGCACAGAGAGGCGGTTTTCTGATTCCGAATTTGAAGGCAGAGATTTCCTGGAAGTCTTGTTGAGGTTAGCATTTCTTTTAATTGTCACTATTTTATGAAGACTTGAGAGTACAGATAGGGAAAGGACATCACGTATGTGTGTGTGTGTGTGTGTGTGTGTGTGTGTGTGTGTGTCCTTCAACTCTTTAAAAAAAGTGATATAGGTATGGATTCTTTTCAAATTTAAAGCAGACAGATTAGGGAAATAAAACAAGTATGTGATATTGACAAATATTGGAAGATTTAGAATTACAAATATGTAATTTCTAAATAACAAAACCAGACCAAGAGATTAGAAGGATTTCCATTAGTTTGAGGCTAGCATGTGTTTCCAAGTGAGTTCTATGCCAGTCATAAAGTAGGCCTCTGTGTCAATAATAAAGAGAAAGGTGTGTATCTTTATAGCCTACATATTTTGATAGAGAGTGTATTAGTCAGATTTTGTTCACCATCACAAACACCTTCAGAGAATGATTCAAGGGAATTTATTTTACTCTTGTCTTCAAGCAGTCAAGGAAGATGAGGCACCATAGCAGAACCCAGCTGAGAAGATTTAAAACACAGTCACACATCCATGGTCAGATTCTGTCATATAAAAAGATAACATCGAATATTTGACAATGTATAATGCTCAGATTTCAGGGGAATGATTTTTAAAGGGAGAAAGGATAAATTCTAAGAAGAAATTAAAATAGGACTTATGTACATGGGAGATTATATAAAAGAGGTCAAAATGTCTATGTTCTGTGTAGGTTGATGTCAAGGCAATGCATGATTGGACAGTAGAGAGTGGGGTGGGGACTAAGCTTTTGTAAGGCCGGAGAGAAGAGGAAGGAGGAGATCAAGATGGAGTCTGGAGGAGGCTGGTTCAGATTTTAGGTGAACTAGATAGATTTTATCTTGTCTAGGTGGTGGTTTATATCTTTTATCAATTGGCAGTGAATTTATTGTGTGGATGAATTGTGGATTGAGAATTTAACATGTAAATCTAATTGCTAAATTACAAGATTCTGGGACTTTGACTCTACAAGGCTAAAGAGGACAGTGTGTGAAAGAACTGGCTGAGAGGGAGTTGGGGCGTGAGGATCTGGTTTTATTGCCTGCTCAGAGTGAGAACAAGCAGGGCCCACAGAACAAGATGTGTGTATGTGTGTGTGTGCTAGGTGGGAGATAACTATCACCTAGGGGACCATGCAGCAGCCAGGAGTGGGCGGCTTGCAGACCACATGGCAGAGTAGCTGCTGGAGTGAGTGGGTCCAATGCATGGGAGTTGACAGAAAATGCCTTTATAATTTTTACCACAACAGTTCTGCCTAATGATCTGTACTTAGATATATTGGTATCTGAGAGCTCTAATGAGGTACGTCCCTTAACTCTGTTTTCTTGTTGTTTGAGAGAGAATCTAGTTAGAACAAATCCCACTCTTCCTAATCGTGATCCTACTTCCTTGGGATACTTGTGTGACTCAAAATACACAATTTTTCTTTAACATTTAATGTAAGAGTGTGTGTGTGTATGTGTGTGTATATGTTTGTGTTTGTGTGTTTGTGTGTGTGTGTATGAGTGTGTGCGTGTATGTGTGTATGAGTGTGTGTATGTGTATATATGTGTATATGTGTGTATGTGTGTGTATGTGTGTGTATGTGTGTATGTGTGTGTATGTGTGTATGTATGTGTGTGTGTATGTGTGTGTATGTGTGTATATGTGTATATGTGTGTGTATGTGTGTATTGTGTATATGTGTGTATGTGTGTGTATGTGTGTATATATGTGTATGTGTGTGTATGTGTATGTGTGAGTGTGTGTGTGTGTATCTGTGTGTGTATCTGTGTGTATGTGTGTGTATCTGTGTATATCTTTATGTATCTGTGTGTATGTATGTGTGTGTGTTTGTGTGTGTGTGTATAACAAATACCAGCTGATCTTATTCATCTGCATTATGAGACGTTGATGTCAGTAGAGCAGTGAATGACCACTGTAGATTGTGAGGAGTGAGAACAGGGCAGTGTGGTAAGAGGTCGGTGTAAACAATATGCACAGAGTACCAAAGGCTCAAGCATATCACTGTACAATAGCATGCCCATTAACCATAGTAACACATTGAAGATCTCATAATCTACAAGGATGTAGTTCAATGTTGTACAGTAAGCAAATAGTAAATGTCCACGTATATGTGATCTGAATTAAACCGTATGCAAAATATCTTCGTATTTAAACATTGCATGGAGCAGGACTAGCGTAAAGAAATACGGTTTTCTAACTTATGAATGTAATTTAAAATCAAGTATTTAGAAGAGAAATGTAGTTCGATCACTTTAATTCAAATAATGCTGAGTATTAATGATTTTTCTCATGAAAACGTAGGCATTTCTCTGTGTATAAAATTACCTTTGACTTTATTTACTTAATTATGTATTTATTGCATAAAATGTATAAAAATTTTAAAATTGAGCAGATACCTATTTGTCTTAAATTTGAACCAGCATCACCATGTTGGAAATCCAAGATTCCATTGATATCTTATTAATGTTTGAGGTTATTTCTTAAATGTTTATATTTATTCTGTGTTGATTTGATTTTCCTCCAGGATGGTTCTTAGAAAGTCTTCTTCTTTTGTTTTTCCAAATAACTTTGCTTCCAACTAGAATGATGGAAGTCATTTATTTCTGAAAACTTTGAGACCTCATTTCCCGTAAATTCTATGGTGTTAAGTACAGAAAAGTATTAATGTTGAGATATGCCATAGGAAACCATTTCCATAAAATGGGATTGTTTTAGTGGATATGATGCAAACCCAGATATAGAATTCTCATTTCATGAATATTATTATGTGTTCAGTGAATTGACCATGCCATAAATTTCCTCAATAAGAGACATCAGGCAGAACTTCTTACAAAGAAGTAAATTATTACAAATAGTATAACATGTACCTTTAGTAGCATAAATGTGCTTATTTACTACAATAAAAGTGATATGTTATGTTTTTGGGTTGTTTGACTACCTGTTCCCTGCAGCCTGTACCAGGAAGAGATTTTATAAAGGTATGTTTCTCTATGTGTTTATGTGTGTTGGTGTGTGTGTGTATGTGTGTGTGTGTGTGTATGTGTGTGTGTGTGTGTGTATGTGTGTGTGTGTGTGTGTGTGTGTGTGAGAGAGAGAGAGAGAGAGACAGAGAGAGAGACAGAGAGAGAGAGAGAGAGAGAGATTTTGGTGGCAACAAACTTTTGTTGTGAGAGTGTGAACTAGACATGCATGATTATGGAATACATCCAGTGTGAGAATTCCATTTTATTATAATGGTTAATAAATCACTTTCTACAGAAATATCATTCAATGTTAATAATTCCCTAATCATTCCTGAACATGTGAGTGAGTTGAATGCACTGAGTAGTTTTAATTAAGGCAACTGGATAATAACCCATAGTGGTTTACTGTAACTGAACGATTTGTCTCAGTTCCTATTAAACCTATTCTTAATAATACATATTAATAATAAAAATGCAAACTTAAATGTAAAGTCTGTACTGTCAGAAATGCAAATAAATTGCATGGGCTGGGATGAATCAGTATAGGAGAGGAAGATCTGTAGAATGCACTGGAGAAGGTGATCTGTTGCAGAATTGGGCGCGAGACTGGGATTGTATGGGAGGGGAAGTGTTAGCCTACATGCTTCTGAGAATATAGTGTGCCTGTTTATTTTTTAATGAGAGACAGAAAGGGAGTGGGTCTGGATGCATGAATAGGTGAGGTTAAGCTTGGGGAATAGAGAAGGAGGAACCACAATAAGAATATTTTGGGGGGAGGGTTGCATAATTTCACATTTTTACTTTATTTAACTAAGTCATTAATTTTATATTCTTACTACAGTTTCCTCTCCCTCCTCCCTTCCCAGTCCCTACTCCTACAGCCTTACCTACTCCTCCTTCAATTCTCTTCAGGAAAGTGTAGACACCTGCCTACACTAGATTAGATACCTGACATCTCATATTACATTGCGATAAGACAAATTACCTCCTCTCCTATTAAGGCTAGACACAACAACCCAGAATGAGGAGAGTGTCCCAAAGGCAAGCGATAGAATCAGACAGTTCCTGCTTCCACTCTTAGGAGTTCCAAAAGAAGACCAAGCTACACACTGTAACATATGTGTGGAGGGCTAGGTTATGCCCATGCAGGCTCCCTGGTTGGTGGTTCAGTCTCAGTGAGCCCATATGGCCCATGGTTAGTTGTTTCTGTGGATTTTATTGTGGGGTCCATGAGACCTTTACCTCCTACAATACTTCCTCCCCTCTTCTGACTGTGGATCTCTGCCTCTGCTTCCATCAGTTGCCGTGTGAAGTCTGATGACAATTGGGCTAGAGACTAAGTTATGAGTATAGCAAGTACATCAGAATATCATTAAATGTCTTTTCATTACAACCAAACAAGAATATCAAAAACAAACAAACAAACCCTACAATGATTTGTAATTAGAAAACTAAGAAATACATGATATGTATACTCTGCATTTCTTGTAACAATATAATTGATGTAATACAACGTATCCAGATAATAATAGTCTAACATTTAAATTGCCTCAGGCACTTAAATATTAGCAAGTCACCAGTTTCTGTAGCCAAAGTCAGAGAAAGTATGTCAAGAAAGCACCATTTAGAATACATGGTAAAGTACAGCAAGAAAGAAAATTCAAACTCTGAATAAAGTCATATTTTTAAAAGCCATGTGATCATTATTTCTACTTTATTAGTTTTTAAGAAAAAAAATAAGATTATGCTTGTGATTAAGCTGATGTGAAAGTACTTCAAATTACATGTCATTACTAAGACAAAGAGATGAGAGAATGTATCCAATGGGGAAAGTGTTGTCTTGAGCCATCATTACTGCTGGGTTCATAATCCAAATAGAATCATGATTTTCACAAGTAATGGTGCTGGGAGGTAGGGAAGTTTGATTTTGTAACTAACAAAAAGTTTTCCATTTCTGAAGGAGATATGCATACACTAAGGCATTTTCAGAGAAACTCCCACTGCCTTTGGCACTAGCTGAGCCTGCATTATCAAAGGCTAGTAACAAAACAAGTCCATTGGTGAGCTTTAGATCACACTCACACGAATGAGTGAAACAATCAATATTTATTATTTAAAGAGACCCATTTAGTCACCATCTCTGAGTCAGGCTCACAAGTAGATCAGGCTACCTACAGGCTCAATATGTAGCCACAGGAGGAGGCAGTGAACTCTTGATCCTTCTGCATCCATGAGTTTTGAGATTACTGGTGGGAAGAATCACTCCTTATTGAATGATATCTTTTATATAGTGATATTTGGACAAAAATCTGACAGAAACTGAAAGAAATAACTGATGAAATGAGATGAGATTTCAATGTCATTAGAAAGTCTTTTCAGAAAGCTGAAAAGAGGCTTCTAATGTACCCATAAGGAACTTCGGATGGAATTATTATTTCACTAGGAAGTTTGCCAATGCATCAAATAGATTCTGGTTTTCTTTTCATCAAAAATTCTCTAGCAAAATGTTAGTAATAAGATCCTTATTTGGAAAGTCACGACAAGATGACGAAATGCACTCAACTAGGAGCAGTGTAGTTCATAAACATAAAGGAGAAAATGAGAAGAAAGATACATTTTTTCTATCTAAATGAAAGTTGGGGCCAGAAAAATTCAGCATATAGAACCAGATCAAACCCAGAATTGTGTCATAAAATACACCATTATGACAAAAATAAAATCAAAGGCTTTGTGAGAGGACTTAGGTGGGTTCAGTAGGCAAATTATGCTTCAGATTATTTTTAAGCAAAAGTATCTGTAGTCGTGATAAAAGACAGAGGGAGAAAAACACAGACTGGCGAGGAAACAAGAATAAGGCACTGTCTCAAAGTGTATGTGTCATTTGAACACACCAATTACAGCAATTGGTAAGCTCGTTAAAAATGTAACATTTTAAAAACAGATTTTTGAGCAGAGGTATCCCACCATTAGTGAATAGGTACAGTAAATACCTGGACCTAAATGGCATGTTTATTAGATCAAAATCTCAGTGCCAGGCACAAGTTGTCTTCATAAGTGTTATTGCAAAAGAGACCCCAGAGGCATTGAAAATCAAACCATGTATTGGCACTGTTCTGTGTTGTCCATTCTAAGTGTAAAAACACCTATTGCTGAAGGTGCATACAAAAGAAATCCATTCTTTAAAGGTCCAGCAGACTCACCCTGCTGTCTAAATTTTACAGTGCTAAGAGGTGCTAAGCAGGCTACTTAGTGAGGAACGACATTAATTGATTTATGCAACATTGAACCCTGCATGCTATAATACCAACCTGGGGGCAGTGTTCACATGGGAATAATAGTGACAATAATGTTTAAAAGGATAACCAACCACTCTCTTCATTGGCTTGTAATTATACAAAATGAATCCATGCCTGGTAGCTTAACATTGCTCAAATCGTTCAAAAATCAAAGTTTCTAGGGGAAAGTCTATTGATATTTTCTAAATGGTCCTATCAAATGGCTTCATGAATATATGTGGACTATATATTTTCCATAAATTTTTACCACTCCTACCTTTATTCAGAGAAGTTTCTTATATTAGAAAATACTTTTAATTCAGAGATACATTGCTGTTAAAATACTGAGAAAAAGCAACTGTTACTGTTTAGCGATGGAGGGTGGACATTTATATCAACCTTTTGTCCTTCAAAGAGAGAATGTGAGAGCTGGATTATGGGGAGAAACACAGTGAAATTCTGTCCTCTGAAATGATATGCCTCTTGTACTGTGGTTGATTACACAAAACCTGAGAATGATCAACCAGATAAAAAAGCATAATGTTGAAAGGGAGGGAGCTGTTGGAACATTAATGGTCCTGGGAAAAGAAGAGGTTTTTTTTGTTTGTTTTTTTTTTGTTTTTTTAGGAGTTTGTTCATTACTGGGTTGCCTATGGCCCAGTGGATAACCCCATAGTCATGCCCAGAAGGACAGCAATATTGTACCCAGGGGATTAAAAGGATTCATTCATTCACAAGAAAATATAGAGTACGTGTAGCTAGAAGAGATATTTGATAGATGTTCTTAAGAAGGAGGGAGGGAGGGAGTGAAGGACAAAGCATGGAATAGATGAGATACATTGTACATACAGGAGATACATAGATGAGATACATGAAATTTTCTTTTTATAAATAATGAAACACTGGAGGAGATGTTTATTGATCACACTGTAGAAGAGGGGCTCATCTCTTTCATATCTAATATCTTTCTATTTTTTAGAAACAATTTTATTCATTTTAAATGTTATACCATTTCCCGGTTTCCCCTCCAGAAACCCACTATCCCATCTCCCCTCCCCCTGCTTCTATGAAGGTGTTCCCCTTCCCACCTACCCACTCCCTCCTGCCTTCCTGCCCTGGCATTCCCCTACACTGGGGCGTCGAGAGCCTTCACAGGACTCTCCTCCCCATTGATGCCTGACAAGGCCATCCTCTGTTACATATGCAGATGGAGCCATACGTCCATCACTGTGTACTCCTTGGGAGCTCTGGGGGGTGTAGTTGGTTGATATTGTGGTTCTTCTTATGGGTTGCAAATCCTTCAGCTCCTTCAGTCCTTTCTGTAACTCCTCCATTAGGGATTCCCTTCTCAGTTAAATGGTTGGCCACAAGCATTTAACTCTGTATTATTCAGTGTCTGGCAGAGCCTCTCAGGAGACAGCTATATCAGGGTACTGTCAGCATGCTCCTCTCGACATCTGCCATATTGTCTGGGTTTGGTGACTGCATATGGGATGGATCTCCCCAGGTGGGGCAGCCTTTGGATGGCCTTTCCTTCAGTCTCTCCTCCACATTTTGTCTCCATATTTCTTCCTATGAGTATTTTCATTTCCCCTTCTAAGAAAGTCTGAAGAATAGACACTTCAGTCATCCTTCTTCTTGTGCTTCACGTGGAATTGTATCTTGGGTATACTAAGAATGTAAAATATGTTAGAAATATGGAATTCAGTAATCATATGTAGAAATTCACAACATATTTGAGCCACTTGTACAATAGAAAGAATCCTTATTTTCATTAAGACAAACTATGAAAGTCTTAGATCTGAAAATGAGAGGCAAGTACTACCTATTTTACACTGGTGGCCAGTGGGCTAAAGTATGTCTCAATGGCCAAGAAAGTAATTTTCTCCAAATTTATCCTCATGAGCATATAAAATTGTATGGGAGCAAAAGACTGTTGGTATTTCAAATTCACTTTTTTGATAAATGTAGCTCTTTAAACCTTCATAGCTTCTTCACCAAGTGAAGTCATTTATTCATGGCTCATGAGAGGCCATAGACCACTCAAAACTGTGACTCAACTTCATTGTGCTCAGAGTCATTAAGTTAATGGTACTGGTTCATTTGCTCTCTTTCATCACCGTATTATCAGTGTTTTGCTTAGTAAAGTTCTCTGCATCAAGAAGAGCAAACTCCAAGCAATGTAAGAACCAGGACATGGGTTTCCAGCTTACGTCTATGACACTGAAACACTAACTAGTATTGTGTAAATGCTCGCAGCAAGCCATGGAGCTGAGAACGGAATCCCCATTGGAGGAATTAGAGAAAGGTTTGAAGGAGCTGAAGGGGCTTGCAACCCCATAAGAACAATACCAACCAACCAGAGCTCCCAGGGACTAAACCACTACCCAAAGACTATAAATGGACAGACCCATGGCTCCAGATGCATAGGTAGCAGAGGATGGCCTTGTTGGGCACCAATGGGAGGATAAGCCCTTGGTCCTGCCAAGGCTGGAACCCCTCCTCAGTGTATGGGAATGTCAGGGCAGGGAGGAGTGGGTGGTTGGGAAGGGGAAACACCCTCATAGAAGATGGGGGAGGGACAATGGAATAGGGGGCTTATGGACAGGAAATCGGGGAAGGGAATAACATTTGTAATGTAAATAAAAAATGTTCAATAAAAAGAAAGCTCAAAAGAAGGGAAGGAAGGAAGGAAGGAAGGAAGGAAGGAAGGAAGGAAGGAAGAATTGGGTGGTACATACTGCTCATGCATACACAAATCAGGTCTTTGCCCCCTTAGCATGGCTGACTCTGCAGTTCAGCATGGAGCAGCGATTATGGGTCTCTGTTCTGCAAGATGGAGTTCGTGAAAGTTGTCAAGAATAAGGCCTACTTTAAAAGATACCTAGAGATTTATAAGGCAGCAAGAGGGTAAAACTGACTACTAAGCACAGAAACGACTGGTGATCCAGGACAAAAATAAGTACAACACAAAGTACAAAAATAAGCCCAAATATAGGATGATAGTTCATGTAACTAACAGAGACATCATCTGCCAGATTGCATATGCCTGTAGAGAAGGGGATATGATGTCTATGCAGCATATGCACATGAACTTCCAAAATACGGTGTGAAAGTTGACAAATTATGCTACAGCCTATTGTGCTGGCCTGCTGCTGGCCCACAGGCTTCTCAATAGGTTTGGCATGGATAAGATCTATGAAGGCAAAATGGAGGTGAATGTAGATGACAATGTGGAAAGCACTGATGGTCAGTCTGGTCCCTTCCTTTGCTATTTGGGTGCAGGTCTTGTCCGAACTACAACTGGCAATAAAGTTTTTGGGGTCCTGAAGGGAGCTGTGGATGGAGGCTCGTCTATCCCTCATAGTACCAAACGATTCCCTGGTTATGATGCTAAAAGCAAGGAGTTCAATGCAAAGGTGCGACAGAAGCAAAACATGGCTCAGAATGTGGCAGCCTATGTGTGCTACCTAATGGAGGAAGATGAAGATGCATATAAGAAATAGTTCTCTCAGTAAATCAAGAACAACATAACTCCGAATGTAATGGAGATGTTTAAGAAAGCTCATGCTGCTCTCTGAGAGGATCCAGTCTATGAGAAGCCCGAGAGGGAAGTAAAGAAGGAGGAAGGGGAGGAAGAGGAAGAAGAGGAAGAGGAGGAGGAAGAGGAGGAAAAGGAAGAGGAGGAAGAAGAAGAGGAGGAGGAAGAGGAGGAGGAAGAGGAAGAGGAGGAAGAGGAAGAGGAGGAGGAAGAGGAAGAGGAGGAAGAGGAAGAGGAGGGGGAAGAGGAAGAGGAGGACTAGGAAGAGGAGGAGGAAGAGGAAGAGGAAGAGGAGGAATAGGAAGAGGAGGAGGAGGAGGAAGTGGAGGAAGAGGAAGAGGAGGAGGAAGAGGAAGAGGAGGAAGAGGAAGAGGAGGGGGAAGAGGAAGAGGAGGAGGTGGAGGAGGAGGAATCCTCTTTGTCCAAGAAGAAAGACTGGGTTTCTCAAAAGAAGGCAAGCTTCCTTATAGCATAGTAACAGGCTTCTGAAAGCTAAAGCAATTTTCTCTGATGATTTTTTTTTCATAAAGACAATAACCACATTGATCAAGCAAAAACGTATTACAAGTATACATACAGAGTGTATTTTATAGCAACATATCAGACTAGAATAGAATTAATTATTCTTATATACCTAGATACTTGTATCCCTCTTCCATAGAATTATTTCCCTAGCAGAATGACTTTAGAAATAGTTGAGTATTATTAAAGTGTCTAAGTACATGGGGGTAAAGAGGACAAGAACATCAGAAACAATAGTCTTTGTGTGGCCACTATAGCATGGCTCTCTTCTGTGTGGTCCAAACTGATCTCTCGTTGAGATGCTATGAGGTATGCTACATGTAGTTTGTGCCATGTAAGTAGAGAACCTTTGAAACTTTCATTTATTCCACATTCATTTGTCAGGGAACTGAGTCCAACCTTAGCTGGATAAAGTCAAAGCCTGAAGCACAGCTTCTCCAAGGTAACCAGACAGTAAGAATCAAAATATGTATGTTTCAAACCCAAACCAGGTAGGTGTATAGTGGTCTATTACATAGAAGTCTCAAGCCAATAATATTGATATTTTTCTTGAAATTATATTGATTTCTCTTCACATAGTACAATATAGTTAAAGATAAACCTATAGTAAATACAGCAAACTTGTTAATTTACTTATGTTATATAATAGTTTTGCTATGCCTGTTTCTCATTAGTCAGGAATAAGCAGACTTAGTTTTAAGAAAAAAGTTCTTAAATATGCACTATCACACAAAATGTTATTGTTATAATTTTAGTTATCAACCTTCTTTTTATTCAAAATAATATTACAAATTATAACTAATATACAACAAATTTTAAAACTTTATTAAGATTCCATAAATTTGATAGTGGAGTGTATGGAAATAGCATAGATATCTTCCTTAACATGAATCTATTCATAATACAGAATTATGGGGGTTGGGGATTTAGCTCAGTGGTAGAGCGCTTGCCTAGCAACCGCAAGGCCCTGGGTTCGGTCCCCAGCTCCGGAAAAAAAAAAAAAACAGAATTATGGAAACTACAAGTGAACAAAGCATTGTAACAAATGGAGTCTATGATTTAATTAATTTTAGAATTGAGTTATAGTGCACTCTTGAAAAGATTAAATACTACTCTGACTTGCATCTTTTAAAAAGCTACATAACATTTTGTTGTATTTATTGAGGAAACAATTACCAATTGAATTCATGTAAGAAGTCCAGTTAGGGAACTGTTTCCACTTATGCCTAACAACAATTTACTGATCATTTTTTATCTCTTATCTACAATAACATATTTCCAATAAAAGTGTGTGTGTGCATGCATGTGTGGATCATGTAAACCTGAACTCATGCTTGCCAGAGTACATATAGTCATCAGAAAACTATTTCAGCAATCAGTCCTTGTCTTCCACTTTGTTTTTTGACACAGTATCTTTTTGTTCACTGCTAACTATTCCTAATTACCTGCTCCATTGACTTTTGGAAATTCTCTCACCTCCATGCCCCACATCATTTGTCAGCGTACTGGGATTAAAAATCAATGCTATGATATCTAGCTTTATGTAGGTTTTGTGGTTCAAACGTTCCATGTGTATGGCAAATTCTTTATACAGTAAACCATTTACAGAGCCTAGAACTTCTCTTGAAATATAAAATAGATTAAAGGATTCCTCGTTTAAGGAACTCAGGAAGAAGATAAATTTTAAAGGTAATAATTCACTCATCTATAGCTTAAATATATAACAGTAGAAGCACAAATTCAAAGCTGTGGAATGGCTCGAGTATACTAACCATTTTTTTTTTTAGAAAAAGTGTTAAGCACTAATTTTTCACAATTTATAGGCAGGAAGAACAAAATATCTTCTAAAATACAAAATTCAAAGGATGCTTCTACATTGTAAAGAAAATATAAAACCTGAAATTGGCCTCCTCTAATCTGATTTTAGAGACAGAATATCATAAAGTAATCATGGCTTTCCTGGAATTCAATGTGCAGATATGGGCTCAAACCAAGAGTTCGGCTAGCCTCTGCTTCTTGAGTGTTGGAATTAAAATGTGTTGTCAACACACCAGATAGTTTTCCCCTCTTGATATTCAAAAATAGAAAGTGGACTAAATATAACATAGTAATTCTGAAGCATCTAACTATTTCAAATATTTAGAACTCAGAGTTATAGAAAGAGGAATAGTGGGTAGTGAGGCATTGGATTTTCAATGGACATTTGCTATAGCGCAGGTAGGTAAGGTTAATAATGGGTAAGGGAGGATGTAAAAGGGTGGAGGAGGTAAGGGGGTATAAGAGAGAGTCATGGGAGAAGTGATTATAACTGAACACATTTGAAAACGGCATATGAAAATCTACTGTAAAATATTCCCAAAATATAGACAAAAAACATGTATAAAAGGGCTTTGCTATTTATTCTGAAATTCTGTCTTGTTCTTGTGGAGCACAATACCTTCCCCCAGGAAGTGAAGGCTATCAGATAAATAATCCCAGTGCAGAACGTGGGTTACTTGTTTTTGTTTTGTTTTGTTTTGTTTTGTTTTTTAAGTTGCTCAATAGGGTAACATGGACACTGCCAAAATAATGCTTCAATTACTCTCTTGTCTTCAAGAATTTGATGGTAAAACCACACATACTTGAACCCTAGAAAACAGCAAGGAAGAAGCTGCTGCTGACTTAGAAACTCCATCCCTTCTGACTAACGCTCACAGTTCTACCCAGTGACGCAGAGACAGAAAAGCCACCAACAGTCATATCTTGTTGCAAGTTTAATGAAATAAAGTAGAGACTTGCTCGACAAGGTGTAACCACTGCACTAATATTGTACCTAGATGAAATTGCCTTTAAACTCAATTTGGCAATGCCAAGTTGTAGAAAAAGCACAATAATATGACAGCCAGCTGTACTGTATACCAAGGTCCTGTACCATAAACCAACTTCCTTACTATACATAATGCATCAAGAAGTGCTTATTGCTCAACCTGAAGGAAGCAGAAGCACATTTTATGTAACTTGCCTGAACTCAAGATCAGTATTCAGTGCTTCACTAGCACTGACATCATGGCCAGGACTACTTCTCTGTGAAGTAAGCTTCTGTATTTTCAGTACTAGACTGACTGCTAAATGAAGGCTAATCATGCAGCAGGAAACAGGAAATATTACTACATATTAATAGAAAACATTCTCTTGATGTGTTTACAAGAACAATATAGTTATTAAGTTCAAGTCAGATATAAATTCAACAATTTCAGACTGTAGACTTCAGTCATGTTCCAATAATAATTCTTGTTGACTGAATTGCCAATTAGTCGCATTATTTTCTTAGACTGATGTTTCTTGCTGTCTACAACAAAGAACTATATGATCAATTTTTCCTCCTGGCTTCATTTTAAAAAATGTTAAGAAGACATACTCTTTCATGACACATTTTATTTTTTTAAAAAGTCTTATAACGCAATAATTAGCCATGTAACTCTATATAATAAGCTTTAAAAACTTGGGTTTATGCAAGGTATTCATTATATCACTTACATAAATATCTATTGTTTTATATTTATCCATTCATTTTTTATTTTCTTATCATGTATACATGTAAAATATATGTATCTAGGTATAGCATAGGAGCTGAAAATAGGAGAAAACACAATATCTATCCTTTCAAAACTGGGTGAATGTGATTACACACAGTTTCACCTGCAAATGACCTAGTTTAGTTCATCACATCATATTCACATAACCTTTTGTCTACTCATTCCTCTCTTGTTAGATACCTAGCTTAGCTGCACAACTCAGCTCGTGTAGAGAGTGTTTCTGGCCAAGAGAAAGAAGCCCTAGCAATCAACCCTTTGTTTAAGCTACAGCTGTTTTAGGATGAAGTGCTAAAGGCTGGAGACTGTAGTTTCTGGCTTCAGGGCAACTCAGACAGGTAGACAAACTACCCCTTCAAAGTAACTCAGACTTAAGATAGGTAAATATTTTATTATTAAAAGGCAACCCTAGAGACCACCTCCAGTAGATAGGACCAACCACAGGACCCCCTGTGGAAGGATGGAGTCACAGACCCAACTTCAAATTTTTTGACACAGAATTGTTCCTGCATAAAAGAAATACAGGAAAAGATGGAGCAGAGACGGAAGGAAAGACCATCCATTGACAGGCCCAACTTGGGATCGAGCCCATGGGCAGGCACCAAACCATGGCACTATTGCTGATAATATCTGTTGTGCTTGCAGACAGAAGCCTAGAATGACTGTACTCTGGGAGACTTTACCAGGAGCTGACTGATACTTACAGTCAAGCATTTGACTGAGGTCTGGGATCCTTATGGAAGAGTTAGGGAAAGTATTGAAGGAGCTGAAGGGAATGGTAATCTCATAGGAAGACCAACAGTGTCAATTAACCTGGGTCCCTGGAAGCTCAGAGACTAAGCTACCAACCAAAGAGCATACATCAGCTAGTCCATGGCCCCTGGCACATATGTAGCAGAGGACTCACTTGTCATTCCTCAGTGGGAGAAGATGTACCTAATACTGTAGAGACTTGACACCCCAGGGAAGGGGAATGCCATTGGCCATTTCTGCTTAATTTTTGAGAGATGTCTGTTCTTGTCACAACCATATTTAATAATTTTATTTGTAGTTTAAGATTTTGAATTTATTATGATCAATATATAAGTCTGTGCTGTTGATGACATCACTTAATTCCGTACGATTTCTCTTGGTTCCATTTTCTCTCTTCTTGCACAGGATGTTTTGTTTTCTAAACCCCTCTGTCAATTGTTGACACAGCGTCCTGGGTGAAGTCTTCGTCAGAGATGATTTACCTTTTTCTTTATCTTTGTTTTCACCTAATAGCTTCAGAATTCTGGGTCTTACCTTTAGGCCTTTGATCTATTTAGGACTGCATTTGCTGTGAGAATCTAGTTTATTTCTTCTACACTGCAGATACCCAGCGTTTCTAATACCATCTGCTGAAGATCCTGTTTTGCTATCTCTAATTGGATCCTGCCAAAAACCCACTCTCTGTATCAAATTGCCAAGGTATATATTTTCTCAAGAGTAAAATATATCACAGGAAGAAAAATCCAAAGAAAGCATGAGTCTAAGAGCATTTTGTTATCTAACATTATCTTAAGGTTGACATTAATTCCTTCTTCATAAGGAAATTCCTTCTTCATTAACTGAAATTAATAGTTCTTCATCAAGAAACCTCCCATCCTTTCCTGTGATGACATAAAGTCCTCATTGTACTTGAGGTCAGGGCTTTTGTTTATTTGGTTGTTTGGCTTTGATTGTGTTTGGTTTTCTTTTTTTTTTTTTTTTTTAAGCCGTGGGGCTGTTTTGTTTTTCTGACCTTGCCCATTCCTATCTCTCTACACTATCTTCTTCCTGGTACCTCTTAGTAAAGGTTGCTTCTCTATTTCTTTTTTCATATACCTGAATCCTTTGTCCCACAAAAACAATCTGCTCAAAGTGAATTCTGAATATATTTTCCTTCATTGATATCCTAAAAGTATATCTTTTAACACACAATTCAGAATTTTTATATGTAAGCAATTCTCACATACATGAAATACATATAATGTATGTCTACAAAATAGATATTCTTGTAACTTAAAAAGACATAATATCTCCTTTTACAGTAGGCAATCTGATTTTGGTTTATAAAAATAAAGTAGGCTATACAGTATCTGGTACTGCAGCAGGTGGCATGGAATACTCGATTGACAGAGCAGTATGCCCTAATACAGCGGAAGAGTTTTGGTACATGCTGGTTCCCTTTGTTAAGAGTGTGTATATCTCACCTAGAATATTCACTGTTTAACGAGAGCCATTTCTTTAAGTGTAGTGATTAAAGCTTCTAAAAGTTTGTATTCAGTGCAATTTTTCAAGGAGACAAGAACCAACCTACTCTCATGTCAAGGTAGACTAAGGAATAGAAGGTAAAAATCTGAGTAATCAAACAAAAATATGTACACTCATGGAAAATTAAGGGATACAATGAACTATAGAACAATCTCACATTCACTATAATGTGAGAACAAGAGGAAATATATTCTTAGTCAAGATTCCTTTTGTCTCTGAGGTATTTTGGAAACAATATTAAGATAAAATTAAGGGACACAATTGGATGAAGGTTTGGGGGTACATGACAGTATTGAGTTATTTCAGGATCCAGTCATAAAGAAAGGGGCTTAAGTAGAAGGGAAGACAATATCACTGTTGAAGAGTGGGTTAGCGAGAGGAAGCTGTGACACTATACAATTATATGCATCCTCTACCAAAATGTGGAACTCACCAGGGATAAGGGTCAGAGGTGCATTGAAGAGAGAGACTAATATCAAAGAGTGGACCAAGCGCTAAACCTTTGAAGGAACATAGGGAAGTATGGCCTACCATAGAGATTGAACTACATAATCCACATCTATAGTATGCACTCATTTGTGGGTGCCTGGACACACTGGGTAAGGAAGAGAAAGCGATTTATAGAAAATTGTTATAATTATGTTTACTTTTATATGCTCAATTATTTATAGAAATAATTTTATACATTTTATAGCCACTGTTATTTATAAATATTTCCAATTTATAATGAACAAATAAATATTGTTAATATTTAAAAACTGGTGTCTGTAGCTTCACTTGCTTTTGTCTGTATTTTTATTTTTTCTATTATCTTTATGGCATTTTTAGTACTATGCAGTTTTTGAAACTATGGTTCTGCAGCATAACTTGAAATTAGGTATAATATTATATTTATTATTTTTTTATTCAGGATTTCTTTGAACATGTAAAGTCCTACCTGATTTCATACGAATTTTAAGATATTTAATTACTGTGATGAATAAGATTAGAATTTTGATGAGTATTACATTAGCTATGCAGATTGCTTTTGTGGTAAGGCATTCTCACGATATTAATCATTCTGATCCATGGTCACAGGAAGTCTTTCTATCTTCTAAAGTCTTCTTCAATTTCCTTTATTTTTTCATTCATTTATATACTTATTTACTTTACATCCCAATCACAGCCCCCAATCTTTTTCCAGTCTCCCCTCACATATCCCCTCATCTCACCTCTCCCCTTCACATTTGAGAGTGAGAAGATTCCCCAATAGTTACCAACTCACCCTAGCCCCTCAAATCACTACAGGACTAGGTATGCCTTCTCCGTTTGAGGCCAATCAAGGCAGCCCAATTAGGGGAACAGGATCAACCGTCAGGCAACAGAGTCAGAGGAAGAGCCCGCTCTTTTGTTGGGTGAGCTGAAAAAGAGCACGCTGTACATCTGTTACAAATGTGTGTGACCCTGGAGGTGGAGAGGGGCCTATGTACACCCCATATATGCTCTTTTGTTGGTGGTTCAATCTCTGGGAACCCAAAGGGTCCAGGATAGATGACACTGTTGGTCTTCTTGTGGAGTCCCTATTTCCTCCTACTTACCCAATTCTTCCCCTAACTCTTCCAGTAGACTTCCTGAGCTCAGTCTAATTTCTTAAAGCAATGCAGTGTTCTAATGCTTTCATTGTAACGGTCTTTCATGTCATTGGTTCAGTTATTTCAAGGTGCATTTCCTACTTCACTGATTTAACAAATGAATGGTTGCCAGATAGTGGATGAGGACGAAACACAACTTTAATCCCAACACTGGGAAAGGAAAGGCAAACAGATCCTATGACTTTAAGGCCAACCTGGTTTGCAGATCAAGTTCTCAAATAGTCAGGGATACATACAGAAATCCTGTCTCAAAGAATAAAGTAAAATAAAATATAAATAAATAAATAAATAAATAAATAAATAAATAAATAAATAGGAAGGAACCTAATGGCTTATTTGCTTTGTTATTGTAGTGTATAGCCTTTTTGGTAGGTAAGTCGTAGTGATATGAGTGGCTTTCCATTAATTTATTTACTTATTTACTTTACATCTAATCATAGCCTCTCAGATGAGAGTTATTCTAGGTTTTTATCTGCAAGTACAGCAGAATACATTAATAATGTAAGGGGTAGGTTCTCTCTCTTTTTGTGCGGGTTTGAAGCTGGGCCAATCACTGGTCAACCATTCCCTCGGTTTCTATTTCTATCTTTACCCCTGCATATCTTGCAGTTAAGATAAATTGTGTGTTGAAGGTCTTGTACCTGGGTTGTTTCCAATCCCTCCACTGGAAGTCTTTTCTAATTACAGGAGATGGTCTTTTCAAGATCCCTAGCTCCATTTGCTAGGAGACTTAGCAAGAGTCAACCACATAGAAATTGGGAGTTTTCGTTGTCTCAGAGAAGTGCCCCAAAAGATTCCTATTTTCTCTGCCAGTATTCTATCTATCATCCCTCTTTGATCAACTGTTCTCCTCCCCACTGCCTCTCGGAATCAGTGCCCTCCCTTCATCTTCTCCTGATGTCCATTCTATTTTCCTTATCAATGAGACTTAAATCTCTCCCCTTGAGCCCTCATTGTGACTTAGATTCCTTGAGTCTGGGGATTGTACCATGGTTATCTTGTACTTTCACACTTGCTGTTATATTCTAATTTCTTAGCTGGTTCATAGGTAGGAATCTCTCAAAGGTTGATACAAAAAAGTCCCTCCTTCTGAATGGTCTTGTAAGAACAATTAAGGAGACAAATGTTAGTTTAGCTGTCTGAAAGAGCCTAAGACAAGTTTTATTTCCTGGAAGAAAAACCTGATAAACTCCTGGATTTCATTAGTTAGTTCCAGAATTCCAGACTTCATGAGTCATCATTTGTGCTAGCGTAGGCTTTTTGTAATACAAAGACTCATGAGTTCTTCCTTTCCCTATATGTAAACTTCACCTATATACCCTATGTAACTCCAGGAAATTTATTAGTTTACCAGCTTGAACTCCAGAGGCATATGCACATGGGTGTATGACTGGTTCTGTTTCTGTATGAGAGTATTTTTATTCACATGTCCTTGGGAATAGTGTTATACAAGAAATATTAATACATAAATTGTATATATATATATATATACACATATATATTAAGTTCTTTCAAAATTTTAAATTGGCCATACATCAATTATGTTAGTTTCTTCCTTTCTTTTTTTTTCTCCTAACGGAAAGCTAATTGTTGGAAGTAGAAATCTTGGTTTTCGTCCTAATATTTTTGATAACTTCTAAACTAGTGTCTAGGGAGATTATTAGCTCTCAAAGTTAGTCGTTTAAACATCAGTTTCTGCCTCCTTTATCTAAATGTCAATATGACTATTGCAGAACAATGTAACAAAGTAGTGATGTAGCCTAATTGAAAGAGTATTTGTCTAGCACCTAATAAAAACCAATGCTGCGATTTCAGCAAGTAATACCAGAATTCAAGAAAGTCGAGATCATATCCAAGTTCAAGGTCATCCTCAGTAAAATACCGTGAGCTCAAGGCCACCCTGTCTTACAGGAGACCTTGATTCTATTAAAAAATGTTTTGTTTTTTTGTTTTTGTTTTTGTTTTTGTTTTTGCCAAACCAAAAGTTCAATCCAGTTCACATAGAAAAAGAAGCCTTTTTCATCTCTATTGAGGAGCTAATCATTGATACAGTTTTGATAAAGTTTGGATCTGGTCAAATAATGTTCCATGGTAGGAGCTGGAAACAAGCTCTCTGTTACTATCTCCTTTTTCATGAAAATGGTAGACATATCATTTTTAGAGTCAAAAATCCATGTCTCAAAAATATTAATCTTGTAAAATTATGAATGAGCTAATTTTAAATAATGTAGCTCTCATACTGTTTGATTATCTTCCACAGTTATTACTACAATTAGACTGCATTCCATATGTGAACTTACTATCTCAAATGCTACAGTCGTTTTCCAGTTATTTGCCCTGAAATTAGTTTATATTGAGATAGTAAAAGAATGACAGTAAAAGCTTCTAAGCCTTTAAAAAAAAAGAATAAGAGATAATACTGGGTTATTTCATTTTACAATATGTATTATATGTACATTAGAATGGGAAATGGATTGCAGTAATTTCCTTTGTCATAAACCACAGTGATCAAAACAGTATCAATACTTTGGAGGTTTTCTTCCATATATGTATTTAAATTATATCAATTTGTTTTAAAATAAAATCAAATTTGAGAATATACACAAAACTGTGAAGAAAATATGATACTATAAAGCATTCAACATTAAATAACGTAACAGAGAGTGGACCTAGAATTGTCAATATGTGAATTTTAGCACTTTTTAAAAGTGTTTATTTGTGTGTGTGTGTGTGTGTGTGTGTGATTTTTATAGTTACATTTTCATGTCTGCATAAGCCAGAAGAGAGTGTCAGACACACTTGACCTTAAATTACAGGTTGTCATGCAGATGTTTAGCAGGGTAAATAGGATCTGACCTCACGTCTTTTACAGATCTTAATGACTGAACAATGTCTCAAAGTCCCTGGAAAAGATTTTGTGTTCCTCTTTCCTTCTTGCTAAATTTGGCTAATCTGATATCAATATAATTGAATATATTTGAAAATCAAAGAAATAATAATAATATCTGACACTGTTAGCTTTAAATAGTACTTATAGTGACTGTGTGTGCATTTGATAGCACTACCATATTCCAGTTTGGTTCTGTGTGCTGGTCAAACAACCCATAAACTCTGGACACAATTTTTCACCTCCACATGTTCATACTGAAAGAACAAAATCCTGTGACAATAGAATTCTCTTTAAGGAAGGAATACATTCAAGGGAAAGATATACGTAACCTAGGATAATGGATGATAAAGTTAAAGGAAAACTTTTTAACAGGAATTAATAAAAATTAGTATGAGCATACCTCAGAAAATTATAAATTGCATAGTAACTGAGGGTTTATTATAAACAAAGTAAACATTTGTCCAAATCAATTTGAAAACTAATTTATCCAGTAAAGTTGCATGTCTTTAAAATCATTGGTAATATTTTAATGTATATTAATTAGTTTTTTATAGTTGAGTAAAAAACATGATATACAGTGTATATGGCATGATATCAAAATAGAACTCAGAAGACAACTTCCAAGTTTCGATTTTCTTTCCTTACAGCATTTAGACTCTTAATATTAGACTATGACCCTTGGGTTTGGTGATAAGAACTTTACCAATGACACTGCTCAGTAGCCCTTAAAATGTAATATTCCATATGAAAGCTTATAATGTACACATGCAAAGCTTTATCCAAATAGTAATATTATAATTAGTAGTTTTGAATTGCAAACATATACAATTTCAATTAACATTTTTTATTAACTTGAGTATTTCATATTTACATTTCAAATGTTATTCCCTTTCCCGGTTTCTGGGCCAACATCCCCCTAAC
This sequence comes from Rattus norvegicus, assembly GCF_021556685.1. NCBI lineage: Eukaryota > Metazoa > Chordata > Mammalia > Rodentia > Muridae > Rattus > Rattus norvegicus. The sequence continues at coordinate 94,370,988 of NC_141548.1, forward strand.
CTCTCCTCCTCCCCTTCTTTATGGGTGTTCCCTTCCCCATCCTCCCCCCATTACCGCTCTACCCCCAACAAACACGTTCACTGGGGGATCAGTCTTGGCAGAACCAAGGGCTTCTCCTTCCACTGGTGCTCTTACTAGGATATTCATTGCTATCTATGAGGTCAGAGTCCAGGGTCAGTCCATGTATAGTCTTTAGTTAGTGGCTTAGTCCCTAGAAGCTCTGGTTGCTTGGCATTGTTGTTCATATGGGGTCTCGAGCCCCTTCAAGCTCTTGCAGTTCTTTCTCTGATTCCTTCAACGGGGGTCCTGTTCTTAGTTCAGTGGTTTGCTGCTGGCATTTGCCCCTGTATTTGCTGTATTCTGGCTATGTCTCTCAGGAGCGATCTACATCCGGCTCCTATCGGCCTGCACATCTTTGCTTCATCCATCTTGTCTAATTGGGTGGCTGTATATGTATGGGCCACATGTGGGGCAGGCTCTGAATGGGTGTTCCTTCTGTCTCTGTTTTAATCTTTGCCTCTCTATTCCCTGCCAAGGGTATTCTTGTTCGACTTTTAAAGAAGGAGTGAAGCATTCACATTTTGATCATCTGTCTTGAGTTTCATGTGTTCTGTGCATCTAGGGTAATTCAAGCATTTGGGCTAAAGCCACTTATCAGTGAGTTGAATTAACATTTTAATTGAAATAAATACCCAGCAATATATGGAATGGCATCAGGTTACTCCAGCTATATCACTGTCCTTAGTTTCACGTGAATTTTCTTCATACATTTTGGATGCTTATACACAGAAATGTACATAATGCTTTTCATTAACATTCTGTATGAATTTATATCAAGGAATAGTTTGCTAATGAATTATACATACTTTGTCATAATTGTTTTTAATGTTTACTGTATCTACACAATTTTAAAGTACTATGAGATCAGTTAGTATTTTTTTATGAAAAACATATCATTTAAGGTTATTTTTATGTGTTATTTTAAGAAATAAACATATCCAAAAATTCTAACAATTTATAAACATAAATAATAAAATAGTCAATAAATATTTTGATTAAAATTGTGTGTATATCATGCCTCTGCATTACTTTGTCAATTTATGTACCTATATCCATAGATATATGTGAAGGTATCCTTTTAAAAACTAAATTTTAAAATTTAAACCTAAGTGGAACTTAAGTACTTCATCAGAGCTAGAACCAGATCAGAGGCATATGTAAACAAGGATAACATGATCCTGAATAATCTTATTAACTATTATCAATATAGTTTACCCTTTTATTTCTAGAATTATGAGAATGTGAAGTATGTAGGCTAAAAGGCTAAGTGATACGATCACAATGTCACTACATGGGCATTCTGAAGAACCCGTACTATTTAAAAGAAACACTAAAAGGCACTAGCAGAAAAAATAAGGAAATCAAATGTGTACATCGTTGAAAATGGCCTAGTTCTAGTTTTTGCCCAAACTGATAAAAATTGAGTTTATTCATAATATGAGTAGAAATAACCTAATAACACAAAAATAAAATTGTTTGATTCTAATAGGACACTGGTAATAGACATAAGAGTATAAAATATTCAAGGAAAAGCAATTATGATCTTATTCAATTGTGGGAACTTAGGTCTCTGGAGTTCCATTATATATGCACTTATTTTACTTGCTAATTTTATTTTCAAACTTCTAAAACCTCATTTTAAACTTCAAAATCACATTAGATCGATATTTTAGCATATTTTACCCCCCATCCCCAACCAAAGTGGCTAGACAATGGAAGTCATTGGAGACTCCAAAATCAGAAAAGCAATTTTACTATATTTCAATTTTATTATATTATCAAATACTTATAAAATTCTAACTGCATTAGAACCATGAACTCATGTACGGTTACTTCTCAAAAATTTTGCTATGTTTCCCACCATACATTTTCTCCAAATATTTAAGACAGAATAATTTTAATATAACTAAAATCCCTTATTAATAACACAAAATATATTTGAATTAAGTAATTTCCTCCTAAAATGCAAACAAGTTTGAAAGGAGAAATGTTTGGAATACAAACAGAGAGACATTATCTTAGAATAAACATTTTCTAAAATGTTAAAATATATGTAAATTAAGTATAAAAGATGAGAAACAATCAATGTAAACAAATCATCAAGAAGCTATGGCAAATGCTTTGTAGAAAATAGCAAATAAATATCCTAGAAATGTGAGAAAACAGGCTAAATCTAAATATTATATATGTATATATATATATGATTTGTGAAACTGCTTTGACAACCACTTTTGTTTCATAACACACTTTAAGACCTAGACATCTTTATCCTTTGAAGCATTCCCATGAGTATAAATATGCCCAGGTATCCTGGCTTACTGTGGGAAGGTCCATGCAGGTTTTATAGCAGATAGGAAAAAATGATCAGGGTAAGATCAGATTTCAGTAATGGGTGCTGGACCAAGATTTCTAGAGTCTGACCCAGGTAGTTTGACTTTAACTGTGTTCAAACACTGCATAATTTCTGAAACAATGTTTGCTGAAAACAGTTAACTCAGTCCCAATTGCGCAACAGTTTAAAAACATGTTTATATTGAGATTCATTACAAGTTACATCTAGCTTCTTTCACAGGAATGGGCACTTGACTCGGAGAGGATGCCAAAGATTTTGATTTAAGGAGAATGACTGAGGCGATCGTGATGTGTATGGGTGTCAGGGTTTGCCTGTCCCTAAGATAACATAGAAAGAAGTCAGGTAAGCTCTTATACAAATGATATCTCTCACAAAGATGAGTTCTACGGCCTATAAGTAATGCTTAAGGATCTTAAGGGACAGGGGTCTAGATTAAATAAAACATAAGTTCTGGGAGATATGGGCAAAGCCTGGCTCAACATTTAGCAAAGGGTTACAGGGCTGCAAATTACAGTTTTCCCCAGTATTGCAGGAGAACATCTAAGCCCCTCCTTCTTTTGAAAGCATAGGCTGTATGTTTAGTTTTTGTGGTTTCTCCAGTCTTTAACTGTGCGTACAAGAACTTTTATACATCTTACACATTATTGCTGGGAGCCAGCCCAGCCTGGAATGGTTTGAAGCAGAAAACAGCATTGGATATAGAGGTAGCTTTAAAGATTAATGGTCTCCAGAACTAGTGTAAAGACAGATAGTCTCTGACTTTGGAACTTTCCAACTATGCTGAATGCTGAAGCTCCTGGCTTTGAAAGAATCCTAATAACCTTTTTGCTTATTCTGAGGTTAAAAACCACAGGTTTGGGTGATTAGCACCCAAATAGTAGTCCAATTCTGGGGAATGAAGTAAAAGATTAATTGCTAGGGCTTTATTCTCTCCTGTCCACAAGCCTAGAATCTCACTTGTCAGGTGGAAGGGAGCAATGTATTTTTATTGAACCAGGAGAGAATCATTTCCAAAAGGAAAAACTTTCACACAGGCAAATATACCTAAACTTACATACAGTCATATGTAAATTCATGCACAAATACTCATACATCCTCATACATTCCAGTTGGGCTCAGCTATTTACTTATCTCATAGTCTCTCTCTCTCTCTCTCTCTCTCTCTCTCTCTCTCTCTCTCTCTCTCTCTCTCTCACACACACACACACACACACACACACACACACACACACACACACACACACACACACAGCTCTAGACCTATGTATGCTTAGGAGCAAAGACCAAGTGCCATTTCGGAAAAAAAGTCACTCACTCTGGATTAAAAATGAGCTACTATAATCTTTATTACACAGAGAAAGAAAAATCTACTACCCTTATAGTGCCAAAGTTAAAAAAAAATAAAAGAACACAGAACAAAAACAACAACAACAAAACAAACAAAAACAAATACCAAACAAAAAGTGAAACAAAACACCACAAGCCTGTAAGCAAAAAACTTTGTCCTCCTTAGTAAGACTGAGCCTGCCTTGCTTTTAAAAAAGGCCTGTTCCATCCCATGGCAAAAAGCCTGTCTGCTCTTTCTGCTCTCTCTGCAGTGTCTTCTTTGTCCCTCTGCATTCTGTATATTGTGCTATTTTTTTATTCAATTTTTTTACACTCCAGATTTTATTCCCCTTCCAGTCCACCCTCCAACTGTTTCATATCCCTACCTCCTCCCTTCCCCCCCACCTCGGTCTTCATGAGGATGTCCCCAGCCCGGCACTCCACACCCCATCATACCTCTAACTTCCCTGGGGATTCCAGTCTCTTGATGGGTAGGTGTATCACTCTGACAGAACCCAGACCCAGCAGTCCTCTACTGTATATATGTGGTGGCCTAATATCAGCTGGTGTATGTTGCCTGGTTATTGGTCCAGTTTCTGAGAGATCATGGGGGGTTCCAGGTTAAATGAGACTGCTGGTCTTCCTACAGGGTGGCTCTCCTCCTCAGCTTTTTCCGACTTTTCCTTAATTCAACCACAGGGATCAGCAGTTTCTGTCCATTGGTTGGGTTTAAGTATCTGCATCTGACTCTTTCAGCTGCTTGTATGGTCTTTGGGAAGTCAGTCATGTTAGGTTCCTTTTTGTGAGTGCTCCATAGTCTTAGTAATGGTGTCAGATCTTGGGGTCTCCCCTTGAGCTGGATCCCACTTTGGGCCTGTCACTGGACCTTCTTTTCCTTAGAATCCTCTCCATTTACATCGCTACAGTTCTTTCAAACCGGAACAATTATGGGTCTGAGTTTTGACTGTAGATGGCAAGTCCATCCCTCATTTGACGCTGCATCCTTCTGCTGAAGGTGGGCTTTACAAGCTCACTCTCCCCACTGTAGAGCATTTCATCTAGGACTCCTGCCTTTGAGTCCGGAGACTCTTTTACCTCCCAGGTCTATGAAACATTGTGCTCTTAATTTCTGTTTCCTTTTAATTTGTAAGCCATTCCTCTCTGCTCTCCTGCTCCTCCTCCCAATCTTGTTCTCTCCTCCTGCTTTGATGTAATCATTCCTAGAATTTGTTCCTTTTCTAGGGAAATAGATCACATGGTTTTTCCAAGTCATATATTTTTTTCTACAAAAGTTCACTATAAGTTCAAAATAAATTAAATTTTAGATCGAAAAAGAAGTTTATTTTATAACAGAGATGTTTACATATGTTCTCATTAAGACTAGACATTCATCATCTGTCACTAGATCTACAAGTTCATCGAGTGTTAAAAAATATCATAATCTTTTTACTAAGTTATCATTGAAGTTTTGTATAGAATAAACCCAATCTGTATTTTATCTTCTGTCATTGAGCCTACAATAAATCATTAATTGTCTCTTATGACCCTTGCTTAATTGTTTTACAATCTTTTGGAATGTGTTCTGAATTGTAAATGCCTTCTTTCTATCTCAGGATCAATTAACTCCTGACACTTGAAGACTGACTGAGTTCTAATTGCAGCTTTCATATCAGAGAGGACTTTAATAACAGTCCTATTATAAGGGGCTTAATAATACTAGCATTTTAGGAATTCTTACATAACCAATATTAATACTTAAGAAAAAATATATATCATCACAGAAGAGAATATGTTTTTGTTAATATACAAAAATCTCCCCCAAAATATTGGGCTAATACCTAGTGATTATTATATTGTTTTGTTTATTACACACACATATGTATTTTTAATGATCATAGGGAAAACCATATTAATAGCAGAAATATTTTCTAAAATGTAGTCCCTTCATCCATGGTAGAAGGGCTCATCCACAGTATTTTTACATTCCAAGATGAAATCATCACAGGACGATTTCCTGCTAGTATTTAGCCTCTCCTAGATGGCTCCTGGACCCTTCTAATAATGCATATTTAATAGCTATATAAATATAGCTATACATAAACATAAAAGGATGGATATTGTTTCATATCTGTATAATTGGTAGCCATGTAGCAAATAAAACAAAAAGTATTATAGAACTTGTTTTAAAATGAATGGTTCTCAGCACCACAATATTGAACATATGAAATGTGCACACTAGGATGCATGTAGTTTAATTCCATACATGTGAGATAGAATACGTAGCAAAACAAAAAGTATTTATTCTTTAGAATTGTACTGTAGAAGAGGAAAACTACTGAATATTTTATAATATCAACTCAAAAAAATAATACATAACTCTTACTTCAAGCAAGTTTATTCTGGAGACAAACGTAAGTGCCCAAGGCTCAGAAGCATGGATTAAGGATGCTCCAAATACAACAGACAGGAAACAGTTTCTCGAAGATTATGAGTAAACAAAACACATAAAGTGAAGAACTTTTTAAAAATAAGGTGGATTGGGGTAGCATTAGAGACATTGGGTGAAATGTTGCTATAGGACTCAGATGTGATCTATTTTGTGGATTTTTAGCTGGTATGAGCTGATGATTGCTCATGATCTGCTAATATTGTCTAAGATAATTTTCCCAGTAACTATAAGGATTTTAGATTAAACATGTACCTGGATAGTGCATGCTACTACAAGTAATCTAAGAAAAGCTGGATGCAACCTTCGAATTTCCCATAATCATAAACATTGCAATATATTAATTTTCTTCGTAGAATAATTACTGTGCCTGTGGGAAAATACAGTTCATGATATAAATCTCTGGAAATATTTTGAGGAAGAAATATTAGTTTTTATGGAAGAATGTTACAAACTTATTTTTATTATGTTATTTTACTTGGGTTCTAAGTTTCAATATTTAGATGTGTTAATTACATACATGGTTTATAATTAGCACTTGTTTATTTTTAAATTTGATATTTTTATTTTACATTTCAAATATTATCCCCTTTCCCTGTTTCCCATCCATAAACTACCTATCCCATCCCCTCTCCCACTTCTGCTATGAGGGTATTCCCCCACCCAACCACCCACCCCTTCCCACCTCCCTGCCCTGACATTCCCCTATACTGGGTGGGTAGGGGTTACATGTTTTCTTAATTTACAAACGAAGGTGTATTGAAACATGTTAGTAAAATGGATGTGTGTCCACATAAATGTACATATATAATATATATTTACATACATATGACATGCCAGCATATATTCAAAGAAACTCATGAGAGGCAAAATTGTGTACGTTCCTATTGGAATTACTTGAGTAGTGATTAGCAATAGTAAATAATGCTTAATTTTTCCTAATTAATTTGATACTTTATCTTATTTATACACTCAGAATTCCATATCATAAATCATTAAGCAAATGAAAATTCTCAGTATATTTCGAACTATTTACATGAAAGAAAGACCATTTGTGTTATATGCTACTGTATTATTATTTTAAAGTCCTATTTATAATTTAATGTTAATTAAAGAAACACAAGGTTTTTTTATAGTCAGTCAGTAATTATTTTCAGTATAAAACCTATGGTATTGTTTAGGAAACAGAAAAATGCCATTAAATTAGCCATAAAATTAATGAAATTATCCATTAGAAAACAAGTTTTATGCAAGTAAGTCACAATAGATTATAGTAAATTTTATAAGAAGGCAAACAACCTTGTGTTTAAATGAACATTGTGTGATATTTTGAAAAGCTATAAGAGCAGAAAAATAATTTTTTAGCTTGCACGAAATTCATTTTTTCCACACTCACAATCTCATGTGTGTGAATAAAACTGATAACAGTTAGGCATTTGTTAAAACAGAAACAAGTCTGTATGATACTTTCCCTCTGGAGAAAATGGGAGACTGTAGAATTTCTATGCACATCACATTCAAATTTTATTCTGAAAGAGGTAATGGAAGTGTTATAGGTTGTGGAAATTAATTTATGGATGCTTCTGAAATCTGAAAAGCTCTAAATTAACCTTGCTTGAAGGAGAACCCAGTGCTCTAATTCATCAAGGCTTCCAACTGTGCTAAGTAGAGTGTAGGAGACAATCTTCATATAGATGAAGACTCCCAATGCATACCTCTTTTCCAGAGTTCTTTTTCTTAATTTTATTTCTCAAAGGAAAGAAACTTCTTTACATATGACCAATGAATATTCAGTAATTTCAAGCAGTAACCTTTTATTAAATTATGAGATAATTTATTACACATGAAATCTAGGGAGCATCCTAGAACCTTGGCATTGGAATGAAGGGTTTTTATGTTTAATAATTTAATACTCTCCTATAAAACAATTTTGTACAAAGAATGGCAACACTGAAAAGATAAAACTGTTTTAGCCTTATTGAAACAGTGGGCATATCTTTTCTAGTTCATCAATATTGTGGCTTGCATGGTCCACTTGTTGTTAAGATCCTTAATATCCATCTACCCTAGGAATCCTTTATTGCACCTCCTATCACACTGATCATTGACTTCACAGGAAAGATATCATGCCTTGTACTAGAAACATTGTCAAAACTGAAGAAATCCTAGATGTCAAGTGACAGTCTTACTGATAGTTTGATTAAAAAAATCATGTTATCAAACTGTTTTCTAAAAATTTCTGTAAATATCTCTACATATCATCTGTACACAACTTTTGTCAACGAAGATTCTTATTATGCTGTGTGTTGGTTAATGCAGAGTAACATAAATTTTCAAACTGCTGAATAGCAGTGACTGCCTACCTATAAATAGCAAATCTATGTCACTCATTGCCAATAAAAGAATATTGCTTAATAGGAAGTAGAAGTAAGATAAGAACTAATAAAGTAATGCATCTCTTAGCACTCATTACAGAAGGTTGATTAAAGTACATAGAAAGAGACTACAGAATGATAACCTCAAATTGAAACAACAATATCAAATCACATCCTAACAAAGTTGAGTGATCATCATGGAAAAATGTAAAAAAAAAAAAAAAAATGGTGGATGGCTATAAGGATGGAAGACATTCTAAACACAAAATGGTGACTGCACACGAATCAGCTAGAGCAATCACAAGATCTGTACACAGTCATGTCTGACCAATCCCATTATGGATAAAGGAAGGGAGAGCAATATCCCACAAAGTATTTATTGCAATTAGATTCTTGAAATTTACAGATCACATTTCTACATGTATATTCTCTAGTGTGCCAACCATTTTTCAATACAGTGCAAGGCTACAAATTTAAGAATATATGTAGCATAAGTTGAAGTTAAGAAGTATTGAGCGAGGAGGGGAAGAAGAAGCAGGAGGAAGAGTGGAATGGAAGGAGGAGGAGAAGGAGAATAGGAAAGAGAAGGGGGAGAAGAATAAAAAGAAGGAGGAGGAAGAGGCGGAGGAGGAGGAGGAGAAGGAGGAGGAGGAGGAGGAGGAGGAGGAGGAGGAGGAGGAGGAGGAAGAAGAAGAAGAAGAAGAAGAAGAAGAAGAAGAAGAAGAAGAAGAAGAAGAAGAAGAAGAAGAAGAAGAAGAAGAAGAAGAAAAAGGAGCCATTAATTGAAGAAGAAGAAGAAGAAGAAGAAGAAGAAGAAGAAGAAGAAGAAGAAGAAGAAGAAGAAGAAGAAGAAGAAGAAAAAGGAGCCATTAATTGGGGTTGCTATGATAGAGGATGAGTCTCCAAGGAATTGAGGTAAGTGTCCATATGGTCAGAACAAAATGCACCAAATTTTCAAAAATATAAAAATGTTTTATATATATATATATATATATATATATATATATATATATATATATGTGTGTGTGTGTGTGTGTGTGTGTGTGTGTGTGTGTGTGTGTGTTTGATATATTTAACATATAGTTTAAGCACTGCCATAGAAAAGGACTTCAGATGAACTAGGAATGTAGTTATAAGGAATGGTATCTACCATGTGAGTGTTTATAAGGGAAGGATTTACCACGTGAGTGTTTTAAGAGATGGTATCTACCATGAGAGTGTTTGTCTTTTAAACACAGGAAACCAGTGCTCTGTACATCTGAGATATTTCTCTATAAATATCTATAAAGATATTTTTACTTCTTTATTACTTATTTAATCATTTACTTATTTATTTTTACACTCCATATTTTATTCTCCACCCAGACCACCCTTCGACTGTTCCACATTCCATATATTCTCCCTGCAAACCCTTTCTCCATAATGATGTTCCCACCCCATCCATCCCACCAGACCTCTAAACACCCTGGGATCTCCAGTCTCTTGAGGGTTAAGTGCTTCTTCTCCACTTGAACCCAAACCTGGCAGTCCTCTGCTGTATATGTGTTGGGGACCTCATATCAGCTAGTGCATGCTGCCTCTATAGGGATCCAGTGTCTGAGAGATATTAGGAATCCAGGTAAATTGAGATTGTTGGTCGTCCTACACGGTTGCCCTCCTCCTCAGCTTCCTCCAGCTTTCCCCTAATTCAATCAGAAGGGTCAGCAGCTTCTATTCATTGGTTGGGTACAAATATCTGCATCTGACTCTGTCAGCTGCTTGTTGGTTCTTTTGGAGGGCTGTCATGATAGGTCCCTTTTTGTGAGTTCCCTATAGCCTCAGTAATGGTATCAGGTCTTGGGGCATCCCCTTCAGCTGGATCCCACTTCGAGCCTGTTGCTGGACCTTCTTTTCCTCAGACTCTTCTCCATTTCCATCCCTGAAGTTTTTTTTTTTCAGGCAGGAAGAATTGTGGGTTAGAGTTTTGACTGTGGGATAGCAACCTCATCCCTCACTTGGTGTCCTGTCTTTCTGCTGGAGGTGGGCTCAACAAGTTCCCTCTCCCCATTCTAGGGACTTTCATCTAGGATCCTGCCCTTTGACTCCTGAGAGTCTCTCACCTCCCAGGTCTCTGGTACACTCTGGAGTGTCCTCCCAAACTTTTTTCTCCCAAGGTTCCCTGTTCCCATTCTTTTAACTGGCCCTCTGGGTTTCAGTCTTTTTCCACCACCCAATACCAGATCATGTTCTCCTCTTCCCCACCCCATCCCCTTTCCCTCCCAGATACCTCCCTCCCTCCCCTCTTGTGGTTGCTTCCTTTTCCCTCCCAAGTAGAACTGATGCCTCCTCACTTGAGCCCTTCAGCTTGTTGCCCTTTTTGAGTTCTGTGGACTGTATCTTCTGTACTCTGTACTTGTTTTTTTTTTCTGTTTGTTTTTGTATGTTTGTTTTCTGTTTTTGGCTAATATCCATCTATTAGTGAGAACATGCCATGAATGTTATTTTGGGTCTGAGTTACCTACCTCAGGATGATATTTTCAAGTTATATCCAAAGATATTTTTCTTGTATTGATAATAAATTCATTTCTCATGTAATACACCCCCATAGCTTATAAGAATATAACTATAGATTCGCCTACCTATACTCCTCCCAGTTCTTCCCAACTTCACCTAACCTACTGTTCAACTCCCTTTCTGTCTCTCAGGAAAAACAGTCCTTTATCAGATAACAACAAAAATTGACGAAATTAAAAAAGAAGTCAAGCAAAATTCTTATATTGAAGTTGGACTTGGTAATCCGGTAAGAGGAAAGAATTCCAAAGAGGGGGCAGAAGAGTCAGAGACTCACTCTCACAGTCAGGAGTCCCATAAAAATATTAAACTGAAGGCTATAATATGTTCACAGACGACCTTGGGCAGATTCTGTGGGCTCCATGTGCTTGCTGCTTTGGTCTTTGTGAGCTTCTCTGTGCTTGCTCAGTTAATTCAGAGGGTTTTGTTCCCTGGTTTTCTAGATTCTTTCTGGTCTTATAATCTTTCTACAGCCTCTTTTTCAGGATTCCCTGGGCTCTGAGGACTGCAATTTGATAGAGACCGGTAATTTATACTCTTTCTACACAATGCAGAACAACTGGTTCCTTTGTTTGGCTGTTAATTGAAAGGTTGGAAGTTCAAAGCCACCCAGGGATGCGAGCCCATAAAGATATATTTTTAAAGATAAGAATGTAAAAACTAGAAGTTGGGACTAAATATTGTGATATACTGTCTAGAAATACTCTGGACAAGGCAAGAATGTTGTATACAAAGACTCAGAATGGAGATTACTGTCAAAATAATTATAAAAGCAAGGTCACATCAGCTAAATATTTCAGCATGGAAGTTAAGGTGCATTTCTGACACAGGATTCAGGTAATGAGTCTGAGCTGTATCTAATATGACGATTAACTTTCATGGTACCTGAATGTGTTATGCAAGGTTCCAAGGGAGGGAATCAATACATTGTCCTATGAAGCTCAAAACCTCAACAATGACCAGCATGATTTGATAACCTTAAAAGCTTAAAACTAACACGTCACCAAAACCTCATTAATTGGGCTTAATGCTTACTCATCAAGAGCGAAACTATTACATGGTATTTGAAATCCAGCAGTGACCTAAGATTAGTGAAGTTATAGATCTTAAAGATGAGCCTCTCACAGTGACTTAAGTGAATTGGCATAGTCCCTTACCACATTCTAAATGTTTATCCATATTCCCACAGAGAAATGTACTTCTCACCTTTCCTCAAAGGAACATCTATTTGCACCAGAGACCATCACAGAAAATTATAACCAATTAGAATGTAAAATCATGACATATTGTGGTACCCTGTCCCATATTATACATTTACAAACAAAACAAAACAAAACAAACAAACAAACCCAAGGACAATAATAACAAGCCTGTACCTAAAGCTCAGTAATAACAGCAGAAGAGGGAGTACAATAAGAGTAAGAACCAGAGGAATGGAAAGTTTCTTTGAGATTTTGTCTGTAGAAATGTCAGAGAGGTTGCATACAGGATTTCTCATCGCCATGGCTGCCTTAACAAGCTCAAAACAACTGCAAGGCCAATGCACAAGCTAACATGGGAAGGGGAAAGTTTCAGTGGGATCATGGGGTGGGAAGAGTTTGAAGGACAAATGTCGGGGAGCTAAATGTAAATGTATTATAATTTCAAAGTGTTAAAAAATAAAAACAAAATGGAAAGGAAAGTGCTTCTGAGGGTCCATCTCAGGAGAGATTGGAAATTGATAACTGGTGGTCAATGCACAGTCACCTTTTTGGGAGGTGAGCTGACCATTGGTTGGTTGCCCCAAGTGCATGTGGACAGTGTTAATTAGAATCTATGGATAATTTACAACATGGCGCACATAAACCTGGGAGTGAAGCTCTCGGCCCACATCTCCAGGGGATCACTCAGATCTTCTCTAAACTTTCTTTCCCAAACTCATTCCCGCATCCTGAACCCCACCTCTGCTAGGCGTTTCCTGAGAGGCCCTGCACATAGAGGTCAGAGGACAGGTCCTGTTGCTGCTGCATATCTTGTCTCCTCCTACATTCCAGTCCTGACTCAGACTGAGGCTTGGCACCTGACCACATAGTTCAGCTTCCCCTTCTTTTCTGCTCTCCCCTCAGGCTGATCAAAGGCTGTTTCTCTAATAAAACCAGAAAGACCGATGAATGCTTAGTCAAATTAACGAAATGGCAGAGAGAGAAGATTTAATTTAGTGAAGTTAGAGGAATAAAGAGTGACTGAATACCACATGAGGAAATCCTGAGAACCATAAAGATCTATTTTTGTAGACCTGTACACTACCCTATTAGATAGTCTCATAGAATGTACACTTTCCTTCATATATGTCTCATGCCAAAGTTAAATATTAATCAGACAATAAATTTGAACAAACTTATAACTCCTGGTAACATAGAAACAGTCATTAAAAGCCTACAAACATCAACAACAATAAAAAAGTCCTGCACCAGATGGTTTTAGTACATAATTCTAATAGACTTTCAAAGAGAAGTTAATGGTGTGGTGACTCAAATTATTCCAGAAAGAAAAATCAGGAGACATTTTGCCTGATTTGTTTCATGTCTCCACAGTTTCCTGATATCTAAACCACACAACTGCCCAACAAAGAAAGTCAATTATATACCAATTTCATTATGAATTTACATGGTAATTTTCTCAATAAAAGCCCCCAGCACACATATAGCAGAGGTGCTCTGCCTCAGGAGAAGAGAATCCACCTAATCCTGCAGAGACTTGTGCCAGGGTTTGGGGAATACCTGGTGGGGGGGAGGGTACCTTTTAAAGGTAGAGGGGAGGGGGAGTGGGAGGAGGGACTCTAAGAGAGGGGACTGGAAGGGAGCGGTGTTAACTAATTAATTAATTAATTAATTAATTTAAAAGAAGGCCTGCAAACATATCTCAGATGATCAAATAGGTTTCATCCCAGAGATGCAAATAATTTAACACACATAAATGGATAAATATAATTTTTCTTATAGATAGACTGAAAGACAAAAAATGACATGATCACTTCATTACACTTATAAAAGGTTTTTGATAAAATCCAGCACACTATTCTGATAAAAAGACCCAGAGAGATTAGGGATATAGCGTTCATATTTCATCATCATAAAGGCAGTTTGTGTGAAACCTAAATCCAGCATCAATAGTAATGGAGAGAAACTCAAGGCAATTCTACTAGAAACAAAGAAATGTTCCCCCTTCCTCTCACCTATTCAATAGAGTATTTAAATTCTTAGCTAGAACGATAAGATAAATGAGGGCGATTAAGGGGACAAAAGTTAGAATGAAGAAGTCTAAGTATCTCTAATTGCAGATAAGATAGTTTATTTAAGTGACCTTAATAATTTGGCAGGAACCGGACCTGGTCCTCAGTGGCATCATGGTGGGAAATTCACCATGGCCTCAGGTGACTGAGCAGGCTACCACAGCGGGCTATTCCTATGCCCTTGCATCTTCAGTTTCATATTTTTTCATGAAGCTCGAATTGTTCCACACCTTCTTTCTCTTCCGTCGGTCCATCACTTAACTTGCACATTGTAGTGGCTCCCACAGCAGGTGGGCCATGCGGCTGGCAGTCCTCTCAGTGCCCTTTTCTGTCCAGACTGTGTGGTTGGGTGGCAATCAGGTCTCTAGTCCTGTAGCTGTGGGCATGTAGGTGGGTAGGTTTTAAAAATAATGTTTAAGTCAATATTTCCTGCCTGCCTCTTAGTTCCCATCAATAACAACTCTGAGACTAATTAGTTATTACTAAATGCCTAGGTTGAAGCTTTGGCTTATTCCCTAACTAGCTCTTAACTTGTTCAACCCACTTAACCTTTTCTATTATCTACCATGTGGTTAGTTACCTTTCCTTCAGTCTCAGTCCATATCTTTCTGTGTGTCTCTGAAGTGTAAGAGCTATTAAGAGGCAGTGTAGGGAAATGTGGGTGATTGGGGAGGGGAACACCCTTATTAAAAAGGGGGAGGGGGGAACAATAGGGAGCTTATACCCGGGAAACCAGGAAAGGGAATAACATCTGAAATGTAAATAAAAAAAATAAATTATCCATGGGCTGAAGAGATGACTCAAAGGTTCAGAGCACTGACTGCTCTTCCAGAGGTCCTGAGTTCAATTCCCAGCAAAAAAAAAAAAAAAAAAAAAAAGAGGCTTGACCTGGTAGAAAGTAGGTATGTTATAGAGTTCCTGAGAAGGACACTAAGGACTTTTACCAACTATATATCCACTGCCTCAGGTCAAGATTAGACCAAATACCAGTTTTCTGCCTCAGTCAAGGTTAGGCCAAGTTCCATTCTCCACCCACAGTTCTTGGGAGGATCAGAGACATTCTTGAAAAATCGCAGAATGTACTGACTGATAGTCACCTGACCCTCTGGTCCCAGATAGAGTTCGAATGCATATCATATGCTTGCTAGCCAATAGATTCAAAGGTCAATATGCTTCGCCAATAAGTTTAAACTGTAACCTTGCTGATGTAACTGTACCCTTAAAAAGTATAAAAACTGCTTGTTATAGCCAGTCTGGTGGCCAATAAGTTTAAACTGTAACCTTGCTGATGTTACTGTACCCTTAAAAAGTATAAAAACTGCTTGTTATAACCAGTCTGGTGGCCTTCTAGTAACTCACCACAAGGGGCTGTTTGAAGGTCAACCCCGACATACCAAAAAAATAAACCTCTTGCTTTTGCATCGAATTCAGTTCTCCTGTCTCACTTTGGGGAGGGGGGGTCTCCTGGTAGTTAAGACTCACCTCAAGCCTCATATTTCCTCAGTGTCTCCCTGATGGTCCATGTCTCAGCTCCCCCCACGTTTTGTCTCTTATTTCCCAGAATTCTCCTTAATTAGAAGACTGAAAAAATAATTCAGGAAACAGTAGCAGGGAAAGAAAATAACCAGGAAAGTGAAAGACTTGCATGTTAAAATTTTTAAGATATTGAAGGAAGAAGTTGAGAATTCTGTTTAGATCTGTATGTATGCCATTTTGAAAATAAAGTTATTTGCTTTTTTTTATTCTAACATCTTGAGTTCTTTATATATTTTGGATATTAGATCTCTATTGGATGTAAGGTTAGTGAAGAGCTTGTCCATATCTTCAGGCTGTGGTATTGTCCTACTCACAGTTTCCTTTGTCTTACAGAAGCTTTTCAGTCTCATGAGATCCCATTTATCAGTTGTTGATCTTAGAACCTGTGCCGTTGGAGTTCTATTCAGGAAAATTTCCCATGTGCCAATGAGTTAAAGGCTCTTTCCCACATTCTCTTCTATTTGATTCAATGTGTCTGGCTTTATGTTGAAATCCTTTATCCACTTTGTACATGGTGATAAATATGGATCAATGTGTGTTCTTCTACATGGAGAATGCTGGTTAGACCAGCACCATTTGTTGAAGATGCTTTCTTTTTCTCACTGTATGCTTTTGGCTTCTTTAAAAAAAAAAAGCAAGTATTCATAGGTAGGTGGTTTTGTTTCTGGGTCTTCAATCTTATTCCATTGATCTGTCTCCGTATCAATAACACGCAGTATTTATCACTATTGTTCTGTAGTACAGCTTGATGTCAGGGATTGTGATTCCCCAGAGCTAAACAGAATTCTCAATAGAAGAATCTCAATTGGACAAGAAGCACTTAAAGAAATGTTGAACATCCTTAGCCTCTAGGGACACATAAATCAAAATGACTCTGGTATCCTATCTTACACCAATCAGAATATCTAAGATCAAAAGCTCTAGTGATAGCACATGCTGGCAAGGATGAGGGAGAGGAAACTCTCCTCCGTTGCTAGTGTGAGTGCAAACTTTTCAACCATCTAGAAATCAATCTGGAAGTTCATTAGAAAACAGAATCAAATAACCCTCTTAAAGATGGGGTACAGACCTAAACAAAGAATTCTCAACTGAGGAATATTGAATGGCTGAGAAGCACATAAAGAAATGTTCAACATTCTTAGTCATCAGGGAAATGCAAATCAAAACAACTCTGAGATTCCACCTCACACCAGTCAGAATGGCTAAGATAAAGAAACTGAGGTGACAACAGATGCTGGCGAGGATGTGGAGAAAGAGGAACACTCTTCCGTTGTTGGTAGGATTGCAAGTTGGTACAACCACTCTGGAAATCACTCTGCAGGTTAGTCTGGATTTAGTACTATCTGAGAACCCAGCTATATTTCTCTTGGGCATATACCCAAAGGATGCTCCAACATAAAACAAGGATACATGCTCCACTATGTCCATAGCAGCATTATTTATAAGAGCCAGAAGCTGGAAAGAATGTCCAGATGCCTCTCAACAGAGGAATGGGTACAGAGAATGTAGTACATCTACACAATGGAGTATTACCCAGCTATTAAAAACAACGACTTCATGAAAATCTTAGGCAGATAGGTGGAACTGCAAAATATTATCCTGAATGAGGTCACCCAGTAACAAAAGAACACACTCACTGATAAGTGAATATTAGCCTAAAAGCTCAGAATACCCATGGTACAATTCACAGAATACATGAAGCAGAAGAAGGAAGACCAAAGTTTGAATGCTTCAATCTTTTTAGAAGGGGGGAAGAAAATACTCAATGGAGGAAATAGGAAGACAAAATGTGGAGCAGTGACTGAAGGAAATGCCATCCAGAGACTGCTTGTCCTGGGGATCCATCCAATATACAATCACCTAACCCAGACACTATAGCAGAGGCCAAGAAGCACGAGCTGACAGGTGCAGATAAGGTGCTTCCTGAGAGGCTCTTGTAGAGCCTGACAAATACAGAGGGAGATGCTTGCAGCCAACCACTGAACGAGGTCCCCAATGAAAGAGTTAGAGATTTGCTGCAGGCATTCGCCTATGTATTTGCTGTATTCTGGCTGTGCCTCTCAGGAGAGATCTACATGCGGTTCCAGCAGCAAACCACTAAACTGAGAACGGGACCCCCGTTGAAGGAATCTTAGAAAAGACTGAAAGAGCTTGAAGGGGCTTGAGACCCCGTATGAACAACAATGTCAACCAACCAGAGCTTCCAGGACTAAGCCACTACTCAAAGACTATACATGAACTGACCCTGGGCTCCAACCTCATAAGTAGCAATGAATAGCCTAGTAAGAGCACCAGTGGAAGGGGAAGCCCTTGGTTCTGCCAAGATTGAACCCCCAGTGAACGGGATTGTTGGGGGGAGGGTGGTAATGAGGGGAGGATGGGTAGGGGAACACCCATATATATAAGGGGAGGGGAGGGGTTGGGGGGATGTTGGTCCAGAAACCTGGAAGCGGAATAACAATCGAAATGTAAATACGAAATACTCAAGTTAATAAAGATGAAAAAAAAAAAGAGTTAGAGAAAGGACTGAAGGAGCTGAAGGGGTTCGTAACTCCATAGGAAGAACCAGAACTCCCAGAGCTCCCAAGGACTCAGCAGCATATGTAGGAGAGGATGGCCTTGTAGGGCATCAATGGGAGGAGAGACCCTAGGTCTTCTGAAGGCTCAATGTCCCAGTGTAGGGGAATCTCTGAGTGGGGATGTGAGAGGGAGTGGTGGGGAGGGTCGGTGAGCACCATCATAGAAGCTGTTGGAGAGGGAATTGGATAGGGGGTTCTGGAGGGGAAACCAGAAAGTCAGATAACATTTGAAGTTTAAATAAAGAAATTATCGAATAAAAAGGAAAAAAGAAAACTGTAAATATTTCTAACTGAAGACACAGCTATACTGCTCCTTGGCATATACCCAAAAGATACCACGTACAAGAACATGTGCTCTACTGTGTTCACAGTGGCCTTATTTGTTATACTGAGAAACTGGAAACAACCCAGTTGTTTCTCAACTGAAGGATAGATACAGAAAATGTGGCTCATTTATAGCATGCAATACTATTCAGCTATTAAAAGCAAGGACATCACAAATTTTGCAGGCAAATGAATGGTTTTAGAAAATATCATTCTGGGTGAGGTAACCCAGACCCAGAAAGACATGTATGGTATATTCTCATCGATAAATGAAGTTTAGCCAAAAAAAAAAAAAAAAAAAAAAAAAAAAAAAAAAAAAAAAAAAAAAAAAAGCACACCGCACTGACCTTAAGAAGTTAAACAAGAAGGAAGGCCCAAGTGAAGGATCCTTTAGTTCCACTTACAAGTGAAAACAAGATAATCATGGGAGGCAGAGGGAAGGAGGGACTTGGGTGGGAGAGGGAAGTAGAGGTGTGGCTCAGGTATAGAAGTGACTCAAGGGGAGACAGGATAGAGGCCCAGAGGGCCAGGAGAATGAATGGAGAGAGGAAGTAGGCTGAACTTTCAGAAAGTCCCAGAGTCTAGGATAGGGAGGCTCCTAGGACTCAACTTTAGCCCAAACATCCAACCTGAATAATGAATACCTGAAGAGACCTCCTCCAGTAGCCAGACAGGATCCCTAGTGGAGGGATGGGACATCACCCCACCTATAAAACTTTTGACGATTCAAAACCGCTCCTGTCTAACAGAAATGTATGAACAAAAATGGAGCAGAGGGTGAAGGAACGTTCTACCAGTGACTGACCCAATGTGGAATCCAGTCTAGTCCCCGACATTATTATTAATGCTATGTTTTACTTACAGACAGAAGCCTAGCATGGTTATCCACTGAGAGGCTCTACCGGCAGCTAACTGAGACGGAGGCAGATACAGCTAAGCATTGGCCTGAGGTTAAGGACCCTAATGGAAGACTTAGGTAAAGAATTGAAGGAACTGAAGGAGATGGCAACTCCATAGGAAAACCAATAGTGTCGACTACTCTGGACCTCTGCAAGATCCCAGAGACTGAGGCATATAGGGTTGGTCTAATGGCCCAATCACATATGTAGCAGAGTGCTGATTTGTCTGACCTTGGTGAGAAAGGATGTACCTGACCCTGTAGAGATGTGATGCCTAGGAGTGATACCTGGGGTGGGGGGAGCACTCTCTTAGAGGTGAAGGGGATGAGGGATTGGAGAAGAACTCTGCAAGTGGGGACCAAAAAGGGTGACAACACTTCGGTTGTAAATAAATAAAATATTAATTAAAAGATAAATAAAGAAATCAGTGTATAAAACAAAATAAGACAAAATAAAATGTATCAGGAACTAGAAAAAAAGTTTAAAGAAATATCAGAGCATGGAAAGGTCTCCTATATCATGAATAGGTAGGATTAATAAAGTATTAATGCCATCCAATCAAATATAATCTATAAGTTCAATATTCTACCAAATTTTTAAAGATCCCATAAGAACAATTTTCAGCTTTATGTGAGGATATAAAAAAAAACCAACAAAGAAAAACAAAAAATAAAATCCAGGAGAATTAAAACTATCCTGAAAAATAAAAGAACTGTTGGAGTTATCACCATCCTGACCTCAGTTTGTACTACAGAGCTATAGTAATAAAACCAACATATTATTGGCACAAAAAACAGGCATGTTGAACCATGAAACTTTATTGAAAACTCAGACAGAAATCTCTATATATGAACCATCCAATATTAGATTTAAAAAAAAAAAACTGGGAATGTCCAATGGAAAAAAAAAGCAACATCTTCAGCAATTGATGTGGGGTAGAAGCTAATGGAAGAATTTAAGCAGATTCATGCTTAACACCCAGCACAATATTCAACTTTAAGTAGATCAAAGATCTCAACACTGAACCTGATAGGAAAAAAATATAGGGAATAACCTTGACTCATGGGTGCTAAAAAAGACTTTCTGAACAGAACACTTTTGCATTGGCACTAAGACAGCAATTAATAAATGGGACTTCATGAGGTAGGAAAGTTTTTCTTCAGAAAAGGACATATAAAGAACTCAAAAGACTATATCAAAATAAAAGACTACAGTGTAAAGATAATTTCTAGACTGGATGCAGGTGTAAAGAGAATTCTCAGAAGAGGAAACTCAGTTGGCTGAAGAACATTTAAACAAATGTTCAAAATCCTTAGTCATCAGGGGGATGCAAATCAAAACAACTTTGTGATTTCATCTTTTAGCAGTCAGTATGACTAAGATTAAAAAAAAATTATATCTCATGCTGGCAGGGTGTGAAATAAAAGAAACACACTCATCTATTGCCGGTGGGCTAGCAAATGTGTACTGGCACTAAGAAAGTAATGTGACAATTCATCAGGAAAACTGAAATAGATCCACCTTAAGGTCTAGCTTTAGCACCCATGAGTGAATAGCCAAACATGCTTCATACTACTGCAGAAGCAATTAGTTATTCAACGATGTTCATTGCTCCTTGATTCATGAAGGCCAGAAATTGGAAATAATCTAAATGCCTGCCAATGTATTAATGGATAAAGTATATTTATGTAATCGGATATTAATCTGAGGTTTAAAAAATGAAATCATGATGCAGATAAGTTGGTAGTTAGAAAACAATCATATTGAGTGAGATAACCCAGACCCTAAAATACAAATTTGCAAATAAGTGGATGTTAGATGTTAAACCAAATATAAGATATGTAAAATCAATAAATAACAGAGCTTAGGTGTAGGGAAGGGAATTATTAGGGAAGAAAATACAATAGTTCCGGATTGATGAAGATCAGTAATTTAAGCATCAAACAGGGATGGGGCAGAAAGAGGGGGACTATGGTTGGAATATGGAGAAGCACAGTTAAAATTAAATACCATTTGATGTGTTGTACCTAATAAAGTATGTAATATAGTATGCATTATTACAGTATGTAATATTGAATTAATAATATATTGGGTACATATGTATAATAGTATGTATGAGGTAGTATACAATATGAAGGTGATCTAAGTAAAATTTAAGCCAAATGACAGTGGAGACGAAGGCACAACTGAGTATCTCTCATCATCAAATCAACTTCCAGGACAAGGAATTTTTTTATATCTAATCAAGTTATTGGCCAAAGAGATCCCAAAGGAACTCTCAGCAGCATAAGATGTTTTAAAGGCTGTAGATTTCTGTCTACAACAAAAGACACATTGCTTGTAGGATGAAGTCATCACACAGGTGTAGGCAGGTACAAGATAGAACAAAGCCTGTCATTGGACAAGAAGGAAGGAAGGGCAGGAAATTAGTTTTAGAGAGAGGAGGATACTGGAGTGAGACATAGAAGTGGTGGAGAGAACATGGAGGCTGATATTAAGATTCCTCTTTGTACATTTACAGGTTGTTATGAATATTCTTAAGTGGTGGATGTGCACAGGGTTTGTGTGTTTAAGTGGGCAATTATATCTTATCAATTGGATCAGAGGTTATTGAGTGTAATGTCATGTAGCGATTTAAGTTAAAGAATGTTCGTGGCGGTGCAGACACTGGCCCGGCATGGAATTGAGATGCATATTTATGTCATGCTGGCAACCTTGTTGGAAACTAGATGGGTGGAGAGATTGTTGCCAGGCTCAGAGAGAAGCCATCAGCAGTGTGATATGGGATGAAGCAGAGCAGGCGAGACGCTTCGCTGACTGAGATGAAGATATCTACCAGATATCTTGGGGCACTATGGTGCCAGATCTAGTGTGAGGTAAAAGGCAGCAATTTTTATAATTTTTACAACAACAATTGCTTAAGGCAAATCCTTCACAATTCATTCAACATAGAGAAGATGGGCTAGTGCCTACATAGAACGTCACCATTACTTAATAATGATCTTAGCACTAGTGGGGTTCTCTGCAGGATAACAAAGGAGAAATAATAACATTCTAGCTATAAAACTTCTATAATGGTGTTCTACTGGCAAGCTATGAATTAGCATATATGTCAGATAAATGTACATATTTACATATAAACTATACACAGACAGAAAGAGAAAGTTATACATATACAGATAATATACATATATAAAAATTTCAAAGTATAAATTTAGTCGATGAAGCTTTATATAAGAGTAGAAATCTCTATTGGTTTCTTCATTTGGATTTCCAGCATAATGCATGCGTTGTGATAAAATCAGAACTCTATGTTTAAGAATATTATGCACCTTTTAGAGTAATGAAAGGAAATTAAGTTTCTTGAGAAGTAGCTGATATTATCATGGAAATTACACATTTTGTCTTATTAAGAAAGTGTAAAGCATCATCTTGCTACATTATTGTTTAAGAGTTTCAAGATAATTTGCATATATCTCAGGGTCCTATATTACAATTGTAATATACCATAGCAATCAAAACACTTATGGTCCAATTCTAGCCAAGGAAAATATAAACGATGGAGGCTTATTTGACCATACAAGGTTTTTATTGTAAATTAAAATCCATATAATCCGTAAGAGTGATTAAGAATTCAATTTTTGTCATTTCTCTTACTGGAGGAATCCTTAAGTCTTAATTCAAAATTATTCTTATTTTTTCAGTTCTGATATACAAACTGCAAAAAACACATTTGTGAAAAAACAGATAAAGTGGATTAAATAATTGTGCCATGTTTACAACCATCAAGTAAATAATCAAATGTCCTGTAATAAATGGGAATATGGAATATGATGAAAATCAGTGTGTTAAAGCAATAAAGAAAAGCAAAAAAAAGAATATCCATAGTTTTTGAGGGATAAAATAAGACTGAGAGAAGAATTAGAATGTCTCTGTTAAAGACTGTTAAAGAATGAGAAAACACCAAATGTCTTAGTTACTTTCCATTGTTTATGAAGAGAAACAATGACCAAGACCGTCAGCATCATGTTTTTTTGTATACTGTGTTAAGTTTACTCTTATGTTATTTGAATGCTCAGTTCTCTGTCCTCATACCTAGTTTCAATCTGTCACAGCATTGCAATGCTTATATTAAGAATCCATTGTCTGAAGTTTGTGTAAAAAGTTCTTATCATTTCTTCTCTGCCTTTTCAATAAATGCTGATCACCCAGTGGCTGAGAGTGGGATGTCCACAAATGAGAGGAGCGAGGGGAAGAAAGGAAAAAAAGGGAGATTCAGATCAGTGAGGAAGAAGGATTTGAAGCCATGACGAAGGCATCATAGGGAGGTCATGGAAACAATCCTGAAGTCCAAAGAGCCAGATCACTAAAAATATGCAAGTATCATAGGATGGGGCTGATAAGTAATCAGATTACCATAGAAGGCTAAGGTAGATCATTTAAATGCTCATTGGTTTTAACATAAGGTAAAGAAATATAGCTACTGGATTAATTTACTGCTACATTCATATTAAAGAAACTTCATTTACACTAAACAATTTAGGTAAATTAAAGGAAAGCATTTAACAGGGAGTTAGTTAATGACTACTATTCCAGGGAATGTGGTCACAGGCAGGCAAGAAGTTAGGACAGTAGCTAAAAATGTACATCCTGATCCTCATGTGGTAGGCAGGCCAGCAGAGAGAGAGAGAGAGAGAGAGAGAGAGAGAGAGAGAGAGAGAGAGAGAGAGAGACAGGAGAGAGAGAGAGAGAGAAGGAGGGGGGAGGGAGGGAGAGGGAGGGAGAGAGGAAGAGAGAGGGAGAGAGAGAGACAGGAGAGAGAGAGAGAAGGAGGGGGGAGGGAGGGAGAGGGAGGGAGAGAGGAAGAGAGAGGGAGAGAGAGAGAGAGAGAACAGCTTTTATTATTTTTCCAAGAATTCCAACTAAGAATCCAACATTCAAATGTATGAATGTATGAGAAGCTATCCTCATTCAAACCGCCATAACCTGTAAGAAAGGAAAATCTTCATGTGTACAGACTTAGGACCTAGAGGACAAAGCAATATTTATGAAAATGAATGGCACTTGTGCCATCCTTCTCTATTTATTTGGAAATAGCATATTTTAAGATTAAAAATATATTCTAGACAACTAGCCACTTAAATGAGTCTACATTTTAATAAACGTATATTGAAAAATTGTTACAAGGTGATAGGACTATCTTTTACATAGGAGATTTTTGTATTTTAAGGATAATGCCTTCAAAAGAGAGATGAGAAGAAGGGTGGTAAGCAAATCGAGAAGGAACATGATCAAAACAATATGGAGTGTCATGCAATGTAATTGGCGGCAGGAATGTAGGGCCTAGAACCAGCCATGGTGGCCCCATCATTCATAATCAGGTAATAGACACAACTGTGACCCTGTATTGTCCTTTGTAGAGTGACAGAAATAGCTGTGATGCCTCTATTGCCATTAACAGAGTGAAGAATGACGTGGACATAACCTGAAGTTTTGATTCCCCTTAGTAGATATGGCTTATGGGATCCCAATGTCATTTGAAAAGTGGAAATCAATGACAGTAAAGTGCTAAGTGACGTGAAGCATGTGTTCTATGTATTTAACATCAGTTTCTGTGTACCATTTCAGCAAAGGCTGGTGGAGAAAGAAGCAGAGAGTAAAAGTTCTTAATAGTGATTAAGACTATGATGGTGATGGGTTGGGAAATGGCCTCTAAGATCAGGAAATTGTTCATGGATTGATATTGCCTATATTCTTTCTTACCTGTTTCAAAAGCAATATATAACTGGTAATAAATTCCCACTATGCTCATCTCGAGAGAATTGTGTCTTATTTTTTATCTACATGGTCACTAAATAATTACCACAAACTGTTTAATAATTAAAGGCAAGCTCATTTTAAAGTGTTTTGGAACTATTTAGGAAGTTAATGAGAACAGTCTCTTTGTAGTTCTGTAGTTTAATTGCAAGTTTTTTGAGTGAGCAATGTCTAGGTATCATAATGTCAATGTCATTGCTAATAGGGATACATTTTATCCAGTTAATAAAATTCAAAATATGTTGTGACACAAAAGACAACAGTTGAAAATTTGTTCCATAGGAAATCACCTGGGCTGGTCATAAATTTCATGACCATAATAAGATTTCTTTACTTATTTAATATTATGTCCACTATTTTGTTTTAAAGTAAAATTTGTCTAGATGAGACACCATCTGGTCTTACTGAATGGCATATATTCTGGCAAACAGAAGCAACCTTTGAATCATGTTGTCCATGAACACAGCAATAGGTTTAAGTTCTAGATGTCCAAAACTGATGTCTGTGTTTGTGTGTGTGTGTATGTGTGTGTGTTTGTGTATATGTGTGTGTGTGTGTATGTGTGTGTATGTGTGTGTATGTGTGTGTGTGTCGTTTTATTTATAACTGAGACACTGTTGTAGAGGTATAACTCTCTGGTCTTCTGTGAATTCCCATTACAGACTCACTACATGGAAGTCTTGCTAAACATTAAAATACAAGAGTAAATTTGCAGCCTGATCAGATAGTGGAATGCTTTTCTGACTGGTTTGGCTATGGATTTACTGTCAAATTCTCATTCTGCTTTAGTTTTCACTCTTTCCTATTCTCTATGATGGTGAAAGTTTTAGGCATGCTAAACTAAATGCAAATACACATTGTGAAAGACGCTGGCAACAAGTATTAATGATCCATACACTTGGGAAATTTTAGATAGAGTCATCCTGACTGTGAGCCAATTAAATTTGTTTTACTTTCTAGTTCATTTTATTTTAAAG